>NC_060144.1:541081589-541392952 GCF_021461385.2 Schistocerca piceifrons
TTCGCGTCTATAGCACATCATCTTCGTGGTGTATCAATTTTAATGGCCAGTAGTGTATATACAAGAACCAAGAGGAAACAATAAGAACGGAAACCCAACAACGAAGTGTTCGCGTTATAGAGATTGTACTACACTGTCGTAGTCTTTCGAACCCTACTGTTCAATGTATACATCGTAAAAGGAATGAAGTGAAAATGTATGAATGATATACGATTCGGCGACGTGACTGCTGCCCTAACCGAAGATGAAGAAGAATTACATGATCTACGGAATGGAAAGAAGAGGCTAATGAGTATATAATATGGACAGATGGTAAATAGACGAAACGCGAAAGTAATGAGCTGCAGCAGAAATGACAACAGCCAGAAACTTAACATCAGAACTGATGGTCACAAAGTAGATGAACTTAAGAAATTCTGCTTCCTAGGCAGCAAAATAACCGATGACCCGCGGAGCAAGTAGGACTTCAAAAGCAGACTAGCACTGGCAAAAATGGAATTACTGGCGAACGGAAGTCTCCTAGTATCAAACATAGGCCTTAATTGGCGAAGAAATTCTGAAAATGCACATCTTGAACACAGCGTTGTATGGCACGAAACACGGACTGAGGGAAAATCACAACACAAGAATTCTGAAAATTTGGTGGACTGATAAGGTAAGAAATGAGAAGGTTCTCTGTAGATTCGGCGAGTAACGGAGTATATGGAGAATACTACCAAGAAAAAGGCTTAGGATGTTAGGAAATCTGTCAACAGAACGGGCAATAACGTCCATGGTAGTAGTGGGAACTGTACAGGGTAAAAAATGTAGAGCAAACAGAGATTGGAATACATCTACCAAATAATTAAGGACGTAGGTGCCAAGAGCTTCTCTGTGATGAAGACGCTGGCACGGGAGAGGAATTCGTGGCGGGTTGCATAAACCAATTCAAGAGACTGATGATTAAAATAAAACAAAATGAAATAAAAGAATAACTGTAAATAAAAAATAAAATCAAAAGTTCTCATAATTGGTTTCAGAATGTTCTACTACGATGGTTTCATTGTCTTATAATTAACTGTGCTGTCTTATAATGGCACAAAGCGGTTTTTCTTGACATCATAAAACAATTAACTCGCTTGTGTTCTTATTATCGAAAGCACGATATTTTCTGTGACCAGCCGTTGTTGCCGAGCGGTTCTGGGCGCTTTGGTCCGGAACCGAGCTGCTGCTACGGTCCCAATTTCGCATCCTACCTCGGGCATGGATGTGTGTGATGTCCTTAGGTTGGTTAGGTTTAAGTAGTTTTAAGTATAGGGGACTGATGACCTCAGATATTAAGTCCCATAGTGCTTAGAGCCATTTGAACAATTTATTCAGTGATAAGTATTGTTTGTAATAGGGAACAGTATATGTTTAGTCTTTGGTAATCCATCAAGATGATAACAAAACTAGCGTTAGTACTGTCGACTGACCATACTGGGCTTGTTATTGGCACGGAAGATACGTAACCCTATTAATTTTCACCCACTGCATCCGATTCTGTTCATTTCACATTAAAACCGTTGTGAAAGGCAAGTTACGCGCGGAGCCTGAAGATGGCACCATTTGGTGTCGAAACTGGTAGCATGTGTTAAAATGAATAAATAAAGTACATTCAAATACAGCCGCTGGTTTTGTCGTCATTATCCAAGTACAGTACGTATTTATTTTTATTTAGCGTATGGCTCATATCATCACAGTAAAAATTATAGAAACAATACGATTTAAGAAAAAAGATCACATATGTATAAACAGGGCAATAAATAACAGTTTGTATATAAGGACACCACCAATTGTAAATTTACACCAGAGAAGAGCAACAAACGTCCAGCATAGATAATATATAGTCGATTGCCTCTTGGGTCGCCATTAGGAAATCCTGTGGGTCACCCTCATATGCTCTTAGTGGGCATTCATGCACGATGTGTTTGACCGTCTGTCTCTCAGCGCCACAGTCGCAAGCGGCCGAAGGAAGTTTACCCCATCTGTGTAAGGAGTCGGCGCATGTCCCGCAGTTGGTTCTGATGCGATTAAGAGTTGACCATTTGCGAGGGCAATCAAATCTATTTGGTTTACTAAAGATGCATGGCATACTGTGGCAGTTTACTGCTGTCCTGCTCTCTCATTCCTCTTTCCATCTGTCATTTATTTTAAAGTTGGTTTGGTGCAGCCCCTTGCAGTCTTTAGTGGAGGATGCCTAGACCGGAGTCGGTTTCCTTGGATGTCGTGAGTATGGTCATGGATTTGTAATTGAGGGTTGGTCATGATTTTTTGAAATTCTTTAACCAGGGCGTGTTCTCGGCGCAGGTTAGGAGGGGCTATGTTACTGAGAACGGGCAGCCACACTGTGGGAGTTGGCCTGATTGTGCCTGATGTAATACGCATTGTTGCATTAAGTTGGTTATCTACCAGTATTCTGCGTTGGATACACCAAGCCAAGTGCGGATGTTCTTAAGGTAGATGCTGTGGAGCCCCAAGTGGTGCCACAGAGCTTCTGCAATATGTTGTTGCGTGCTTTAAGTTTCGTCAGGTGTTCTTTGAATGTTAGTGTCCTGTCGAGGGTAAACCCAAGGTACGTTGGGTGTTTGTTGTGATTTAGTATTTTCCCGTCTAGATATACATGTAGTTCTCTGTTGGCCATTGTGTTGTTCAAATGGAAAGCAGATATTTCCGTCTTTGTATCACTAGGTTGTAGCCTCCATTTTCTAAAGTTGTTGTTGTTGTTGTGGTCTTCAGTCCTGAGACTGGTTTGATGCAGCTCTCCATGCTAATCTATCCTGTATTAGCTCCTTCATCTCCCAGTACCTACTGCAACCTACATCCTTCTGAATCAGCTTAGTGTATTCATTTCTTGGTCTCCCTCTACGATTTTTACCCTCCACACCAACCTCCAATGCTAAACTTGTGATCCCTTGATGCTTCAGGAGATGTCCTACCAACCGATCCATTCTTCTAGTCAAGTTGTGTCACAAACTTCTCCCCAATCCTATTCAATACCTCCTCATTAGTTACGTGAACTACCCACCTAATCTTCAACATTCTTATGTAGCACCACATTTCTAAAGCTTCTATTCTCTTCATGTCTAAACTATTTATCGTCCATGTTTCACTTCCATACATGGCTACACTCCATACAAATACTTTCAGAAACGACTTCCTGACACTTAAATCTATACTCGATGTTAACAAATTTCTCTTCTTCAGAAACGCTTTCCTTGCCATTGCCAGTCTACATTTTATTTCTTCTCTATTTCGACCATCATCAGTTATTTTGCTCCCCAAATAGCAAAACTCCTTTACTACTTTAAGTGTCTCATTTTCTAATCTAACCCCCTCAGCATCACACGACTTAATTTGACTACTATTATCCTCGTTTTGCTTTTGTTGATGTTCACCTTATATCCCCCTTTCAAGACACTGTCCATTCCGTTCAACTGCTATTCCAAGTCCTTTGCTGTCTCTGACAGAATTACAATGTCATCGGCGAACCTCAAAGTTTTTATATCTTCTCCATGGATTTTAATACCAACTCCAAATTTTTCCATTGTTTCCTTTACTGCTTGCTCAATATACAGATTGAACAACATCAGGGAGAGGCTACAACCCTGTCTCACTCCCTTCCCAACCACTGCTTCCCTTTCATGCCCCTCGAATCTTATAACTGCCATGTGGTTTCTGTACAAATTGTAAATAGCTTTTGGCTCCCTGTTATTTACTCCTGCCACCTTTATAATTTGAAAGAGAGTATTCCAGTCAACATTGTCAAAAGCTTTCTCTAAGTCTGCAAATGCTAGAAACGTAGGTTTGCCTTTCCTTAATCTTCCTTCTAAGATAATTCGTAAGGTCAGTATTGCCTCACGCGTTCCAACATTTCTACGGAATCCAAATTGATCTCCCCCAAGGTCGGCTTCTACCAGTTTTTCCATTCGTCTGTAAATTATTCGCGTTAGTATTTTGCAGCTGTGCCTTATTAAACTGATAGTTCGGTAATTTTCACATCTACCAACACCTGCTTTCCTTGGGATTGGGATTATTATATTCTTCTTGATGTCTGAGGGTATGTCGCCTGTCTCGTACATGTTGCTTACCAGATGGTAGAGTTTTGTCAGGACTTGCTATCCCAAGGCTGTAAGTAGTTCTAATGGAATGTTGTCTACTCCCGGGGCCTTGTTTCGACTCAGGTCTCTCAGTGCTCTGTCAAACTCTTCACGCAGTATCGTATCTCCCATTTCATCTTCATCTACGTCCTCTTCCATTTCCATAATATTGTCCTCAAGTACATCGTCCTTGTATAGACCCTCTATATACTCCTTCCACGTTTCTGCTTTCCCCTCTTTGCTTACAACTGGGTTTCCACCTGAGCTCTTGATATTCATACAAGTGGCCCTCTTTTCTACAATGGTCTCTTTAATTTTCCTGTAGGCTGTATCTATCTTACCCCTAGTGAGATAAGCCTCTACATCCTTACATTTGTCCTCTAGCCATGCCTGCTTAGCCATTTTGCACTTTCGATCTCATTTTTGAGACGTTTGTATTCCTTTTTGCCTGCTTCATTTACTGCATTTTTATATTTTATCCTTTCATCAATTAAATTCAATATTTCTTCTGTTACCCAAGGATTTCTACTAGCCCTCGTCTTTTTTAATTACTTGATCCTCTGATGCCTTCACTACTTCATCCCTCAGAGCTACCCATTCGTCTCCTACTGTATTTCTTTCCCCCATTCCTGTCAGTTGTTCCCTTAGGCTCTCCCTGAAACTCTGTACAACCTCTGGTTCTCTCAGTTTATCCAGGTCCCATCTCCTTAAATTCCCACGTTTTTGGTATTTCTTCAGTTTTAATCTACAGTTTATAACCAATAGATTGTGGTCAGAGTCCACATCTGCCCCTGGACATGTCTTACAATTTAAAACCTGGTTCCTAAATCTCTGTCTTACCATTATATAATCTATCTGATACCTTTTAGTATCTCCAGTATTCATCCATGTATACAAGCTTCTTTCTTGATTCTTGAACCAAGAGTTAGCTATGATTAAGTTATGCTCTGTGCAAAATTCTATCAGACGGCTTCCTCTTTCATTTCATAGCTCCAATCCATACTCACCTACTATGTTTCCTTCTCTCCCTTTTCCTGCTGTCGAATGCCAGTCAATCATGGCTATTAAACTTTCGTCTCCCTTCACTACCTGAATAATTTCTTTTATCTCATCATACATTTCTTCAATTTCTTCGTCATCTGCAGCGGAAGTTGGCATATAAACTTGTATATACTGTAGTAGGCATGAGCGTCGTGTCTGTCTTGGCCACTATAACACGTTCACTATGCTGTTTGTAGTAGCTTACCCGCACTCCTATTTTTTTATTCATTATTAGACCTACTCCTGCATTACCCCTCTTTGATTTTGTATTTATAACCCGGTACTCACCTGACCAGAAGGCTTGTTCCTCCTGCCACCGAACTTCACTAATTCCCACTATATCTAACTTCAACCTATCCATTTCCTTTTTAAATTTTCTAACCAACCTGCCCTATTAAGGGATCTGACATTCCACGCTCCGATTCGTAGAATGCCAGTTTCCTTTTTCCTGATAACGACATCCTCCTGAGTAGTCCCCGCCCGGAGATCCGAAAGGGGGACTATTTTACCTACGGAATATTTTACCGAAGAGGACGCCATCATCATTTAACCATACAGTAACGTTGCATAGACTCGGGAAAAGTTACGGCTGTAGTTTCCCCTTGCTTTCAGCCGTTCGCAGTATCAAAATAGCAAGGCCGTTTTGGTTAGTGTTACAAGTGTCTAAAGTACTCGCTGAGAATCCCTAGGTCAGTCGTAAGGATATCTTCGGCAGTTTCTATATTTCTGTGGGCTGTTGCCAGAGCCCAGTCGTCAGCATAACCAAATTTGCGCGATCTGGTTGCAGGCATGTCAGCGATGTAAAGGCTGAAAAGAAGGGGCGCAAGGACAGAGCCTTGTGGGAGTCCATTATTGAGTTTCATCTGCTTATTTCTCTCATTCCACATTATTACTTGGAATGTTCTATTTGACAACATATCGTCAATGAGGTTAGTTATCTTCTTGCAGGGGACGGCACAGATTAATTTGTACATGTGTCCCTGTTTCCAAACTTTATCATAGGCTGCTGTTATGTCTATGAATGCTGCAGCTACTTTATGTTTCTTCTGCAACCCTGCCTCTATATATGTTGTCTGTGATAGAACTTGATCTGTACAGCAGCGATAGGGACGGAATCCTGCTTGTTCGATAGGGACTTTTTTCAGTATAGTTTGGCCTATTCTGTTGAGGAGCAGTCTTTCTAGTAATTTATAGACCATACTGAGAAGGGCAATGGGGCGGTAACTCTCTGGTTTACGGCCTGGTTTACCAGGTTTCAGAACTGTTACGATCTTTGCTCGTTTAAGTGAGGGAGGAATGTTACCCACTTGGAGAATGTCCGCAAAGAACTTAGCCAGCCATTGTTTTGGGCAGGCTCCGACACGTATGAGGAACTCATGATGGAAGCCATCGAAACCCGGTGCTTTGCCTGGTTTAACCTTCTTCAGGGCAATCTGAGCCCATTGCACGGATCCTTTTTAATGTTCTTAAGTCCTTCTCCACTTTTGTTGTGTGCTTTCTATCTCGTGGGGCTCTAGACGCAGAAACAATTCGGGATGCAACCTTGTTGGGAGATATTTCGTCCTTTCTATGTTCAGGTGGATTTGCGCCTCCACGTTTACGCCGTAGGGACCAGGCTTGTCGGCTTGACATTGATAAGTCTAGATTTTCAACGGTATTCTCTCATTTTTGCCGTCTATTAAAGTCGATGTTCTGTAATAGTTCATCCGCTACTTCCCGGTCCCCATTCTTGAAGAACTCAGTGTACAGGTCATCGCATATCCCAGTCCAACCGGGAATGTATTTTTTGCGGTACCCTCTTGGGATCGCTGTTTCCGCAGAGCTAATGACCTCTCATAGCTCTTTCTGGTTGGAGGGATCCAGCTCAAGGTATAATCAAGTTGTTCAGAGAATTTTGTCCCGTCAGCTTTTGTAAAATTCCACCTTGGTCGAGGGTAAGACCTTATTGTCGGGTTGGATATACCGATATTAATAAGCACATGGTGGTGCTGGCTGTGAGGGAAGTCGGTCAGGACCCTTCTAGAGGTTGTCAGTGATTTATCGTTTGTATCCCTCGAAACAAAACACAGATCCAGGTTGTAGTCGCAGTTCCATGCGGCTGATCTTAATGGCATCAAAGACCGGAAATGTATTTTGTTCCTCGGACCAATCGACCAGCATGTCTCCATTGCTATCATTCGTACTGACTGTATTTCCATATTTCGTGGTGACTATTATAGTCCCCAACGTATACGCTTAGGTGTGGGTGGATATTTATCACTTCAGTCGGCCATGTAGTACCAGGAGGTTTATAGATGTAAGTTGCTGTAACTTCTATTTTCATGACAACTTCATGGATATCATTTGCAATGGAGGCTTCACCTAGAAAGGCGTCCTCTATGTCCCCACGCACATATGTCGCAACGCCATAGTGTCTGTCATACTTGGCTCCAAGTAGATCATATCCCAGTATCCTTCCTCTAGCTTCAAGTTGGGCTCTATTTTCAGCATGAGATTCCTGTATGGCTACCAGGTCAATGTCGTTATCGTGTAAAATTCTCTGCAATACTTGACATTTTGCTCTGCTTGTGCAGTCAATGTTGAAATGCCAGATTCGGATGCATGGTCCGAGATCCTTCCTCAGTTGGTCCCTAAGAGGACCGTTGTATGTGTCTTGCATAGCACTTTGTCTGTCGTTCTGTTTCACTGTGATGTGGGGCAGGAATTCCTCGTTCGGTCTTCCACCAGATGTGTTAGTTCATTTAGCGTTACCCAGGGTACACCACGTGGAGGCGAACTAACTTTACATCCCGAATTTCGTCACTATGACAGAACAGAATTAAAAGGGATTGCGGAGATACCTGTACCCAGGGAGTATGTTGTCTGGTAATGTTGGAACGCTACTGTCACTTCCATTTCAGACGACAGTAAACAGACTTCTGGACGCAAAGACAATACTGTATGTCCCATACTTCCAGCGCTCGGGGCTGCTTGCTCTTATTGTCGGCTACTAGTCCCCCTCGGTACCTCAGAAACCTCTCCAACTCTATGCTGTTCCGCTGACCCACAGCACACCCTTATCAGTCACAACAGTTAGTCCATGCGGGTAGCCGCCCCCCCAGCAGGACAAGGGTAAACAGCTTTCATAAGCACCGAGGTATTTGCGTGTGTGGTCTCGACTGTTTACCACGGAGTTACACAACAGCGTTTCTGGGCGCCATCCTCGCAGACAGATAACGTGCCTTTCGCAGCTTGGTGTGCTGTCTACCGGGCACTACTTTGCTACGCCTGGTCACGCTCCCTCACAGTGCCACGTGGGTGCTCAACCGCACCCAACTATTTAGGACGCCGGCGGGCCGTGCGCAGTCAGTCACGCCCTGCGCCTGAGGTCGCCAGTACCAGCAGTTCCATCCGGCCTCGTCAGCAGTTCAGTCCCAGCATTACCAGTTGGAAGCACCAGCAGTTTCGTCTCAGCGCTCCTTGCGGATGGAACCGGCTCAGTTAGTCTTGGTCTTCACCAGCAGTATGTCAGACGTCACTCAGGCCCACTGACGTCCCAGGCACATCACAGGAGCGAGATTTGTGTTGCACGTAGTTGTGCTGATATTCACCGAAGGATATTGTAATTCAGTTTAGTTTTATTAATAATTTTATTCTTTTAAAAGTGTCTTCAGTCACACTCATCAGGACGATGTTACATTAACTGTCAACAGCGGCAGCCCCGTTCTCCACAAGGAGGAGGGCGCTACAATTTGTTACGGCGGCCAGTTGCCACTAGTCTTCATAGCCACACGCTGCAAGACTGCGGTACTGCTGCTCACTGACCAACTCAAAAGCCAGCCACTCTGGGACGCATACGGCACTGGAGGGCGAACTACTCTCCGTGCGTGCCTAGTGCTCCACTACCACACGGCAGACTGCTTCCCACAGTCGCTCTGCCATGCTTGTCGACTCGCGGTGACGCAGCTGTAGGCTGACTTACCGGCTCCTGCGCTATCCACCACTGTAGGAGCACATCAAATGCCAGAGGGAACGGGGCTTTAATTGTGCCGCGTGCCGTTAACACACGGCACAGTCGATACAGGTACAATAAATGAAGTACCTGAAAACTTTGAAAGAAGGTAAAAAAAATCAAGCAAACGTACACTGAAGCCCCAAAGAAAATAGTATAGGCACGCGAATTCAAATACAGAGAGATACGTAATCAGGCAGAAGACGGCGCTGCGGTCTGCTACGCCTATATAAGACAACAATGGTCTAGCGCAGTTGTTAGATCGGGTACTGCTGCTACAATGACTCGTTATCGAGATTCGAGTGAATTTGAACGTGGTGTGATAGTCGGCGCCCGAGCAATGGGACACGGTATCTCCGAGGTAGCGATGAAATGGGGATTTTCCCTTATGATCATTTCACAAGTGTACCGTGAATATCAGGAATACGGTGACAATCAAATATCCGACATTGCTGCGGCCGGAAAAAGAAACCTGGAGTAATAGAAGGAACACTTCAGTTGATCGACGAATGAAGGAAATACGAAACGTTGAGAGAAACACAGGAATACAGAGATGTATGTCACTTATAAATGAAATAAATAGCAAGTGCAGGAAGCTAAGACGAAATTGGACCAATAAATGTGAACAAATCGAAAAAGAAATTACTGTCGAAAGGACTGACCCTGCATACAGACAAGTCGAAACACGTTTCGGTGAAACTAACAGCGATGGCGTAACACTAAAAGTGCACTGGGAATTCGACTGTTAAATGCAGAGCTGAAAGTGGATAGATGGGAAGGGTGAGACTTGTTGGCTGACGTGATAGGAGAAGAAACAGGAGCTATTGATGAACCAGGGTATCAGGTATTAGAACCAGAATTAAAAGGAGACTGTTTGATGAAGATCAGTTTGTCGTTAGGAAAAGGCACCAGAGAGGCAATTCTGATGTCGCAGCTTATAATGGAAGCAAGGCTAAAGGATAGGATTTGTCCACCTGAAAAAAGCCGTTAGACAATGTCAAATGGTGCAATATGTTCGTAATTCTGAGATATATAGGAGTAACCTTTAGGGAAAGACATGTAACATGCAATATGTACAAGAACGAAGAGTGAACAACAAGAGTGGAAGACCAAGAAGGATCGTTCGGATTAAAAACGATGTAAGACAGGGATGTAAACTTTCAGCCCTATTGTTCAATATATACATCGAAGAATCCATGACGGAAATAAAAGAAAGGTTCAAGAGTGGAATTAAAATTCTAGGTGAAAGGATATCAATGACGAGATTCACTTATGTTCTTGCTAAGTGAAAGTTAAGAAAAATTACAGGATCTGTTGAATGGGATGAACATTCTAATGAGCAAAGAATATGGATTTAGAGTAAATCTAAGAAATACGAATTTAATAAGAAGTAGCAGAAATGAGGACAGTTAGAAACTTAACAGCAAGATTTTTGTGGTCACGAAGTAAGTAAAGTTAAGGAATTCTGTTACCACGAAGCAAGACAACCCATGACGAACGGAGCAGGGAGACATAAAAAGCAGACCAGCACTGTCAAAAAGGGCATTCTTGTCCAAGAGAAGTCTATAAGTGTCAGCCATATACCTTATTTTGTGGATGAAATTTCTGAAACAGTAATTTTTGGGGCACAGCATTGTATGGTAATGAAACATTGTGGGAAAACTAAACAGAAGAGAATCGAAGCATCTGAGATATGACGCTACAGAAGAAAGTTGAAAATTAAGTAGTCTGATAATGGAAAGAATGAGGAGTTTTTCCGGAGAATCTATGAGTAAAGGAGTATATGGAAAACACTGCCAGGAAGAAGGGACAGGATGGCAGGACATTAGTTAAGAGATCACGGAATAACTTTCACAGTACTTGAGGTAGCTGTAAAGGGTAAAAACTGTAGAGGACAACTGAGATTGCGATACATCCAGCAAAAAATTCAGAACGTAGGCTGCAAGTGCTACTCTGAGATGAAGATTTTTACCCAGGAGCGGAAACAGTGGCGGACCGTGTGGGGCGGCTGGCGGAATTATTTGCTGTTGTATAATGGTTGGTTTGTAATGTAATGTAGGTGCAGAAACATTTCCCTGCCGTTTAACCATAAGTGGGGCGGCGGGTGGAATTAATTGTTATATAAATGTTCCTATTATTTATGCTGTCTTTTGCCGTTCTCAACACTGGCTCTCTAACTACAATTTTGGCTACCAGAAAGTGATTAGCAAAACGTGAAGCCTGTAATTAGAATTCCTAGTGCCCACTTCATCTGAGAAATACACTTATAGCTACAGCTTATAGCTCTGAGGAATTACGACACTGTCTGGGATTCATAAGCAAAAACGATCATGAAAAAATGTTCGCTATATTCTGAAAGTCACAGATAAAAAAAAAAAGAAACCACACAATCCAACTACCAGAGCAGTTCAGAGTCTAATGCGCTGATGCAACTATAACTGCCCAAATTAAATGTTTAAGTGATTGCTCGCCATAATTTGATGATAATGTTCATCAAACGCCACGCTAAATAATGGTAGAATGTTTGTCCCGCGACGGCACGTGAAAATACGACATACGCAAACTGACGATATATCATTAAAGTTATCCCAAAATTAACACTTCACTCGAAAATGATGTCATGGTTACGCGTATCCCGAGTAACTGAATACGGCATCCAAAGCTGTTTATAGCAATGATACCGACGCGACGCGACTCGCAACACAGATGGTGTGGTATTCAGCGTCTGGAGAGAACTGGCGCCTTTTTATCTCGCGCAGCGTTCTTATATATAAAGCCGCGGTGCGGACGGCTAAGGGAACGCCTGATCGAAATTGCTCTCCCGACTAGCCGCTGGGCTAGTAATGCACCACTTTAAGTTATTGAATAAATCATCGCTTCCTTTGCTGATGGCCAATGAAGCTCTCAATTTAAATGTGCCTTCAGCACATAGGTAAGTAATCATAATAAAAGTCTGACCTGGCTAAGTCAAATGTTTTGGGTGAGAGAATTAATTTAATTACACTACACGCAGTACACGAGCTCTGAACTTGCCCTTTGGAGATACGCTATCGCTATAGTTTTATAGTTATTCAATTGAAACTTCTCACATGTTTATGATTATAGCGGATCTCCCTTCTACTTAAATTTAAACACCCTAGCCTTATTTATTCGCCTACTTAATCTGTCTTGCTTCCTTAATTTTTAAGACAAAAACCAGAAAATCATGAATTTCAACAAAAGTTTTAATTTGTGAGATCCAGAAGACTGTTTCTACCAAATTATTATGAAAAAGGAATCTAAATATAAATTTTTAAGTTTCTAGCTCTTTTCTGTTGCGCCAATGATTTTTACAGAAGAACGTCCAAATTTCGAAAATGGTTAACGTTATTGAAATGATATTCAACACATATTGATTTAGTATTACTCCTGACATGCTAGAATCGTTTCAGGTTATTTACTTGATTTTAACAGTATTGCGCAACATTTATGACGTCAGATCTAGTAACAGTGGACTAGGCTGGCACACAATGGAGAGACTGATGTGAATTTTATACAGCGTGAGTAGGCTGCTTCCCTACAACCGCATCGTATCAGACTTGGAAAGAAAAGAAGGAATAAGGGCTGAAGTATTTTTAAGACAAATTTTGAAAACTGCCAAATTCGTAGCTCGCCAGGCGTCTGGAAAAATGTATGCCTCTACGGAGCTGTAGAGAACCGCGCACGTGCAACATCGCTGGCACCAATCCTTTGTTGACGACGCACTGGCAAACAGATAACATGAATCGGCGCGATCTTAATTTGTAAGGTGAATTTCAGTTTGGAGATAAAATTGAATTAATATTATGTTACGCAGTGAGCACAACTGCTTTCGCTTCTTAAAATCTTCCAGAGGACTGCATAAATTGAAGAAAGGCTTACAGAATGTGACACGAGGAAGTACGCCCCAAAAACTATCCGAATGGTTTAATGTACGAGGCATCCACAAAATCCTGTTACCACCATTAATAACCAACATAAACCAATAAGACTGAATAAATAACGTGAACAACTGGTCTTTCGAGGAGTTTCCTTGAGATATGAAAAGCACAGAGGTGGTACTTGTGAGAGATAGTGCACAGGTACTGATGGAGATCTATGAGACAGGCCCTCTGGATTGCAAGTGAAGTGAAACCATAACTGATTTCAAGTCCTCTTCGACTTTTTGAGCAGATTGGACAAATCATATAGTACAGGAAGTCGTAAAACATAGCTGATGTGAAGACGGACCCTGCCGCCTGCCCTACATCTCCTGAGTCAAACGCCCATCGTTCACTCAAGAGCAAACTGCAGTTTATCATTTCCAGGCAAAAAAAGACACTGCATGTTGTGCTGTAGATTAATGCTGTAACACATTCATATACAACTATGACTATAATAAGTCTTCAGGAACCTCAAGGAACATTGTGGCCAAAAACATTTAGGGGATAAAATCTTATAAACAACCCATCAGAATCTGGAAAAATAGGAAAGAATAATTTTTTTACCATTTCATTCGAAACGGTTTCTAACCAATTTCAAATATTAGCTCATCGCTTTTGTTGGATTCTTGACCTGGACGTAACAATACCTCTGTCTTTCAGGAGGACGACGAAAACACTGTTGATATAATTCATTTCCCAGCCAGAACCAGCAATATGGCTCCCGGTAAAGAATTGTTCGACTGTGGAAAATACTCATGAGGAAATTGTCCGACATTAAAACTCCGATTGGTTCATGCCATTTGAGTTTTATCAGGAGAATAGTATTCTTAAATTGCAGTCATTTGTGCAGTCATTCGCAACGGCATATATTACGGACTGCATTACGTATGTCTGGTGTGCAGCACAACAATCACACCAATTACTTCTAAATAAAACTTCTAATTACAATGAAGTGCTGGAAAGCATTAATTTTTCTTTCGTCAGGTGTGCCTAGTGTAAGGAATATCTTTTCGTCATTCAAATGGCACTTCACTTTATAACACTCCCCGTCTGCTAACTACTGTACCATAACCTCAATGCCAGAAGCAGGTTGTAACATAAAACAATTTTGTAAAAGTAACTATGGCACAAAGCAACAGAGCAGTGTTACGCTCTGAGAGGAATTTTGTTAAGTTGACCGTATTGTTCCTAATGGAAGTGGCTTATCGGGAATGAAAGTCAGAATTACGTTAATATTGGAATAGTGACAAACAAAATTTTGCCTAGCTATACTGTTTATAGAATAAGGGAAACGGTCGCCAGCCTAATTAGGCAAGAGAAAGATTAACATTCTCGTTTATGAAAGTAGGTATAAGTAACTATAATGGACAACACAACAGACACAACCTGGACTTAGCAACACGCGAGTGCAATGAACTCTAACACACATATGTTTTAAGATTGAAGCTAACAGAGCAGCAGGAACTATTTTCAAAATTATAACAGGTACAGAAAAACACTATCACTTTCAGTGTTTACACAAACTGAGTGGTCTTTATACTGTTAATATGCACACAAGAGAGACAAACACTTGGCATACATGAGAATGTAACGTTTCACAACTGCAGCTTTCTCACTTTTACTACAACGAAACACCATGTTGACAAAATTGCAAGGAACTGACTCTCCTTTTTAGAATTTACTACAGACAACAACGTGATCATTTACTTTATAAGACTCAGCCTAAAGTTTGAAGTTGGTAACAGCACTTTAAATAACAGTTTCAATAGGAAAATTATTATTGGACAAATAACATTTGCTTTAACTCACTCTGTTACCACATTAGCTTTAACTATCTTTCTAATAAGTTCAAGAGGCATTATTTAACCAAACTCTAGGCTTCAACGTACTTTCAGTAAGGACACTCGGTAATCACTTTACTTCAAACGGAGAGGACCCTGAGAGGTGTTATGATGAGGAGTAAAATCAAGGTAAGTAAATAAATTCCGATATGAATTACCTTATATTTCAGCACACTAACACATCCATTAGGCTGATCCTTCACTGTACATCAATATAGTATTACGTTACAGTGATTGCGCAATGTGGTGGCAACTGCATGTTTGTAGGTGGAATTACAGGTAGAATTGCCGGACTTTATCGTATCTTCATGGCGATGATTCATACAAATTCCAGAATAGATCCAGCTATTTATCCACCCATCCGAGGCATTGGAAAGAAGCAGTAAAAGCCTCTCTCTAAATCAGCATGATATGCACCTTTACACTGACAGTGCACAGACTGGTAGCTCCTTTCTGACTAGTGGCTCGTCTCCGACTCGTAGCTCGCCTCCGACTGACTATCAGTTCCACCTTTTTCCACCTATGCCAACCACAATTTGCGCGCGCTATGCATTTCCATTCCAGAGGGGAACCACTACACCATTTACATACAAACTAACTAAGAACCCTAAGTGAGGATCAGCAATTTACATAACAGCAAACAAATACATTAAATAAAACAGAACATTTTCACATATTGACACTTCTACAAAAAATTATTCACACAAAATTACAATTACATATAATAAGTTCTGTTCCCTCCAAATGGGACAAAGAATATAAATTGCAGATACACTACTTTGCATAGAATCAAATCATGACATCAAAGGTTTGACAAAGAAAAGAGTACACAATTTTATGTTATCGATTCAATCACACTTACAGAAAATCAACAACGTAACATTAAATAAAGCAAAAGCAAAATAAATTCATACAGCATAAGAGCTGTGGTGTTACACATGCCCCATGTTTCGTTGAAGTTTCCTGTAAGGGATACTTCAAGGAAACATCTATAACACCTAAGTGGTGTTGGCTGCAAAAAAAAAAAATTTTCCATCCAACTTCAGTTGGGAGAAAAAAAAAAACACACATTACAAACATACAGTATATACACTAAGAAATTGCATGTATTTCTTCCAAAAGATTTTCAAAGAAAAACATCTAAAGCAATTTTCAATTTCGCACTGGTTTAAGGAAACTAATTTTCATCATTACACAAAATATCTTTAAGCATGTTCATTTCATACACACACAGTTCGATTAATAGGCAATCAGTACACAAAATAAATCTACATATTAGTAGCAAAGGTATAGCCTTCAACAAATAATAAAAGAATAAACACATATACTATAACACAGGACATTCTAAGTTAGCAAAACAGAATTTTGTCTCTCAATAATTATAGAGGAATGTAAGTTTCAGACACACAAGTAGAGTCATGATCACAGTACATTTTACAAGGTTCAGCAATTAATGAAATATTGAAAATATCAGTTTGCATCCACATATGTACAAAAATTTACACAAACAGCTATGGAAACCTTTTCCAACTGAATCCTTAAATACCAAAGTAACTTTGCAAGGTTGTTTCAAAATAATTAACTTTAAAGCTGCTCTTCATTAATAGCAGTCCAAAATATTTGTTACACATAAACACACTAACATATTCAGAGCCTATCTCTAATCATCACTGCTGTGTTTCAAAACAAGGCAGTCCAAAACTTTACGTTATTTCAAAAAACCTAGTATCAAAAACATCTACATCCATGTAAATAAGATTCCTTATACATTTTATAATAACTTTTCACTGACTTCAATAAGAATAGTCAGTTTATAACATATTGCTCAAAAAAAACCTAACTTAATTCACTGCTTGCCTCAGCACTAGCAGTCCATGTTACACATTCTACCCATTATTGGTTTGGCAGTCTTTTTACATACACATTTAGGTACAAATACACAATTTAGATAAAGAACACTAAAAAAAACACATTTTTAAATTGATACACTACCCCATCCTCTAGGTTTGGCAGTTCATGACCACTTATCAGCTTCTTGCCCCACAATGGCAAGTCCTTTTGCTACTGCTCACATAGTATATTTTGTAGTCCTTAGCTTCAGGACAACAGCATTTTTATTATTTTGTCTTGTTTTACTGCCCATCAACACATTTTTGAGCAGTTTATTGTCATCATCTTTAGGTTTTTTCATCTTTATGTCACATCTTTGGTAACATTTGCATTAATGGTACAAAATTATGAAACCTGCAACTTTGAAACAGTAATTAGACACTGGCAACAAAACCATTTCTTTTCAAATGACAACATCAGAAAACATATACATTAATCAAGAAAATTTTAAATGTCATATTCAGGATCAAGTTAGGATAAAGTATTTCTTACTACTCCTTTATCATTGCTTTTCCACACACAGTTAGGTCATTACATACATCAAGATCAGGACAATAATTTCATATCCTATTGCAAGTGATTTCTGTCTACCTTTTGTGGTACTAGACACATGCCTTTCATACCTATTTTTTACATACATTAGTCAGGTTTATCTCCTCAGTTTTAAACACACAAAGGTTTTCAATATCATTTTTACCCCTATTTTCAAAAACATTTACATTTAATTATATTATAATATTAATTTACCTTGTTTTCAGTAGTTTTACCTTTTCTTATCCATATTTCTCTTTCCAATTACTTTTTCATTTCATTTTTCCTTTACAGTACCCACTATATTTTCATTATTCTTGGTCATTTTCTAGTGTATCCATATTATTTTTCCATTTACTTGTCCACAAATAATACACAATATCTTACATCATTGCCACACTATTCAATACACTCTGATAGAGAAGAAGGAAAGAAGATAGTAGAAGTTCTGAATGATGAAGAGGAAGGTTGGCAGCACGAAAAGAAATGGAAGTAGTGCTAGCAACGACTCGGGTCCCTGGTGCTCGTCAGGCACCTGACAATGCAAAGAGTGCATTGCCCCCTGAGGGTTAATAACCCTCATCTGAGGACATGTACCTTTAAATACACAACATGGTGCAAACATAAGCCCTTTCTGGTCTTTAAGTATATTAGAAATTAATTATTATCTTGTGGAGTTCTTTACACTTTCATAAAGTTTTCAGGTTTCTCATACTAGATGGCCCTCTCTTCATAATTAGACTGGCAACAGTAAGTATTCAATTGAAATTGAAACAGTTCCTAAGCAGAGTCATACAGTACAGTGCAATAAATAAGCAACCTACTGCCACAGGCCTAAAGGTCAACAAAACAATAATTCACTTTCAGATAACACTCAGATACAATCATAATACTAAAGTCATGCATTATATTAACAAAATATATACATACATCCTGCCCCCAGTCTCTTAATTAACAAGGCAGTCTTTTATGGTTCACAAAACAGTCACTTAAGTCTGGTGGCTTTTTAGGCCTCCTATCTTCTACATCCTTCACTAACTTATTCAGATCTTGCCAACGTTTTGTTTCATCAGGTGGCTTTTTAGGTTTTGGAATTTCAAAGTCTTTAGCAAGGTACATCATCTCCTGCTCTGCTATCATTTCATCAGGTGGTTCTTTATGTTCCTGTAATTCACACTCCTTCAAAACTTTTGTTAAGGCTTGCCCCAGTATAGTATCATCTGGAGGTTCCTGCAAATTATGCCCCTGGGTTACATTACTGAATGATTCCTTCGGTTTTGGCCCATTTTCACTTTCTGTATCTTGCTTTGGAAAAATGTCACTAATTTTCTCATACCCTCTCTCAGTAAAAGTATATTCACTTTCGTTTACTCCTGAAAATTCATCTTCACTAGAGTCATGACTACTCTCTTCCTCACCATCAGATTCACTTAAGACCTCGACCTTTGCACAATAGGGAAAGTTAGAATATTCATTCTTATCTGTATTCATATACCCTTCATCATCTGAACTATCACTGATTTCATTTTCGTCATCAGATTCTAGCAGGAAAGCAACTTTTAAACAGTGAGGCAGATTATCACTAGATGTTTCAGCCACTTCGTTTTTTGACTCATTTTCTACACAATGCACATCGTTTGGACAGTCAGACACTTCTGTTATATCACTTTGAACGATTTCAGCCTTAACTTCATATTTAGTATAATCGTCATGTACTTCGATAACTTTCATTCCATTTTCCCCTTTGTTATCATTCTCAGGTAATCGTGCGAAATTCTTACTAGACCCTTCTGCATCAAAACTATTAAACACCTTTCCATCAACAATAATTTCACCTGCACTGCTCATAATGTCATGATTACTAACGTCCTCCTCTACCTCATTTTTGCCTATTATTAATTGTGCACACGTCTTTTGCGTGGCATATTCTACCTCCCTTTCCTCTTTATTCATCACAACCCCCCCCCCCCCCCCCACATTTACGTCTTTTACTTCATACACTTCATTAACAGTACAAATGTTCTCCTTTCCACTCGCCTTTTCTGGCTCCCTTTCATTCTTTAAAAAAGTCTTTTCACACGATTCCGATACCGAGTTATCATTATCATATGACATATTAACTTTATTTTCATCTCTACATTCATTTACTACTGAAACCGGCCATCGGAAGTGTCCGATCCCGCCTCTTCTGTCTCTCTCTACGGCAGCCATCTTGTTCCGACGTCTGCCATTTGTGTCTGCTGCCAAGTGCAATGTACGCTGCTTCGGCAACGGCTGGCCCGAGCACGAACGGTCACGTGACTTCGCACTGGGAACGCCACTATGTATCACTCCGCGCCCGTCTGCTATAGGCGCGCCCTTAACCTTCCTGCCCCATAGTTTACATCTTTCCCTCTCGAATCTAATATTTGGCATCTTTTCTTTGGGCCCAAAACCGGTTTCCGCGTGAATCCGGCCCGCAACACACGCGGTTTTTAGTTTTCCATTTCGTTTCTAGTTTGAGAATTTCGTGCTATGTATCCTCTGCCGCGCGTCGTATAATTTCCCCTGCCTCTCGCACGACCTCTTTGAATCGCGTTTACACGATATCTTTCGTTTTCAGGTCGTTCATTTTGGTCATTACTTTCTCGTGAATAATTATTGCTATTATGGGGACGGTCCTCGCGATTTCTTCGCCAATGATCTTCATCTTCTACCCTTTCCAAGAACGCAGAAAAACTACTGTGTGTACTCCCAACATATCGTTTCGAATCCTCAGGCAGTTTCTGCCAAAGAACCCAAACGATCTCAGCTTCAGTTCTTCTAGCCTTCAAATGTATCAGTTTTCTGTACCATGATTCGCAGAATTCTTTCATGGTTTGCCTACCTCTGATGTCATACAACCTGGCCATTAGAAATTCACGCCACAATTGGTCTTGTTTTTGTTCTGACCAGTATTCGTCAATAAATTTTTGTTTGAAAGTTTCAAAAGACATCTGGTTAGTATCAAGATTCAACCCCCACCTTTTTGCTTCTCCCGTTAGTGCACTAATTACAACATTAATTTTTTCCTGATCAGACAAACATTCAGGAAAATTTCTTTCGCAATTCTTTACAAAGTCTAGGGGGTGCCATCCATTATGCCTCTTTGCAGGGTCGAATTTTTCCTCGCCCTCTAATATTTTACTGAGAGGCATTCTTTCAGTAATATGTGTAGGTCCGGTTTGTATTTTTCTTTCCAAGTCATACATTTTGCCTTGGATTTGTGAAGTGTTATGTTCACACTTCTTTTCGCAAGTAAGAATCTGTTTGGTTAGAGCCTTGCTTGTTTCTGTTACAGACTGTTTGATCTGTGCAAATTCCGCGTTACACTCTGTTTGTATTTCGGATTTAATACCGAATACCTTTTCGTCCACTTTAGTACAGACTAAGGGTTCTATTTGATCTTGAATTTTAATTACTTCCGTGTCGAATCTTTCGTTAATGTCATCAACTTGTCCCTGTATGTTGGCAATATTGCCATTGATGACAGTAATTTCGCTTTTAAGGTTTTTAATTTCATTACTCACAATGTCTACTTTTACATCAACTTTCTCAATCTGTTTACTAATATCGCTACCCTGTGTGGTAATTAACTGCCCCTGTGCTGCAATTTGTGCATTAATATTGTCATTTTGCGCTGCAATTTGTGCCTTAATATTGTCATTTTGTGCAGACAGTATTTTAAGCAAGTCAGTCAGATTTAATGTCTTTTCACTTTTACATTCTACTGCCTTTTCGTGTTCAGATCCTACACCCCTTTCTTGTTTTGGTGATTCAAACATATCCCTCGATTCATCAGCATAGCCACTGTCTTTGACAACATCGCCTACATTGTCTTGCTTAGTACGCGCTACACACATAGCTTCGATCTGTTTATTAACGTCTGCGTGATAACGTACGTAATTTAACTCGCGCGTCATGCCATCTGTTGGTGTGCTGCCTGAACTGCTCTCGGTTGCATTCTGCTCTCGCGCGTCTAAATTTATTTCTGATTTCCTGTCCATTTTAGCTATTATTAAGTACTGATACCTTTTATTTTTAATTTAAACTGAACTTTCACTACTAGTTCTGTCAAGTAATGTACAGGTTCGTGCCGCTGGACGTTTTATGTTCACTCAATGTTTGTAAAATGCTAACTACTTATAATTTTTTCCGTCTGTAGGTGCAAACTGAACAACGTCCTGTCACGCGGCGCCACGTATAACACTCCCCGTCTGCTAACTATTGTACCATAACCTCAATGCCAGAAGCAGGTTGTAACATAAAACAATTTTGTAAAAGTAACTATGGCACAAAGCAACAGAGCAGTGTTACCCTCTGAGAGGAATTTTGTTAAGTTGACCGTATTGTTCCTAATGGAAGTGGCTTATCGGGAATGAAAGTCAGAATTACGTTAATATTGGAATAGTGACAAACAAAATTTTGCCTAGCTATACTGTTTATAGAATAAGGGAAACGGTCGCCAGCCTAATTAGGCAAGAGAAAGATTAACATTCTCGTTTATGAAAGTAGGTATAAGTAACTATAATGGACAACACAACAGACACAACCTGGACTTAGCAACACGCGAGTGCAATGAACTCTAACACACATATGTTTTAAGATTGAAGCTAACAGAGCAGCAGGAACTATTTTCAAAATTATAACAGGTACAGAAAAACACTATCACTTTCAGTGTTTACACAAACTGAGTGGTCTTTGTACTGTTAATATGCACACAAGAGAGACAAACACTTGGCATACATGAGAATGTAACGTTTCACAACTGCAGCTTTCTCACTTTTACTACAACGAAACACCATGTTGACAAAATTGCAAGGAACTGACTCTCCTTTTTAGAATTTACTACAGACAACAACGTGATCATTTACTTTATAAGACTCAGCCTAAAGTTTGAAGTTGGTAACAGCACTTTAAATAACAGTTTCAATAGGAAAATTATTATTGGACAAATAACATTTGCTTTAACTCACTCTGTTACCACATTAGCTTTAACTATCTTTCTAATAAGTTCAAGAGGCATTATTTAACCAAACTCTAGGCTTCAACGTACTTTCAGTAAGGACACTCGGTAATCACTTTACTTCAAACGGAGAGGACCCTGAGAGGTGTTATGATGAGGAGTAAAATCAAGGTAAGTAAATAAATTCCGATATGAATTACCTTATATTTCAGCACACTAACACATCCATTAGGCTGATCCTTCACTGTACATCAATATAGTATTATGTTACAGTGATTGCGCAATGTGGTGGCAACTGCATGTTTGTAGGTGGAATTACAGGTAGAATTGCCGGACTTTATCGTATCTTCATGGCGATGATTCATACAAATTCCAGAATAGATCCAGCTATTTATCCACACATCAGAGGCATTGGAAAGAAGCAGTAAAAGCCTCTCTCTAAATCAGCATGATATGCACCTTTACACTGACAGTGCACAGACTGGTAGCTCCTTTCCGACTAGTGGCTCGTCTCCGACTCGTAGCTCGCCTCCGACTGACTATCAGTTCCACCTTTTTCCACCTATGCCAACCACAATTTGCGCGCGCTATGCATTTCCGTTCCAGAGGGGAACCACTACACCATTTACATACAAAAACTAACTAAGAACCCTAAGTGAGGATCAGCAATTTACATAACAGCAAACAAATACATTAAATAAAACAGAACATTTTCAGATATTGACACTTCTACAAAAAATTATTCACACAAAATTACAATTACATATAATAAGTTCTGTTCCCTCCAAATGGGACAAAGAATATAAATTGCAGATACACTACTTTGCATAGAATCAAATCATGACATCGAAGGTTTGACAAAGAAAAGAGTACACAATTTTATGTTATCGATTCAATCACACTTACAGAAAATCAACAACGTAACATTAAATAAAGCAAAAGCAAAATAAATTCATACAGCATAAGAGCTGTGGTGTTACAACTTTGTGAAGGCTATAGGGAGTAATGAGCCATGGACCTTGCCGTTGGTGGGGAGACTTGCGCGCCTCAGCGATACAGATAGCCGTACCGTAGGTGCAACTACAACGGATAGGTATCTGTTGAGAGGCCAGACAAACATGTGGTTGCTGAAGAGGGGCAGCAGCTTTTTCAGTAGTTGCAGGGGCAAGAGCCTAGATGATTGACTGATCTGGCCTTGTAACACTAACCAAAACGGCATTGCTGTGCTGGTACTGCGAATGGCTGAAAGCAAGGGGAAACTACAGCCGTAATTTTTCCCGAGTCCATGCAACATTACTGTATGGTTAAATGATGATTGCGTCCTCTTGAGTAAAATATTCCGGAGGTAAAATAGTCCCCCATTCGGATCTCCGGGCGGGGATTACTCAGGAGGAGGTCGTTATCAGGAGAAAGAAAACTGGCTTTCTACGTATCGAAGCGTGGAATGTCAGATCCATTAAACGGGCAGGTAGGTAAGGAATGAAAGAGGCAGCCGCCTTGTAGAATTTTGCTCAGAGCATAACTTAATCGTAGCTAATACTTGGTTTAAGAATTATAAAAGAAGGTTGTATACTTGGAAGAACCCTGGATATACTAAAAGTTTTCAGATAGAGTATATAATGGTAAGACAGAGATTTAGGAACCAGGTTTTAAATTGTAAGACATTTCCAGGGGCAGATGTGGACTCTGACCACAATCTATTGGTTATGAACTGTAGATTAAAACTGAAGAAACTGCAAAAAGGTGGGAATTTAAGGAGATGGGACCTGGATAAACTGAAAGAACCAGAAATTGTACAGAGAGAACACTAGGGAACGATTCACAGGAACCGGGGAAAGAAATACGGTAGAAGAAGAATGGGTAGATTTGTGAGTTGAAATAATGATGGCAGCAGACGATCAAGTAGATAAAAAGACGAGGCGTATTAGATATCCTTGGGTAACAGAAGAAATATTGAATTTAACTGAATAAAGGAAAAAATGCAGTACATGCAACAGGCAAAAAGAAATATAAACGTCTGAAAAATGAGAGCAACAGGAAGTGCTAAATGGCTAAGTAGGTATGGCTAGAGGACAAATGTAAGGATGTAGAGGCACATATCAGTAGGGGTAAGATAGATACAGCCTACAGGAAAATTTAAGACACCTTTGGAGATCAGAAAACCGTTTGTGTGAATATCGAGAATTCAGAGGCAAACAAAGTTCTAACCAACAAAGAGAAAGCAGAAAGGTGGAAGGGGTATATAGAGGGTCTATTAAAGGGCGATGTACTTGAGGAAAATATTACGGAAATGGAAGAGGACGCAGATGAAGAGGAAATGGGAGATATGATACTGCGTGAAGAGTTTGTCAGAGCAATGAAAGCCCTAAGTCGAAACAAGGTCCCGGGCGTAGCAAACAATCCATTAGAGCTACTGATGGCCTTGGGACAGCCAGCCCTGACAAAACTCAACCTCCTAGTGAGAAAGATGTATGACAAAGGTGAAATACCCTCAGACTCCAAGAAGAATATAATAATTCCAATCCCAAAGAAAGGAGGTGTTGACAGATGTGAAAAATACCGAACTATCAGTTCAATAAGCCACACTTGCAAAATACTAACACAAAACCAGAAAAACTGGTAAAAGGCGTCCTCGGGGAAGATTAGTGTGGATTCCGTAGAAATGCTGGAACAAGTGAGGCAATACTGACCCTACGACTTATCTTAGGAGTTAGATTAAGGAAAGGCAAACCTACCTGCAAGAGCAGTAGAACGGAATGGACGGTGTCTTGAAAGAAGGATATAAGATGAACATCAACAAAAACAAAACGAGGATAATGGAATGTAGTCGACTTGAATCTCGTGATGTTGAAGGAATTATATCAGGTAATAAGACACTTATAGTAGTAGACTAGTTTTGCTATTTGGGGAGCAAAATAACTGATGATGGTAGAAGTAGAGAGGATATAAAACGTAGACTGGCAAATGCAAGGAAAGCGTTTCCGAAGAAGAGAAATTTGTTAACATCAAGTATAGATTTAAGTGTCAGGAAGTCGTTTCTGAAAGTATTTGTGTAGAGTGTATATGGAAGTGAAACTTGGACGATAAATAGTTTAGACAAGATGAGAATAGAAGCTTTTGAAATGTGGTGCTACAGAAGAATGCTGAAGATTAGACGGATAGTTCACATAACTACTGAGGAGGTACCGAATAGAACAGGAGAGAAGAGAAATTTGGGGCACAACTAACATGGGAGAGCTGCATGAAACCATTCTCTGGACTGAAAACCACAACAACAACTACAACAACATGGGGAATAAAGGAGGAACTCTTTGTTACTGTCTATTATTCAAACATTATCGTAAGGCATGTGCTGTAGGATTCTCGTGAAATGATGTGTGTGTAAGACATATTCCATTTCGGTAAATAAAAGTCAGGGTGATGGAAGTTGTCTGTAATGTAACACCAAACGCTGTCTCTATTTATTTTCGGCTGCGGTTCGCTGTTCAGCTGTCGGTACAAACAGCATTTTATTCATAATATCAATGATACGTGATATGTTTGTTATGTTTTTGGTACCTCAAACACCCATGTGTCACTCTGGATAAATGCAGTACCCGCCGATAACCTCTCTTGTCGAGAACGATCGAGTGCTATGCAGGAAGAGCTATACAAAGCGCTGTCAATGGGGTTCTTCCTGCGACAAAAACGAGTAAAATTTTTGAAAATTATTTGCAGTTCATCTTAGCAGCTAAAATATTTACAGTGAATTTCTTCCGTTGTATTCTTCATTCATAAAAAACGTTCATGGTGGATTTCGACACGTCAGTTTGGACCATTCCCTTGTGAGTGTGCTGCTTGCAAACACCATGCCCGAAGAGGGCAAGCAATTACTATGTCTAACATGACGGAAATGAGCATTATCTTTTTCATTGCTAGCGGTGTCTCCTACCACGATTTTATACCACAAAAACAGACCGTCCCCGCCGCCGTTCGAGTCAAAGTGCGGGAAAGAGCTAATAAAAGTTGGCGGTCGCATCAGACTACACATCTCTGGTTCCTGGAATCTCCACCATGACTCACCCTCTACATGGTGAGGGGTTATCTGGTCATCCACCTCGTGGAAATACAGTTACAAGGCCCCTAACAGTCCCGATCATCCTCTCTCAGACTTTTCTCGTTCCCTTGGCTTAAAAAGTCCTGGAAAGGACATCCTTTTGAGACTATCGACAACATGATTAGTACTTTAGGCGTGCCCTGAAGCACACCTCGAATCAGGCCCTTCAGGATGCCTATATCGTCTGAAAGTATCACTAACAAAAATAAGCTTTTTTAGACATCTTAATACCTCTGAAAATACGCGTCGTACGAAAATCAATGCCCTCGGTGAAAAGTCAATATTAGTAAAGGGGATGGCTGACTATGCTACAACTGGCCATCTCTCAAACACCCCCTCTGCGTGGGTTGGGTCAACTTCGTATATTCAAATGGAAATCCCTTATTTTTATTCCATATTCGGATTCTACGCCAAAAAATACGAATGGTTTACCCAAGCCATTTTTACCCATCTGCGGTAGATGCTACTGAAATAGGCAAATATCAAGTGCTACTACTTTTGCGATTAAGAACCGAAGCATTTGATTCGACATTTCATTTACGATGTAAATGTAAACCTTGGTGTCCTAATGGTTGACATTTATGTCACAAATTTACTCAAGCATTGCAAATTTGACTCCACAGTGTAATATGGTAGGCTGTTTCAATCTCTAGTTAGAAACTACGTTCAGTTTGATAACGACGTGGTTGTAATTGTCTTCTGTTCCCTTCCGAATGCTTGATGTCGGTGAGTCCACTTCCCTCTCATCACTGGGGTGCTTTCTTTCGGCCATTCTTCATGTCTCTCACCATTAGGGTTGTTGATGTCGGTTAGTATCCATGGCAGGTGGGCCTATAACTATCGCTTCCTGGACATTTTATGTTGCTACTGTGGTTGTTGTTTGTATTCGGTAGCCGCTTAGCGGTCAGCGCGAGAGTTAGAGTTTGGATCGAAACACACACCGAAATTAGTCATTCTTATGGTGGAGTTCGAGGACGGCCACCGAAATCAAGCATTGCGATGGGTTGGGGGACAGCACGGTCAACTCCATAAGCAACAGAGAACTAGGTTACTAAACGAGTAGCTTATTTGCCAGAAATATCGATGACTAGCCATATTATTTGTACTGTAATCACAATTATTACACTCAAGTAATGTTTGAACATCGGTATCTACCGTTAGAACAGTTGCGTCGGTTGTTAACTGCAAAAACGCCCACACGTGATATTTGTCAATGATAGAACCTTCTGCCACGAATGGGGAACAATTGTTTGAGTAAACCGTGCGTAGTTTTCGGCGTAGAATCTGAATACGGAATAAAAATGGGAAGGGAGGGGGAGTTCCCATTTCAATATACAAAATTGACCCCTCCTACGCAGGAGGAATCTTTAGGAGGTGACCCATTCTATGATAGACACTTAGCACATTTTATTAGTACAATGCGCCTTTTTCGTAAATTAAAAGAAACACACTGTGTATTGACGTATGTGGGATCTTTTATCGTTCTGATAAGTAAATTAGTTTTTTGTGTACTTAGTGATACTATGTACATTCCGGACAAAACCTTATTTGCTTCAAAACTAGCGAACTGAAGTTTGCATGATATATGGTCCATCAAAGAAGTATCAAAGTTAGGAGTTTCACAGCCGTCCAGTTCTGAGGAGTAGTTTGAACAATTCTAATGGAAGAAACAGTAACACCAGTCAAGGATTCTTACTGGGATTAAACGTTGTAGACCTAGGTGCCCTACTATAGTGTTCACTTGACATTTTATTCCGAAATGTGTACAAAATATTCTGTAAAGACGGACCTTAAAGTTTACAAATAAGCTCTCATTTTCGTTATTGTATCCATCAAGAGACATTTAGCAATTTACATAGTAGCATCAAGTAGGGGTACTGCAGAACATCGGTCCTTGGTGGCTGAGAATGAGCTATTACAGGAGGAACCACGTGTGAACCAGTCGCCCAAGACCTGATGAGAAGGCATCAGATGGAAACCTTGTGCCTTGCGGATGACTCTATTCAGCTGGAAAGCTGGTCACTACATACAGTTTTCACCTGTGACCTCACAAAATACTATGACTTCTGTTCTAAACCCAGGAAACATTCCATTTACAAGAATAATAACGCGGTCTCATTAACTTTACCCTACGTGCTGCACTAAGCTAAAACAAAACGAACCAAAAGCATAACCTTAACAACATGCATACATCAAAAAAAGTTTTACCTCACCCCCAGTTCCCAGAAATTCTGAAGATAGATGTTGACGGTGGGTATTTTATCACAGACACAGTCCATTTTACTGTTCCGAGATGTCACTAAACCCGCCCAAAGATATAAAAAACCATGCGTGAGCAGCACCTATTACACGGAAGGGATCCGACAGCCGATCAGTTCCAGTCATTCCACAAGGAAGGAGGTATACTGCTTGTGTTGTTTGTAGTTCAACCATGCCTAGATGGTCAATAGCGTCCGCATTGTTACTTTGTACCAGGAAGGGCTATCAACAAGGGAAGTATCCAGGCATCTCGGAGTGAACCAAAGCGATGTTGTTAGGAAGTGGAGGAGATACAGAGAGACAAGAACTGTCGGTGACATTCCTCGTTCAGGCCGCCTAAGGGCTACTACTGCCGTAGATGACCGCCACCTACGGATTATGGCTCGGAGGAACCCTGACAACAACGCCACCATATTGAATAATGCTTTACGCGCAGCCACAGGACGTCATGTTACGACTCAAACTGTGCGCAACGGGCTGCACGATGCGCAAATTCACTCCCGACGTCCATGGCGAGATCCAACTTGGCAGACACGATACCATGCAGCGCGGTACAGATGGGCCAACAACATGCCGAATGGACCGTTCAGGATTGGTATCACGTTCTCTTCACGGATGAATGTCGCATATGCATTCAACCAGACAATCGTCGGAGACGTGTTTGGAGGCAACCCGGTCAAACTGAACGTCTTAGACACACTGTTCAGCGAGAGCAGCGAGGTGGAGGTTGCCAATTGTTTTGGGGTGGCATTATGTGGGGCCGACATACGCCGCTGGTCGTCACGGAAGGCGCAGTAATGGCTGTAAGAAACGCGAATGCCATCCTCCGACCGATAATGCAACCATATCGACAGCATATTGGCGAGGCATTGGTCTTCACGGAAGGCAATTCGCGCCCCCATCGTGCACATCTTGTGAATGACTTCCTTCAGGATAACGACATCGCTCGACTAGAGGGACCAGCATGTTCTCCAGGCATGAAGCATATCGAACATGAATGGGAAAGACTAAAAAGGGCGACGTGACCCACCAACCACTCTGAGGGTTTTAGCCGAATCGCCGTTGAGCAGTGGGACGCTCTGGATCTACAGTTCCTTGATGAACTTGTGGATAGCACGCCACGACGATTACAGGAATGCAAGAGGACGTACTACAGGGTATTAGAGGTACCGGTGTGTACAGCAATCTTGACCATCACCTCTGAAGGTCTCGCCGTATGGTGGTACAACATGCAACGTGTGGTTTTTATGAGGAACAAAAAGGGCGAAAATGATGTTTATGTTTATCTCTATTCCAATTTTCTGTACAGGTTCCGGAACTCTCGGAACCGAGGTGATGCAAAATTCTTTTTGACGTGCTTATGTCATATACCTTCTCCATGTCTGTGTTAAAGAAATCGCTCTTTGTAAGAATGATTTGTGCAGTGAAATTGGATTTCCGCACTGTACCCGACAACACCTAAAAGAGTTCCTATGGTAGCCAAATATCAACACCTTCGTCACTTGAAACACAAGTTCTGTAACGCCAAGGCATCGAAGGCTTGTCTTGTTAGCTGAAAAAAAATCATTTAAAAATAATTTGTTTTGAATGCTTCCAGCATTTTTATGTATTTTGTCGCTAGGGCCGAAGTTTCGGAGGCGTGAGCGAGCACTGGTCTGGTGTTTCGTAGCGGAGTAGCATGGGATACGGGTCAAGATCCTTGATAAAAAATCTTGCTATACCAATGTAAGCTCCACTGCCAGCTACTAGACCCAGTTCGACGTCACAGAGAGTGTCGTTTCAGGAGGTACCTTTCGATCCCGGCCCCTTCAACTGCCGAACTTTCTCAGAGGTATACTTTCCCACTTTTGTTGAGGCCGACATTTCCTCCTTGCATACCTTTCTGGCAGCCGTGTATTTAGTTTTCTGCATGTTTAATCCCATGTACCAGGTAGCCTGTTAAGAGTGATATATGCCTTTCGGGTTCTTGCCACTATATCCTTGTCATCCTCATAAGCGGGTATCTGCACCGACTTATGGGAGATCGTCCCTTGCTCAAAAGATTTGCATCTCTCGCCACCCCCTCCAGGGCAACACTAAAAAGGAGTCAGGTCGGCGTATCTCCATGGCGCATCCCGTTTTCGGTATCTTGTATTTCAGGCATCATTCTTCCCGTTCTTATGCTACTTCGTGTCTCGCTTCTGGTCTCGTTCCGTGTCATTCTCAATAGACTTACTAATTTTCTAGAGTTTCCCAGTTTACCCAGGGTATGATATGAGTGCTCTCCGTCTATAGTGTTATACGTTGCTTTAAGGTCTGTCAGGAGGTGATGCGTTTCTGTCCTGGAGTCGAACGTTATCTCCAGGATTTGTCTCAGACGTAAAGGGTGTTCCAGATAAAGTGTGCGTCACGGTGACTTGCAAATTAATAAATAACAGAAATATTTATTGACATATGTCCACACAAGAAACGTTACACTCTTGTGGGGCTGTGAACATGATTTATTGAGTTATTTCTCAGAGAGTTACAGCAATGAGATACATTCTTTTATATATAACATTAGTTTTTTCTGTCATGTACCTGCTGCATTTAAACCAGATATGTACGCACCAATTTAAATTATATGTGCGCCTCGGTCGGTTTTTACTGAGTCAGTGCGTAACTAAGCTTAGTTTTAGAGTTATAAAGTGGACGGTCCATCACACAAGCTGCAGACACCAAGTTCTTCATCTGCTGTACCTATGCCACTTCATCTTCATTCTTTATTGTTTCTTCCATCAACTCAATTCGACACCGATATTCGTTTTCAATCCCTATTGCATGTTCTCAAGCTTTTACATTGAGTAGTCTTACATAAATACTCTTGGTTATTTGTTTTAGAGTAGTTAAATTAATGAATGAAACGTTTCTGTGCAATTTTTTATTCATTACCTCTAAAGGCTTAAAATAGCATTGATATAGTTGTAGCCTCAAAGCAGTATATCCATTACGCCCTAAAACTGCATGTATGTTAAAAGCAGGCTTTAGATTGTTATGGAGAACCATTTTTAAAAGCTCTTTTCTTGTGAACATCAGCGAAAACCAGATTCTTTTCTGAATGAGCCACTCAGTTAAGTCCTTTTTGCGAGCTACTGTAGTGGGGGCTTTATTGATGTGAACTTAGTGATACTGTGAGTTATCAAGAACAACAGTACTACTTTCTGGAATGTCAAAAATTAGTTCCTCTTCTAACCATTTGTGATAATCATCTCCATTCTTTTCTTCGGATTTAGATTTAGAATCACAAATTAACACCGCTTCGTCTACGAAACCCATTGCTCCCCCCAGTTTGGACAACAATAGCTCTTTAGCCTACAATGCTATTAGTCATTACATGCGAAGCTACGTAATGCTGCTAGCACGTTTTCAATGTATACTGCATATGCAGTTACTTTTCGTCATTGAGTAGCACTTCCTTTTTTGTTCCTTTATCATTATTTTTTATTGCTTTCGAGTATTCCGCAGGCTTTGCAAAACGGAACGCTGTGTTTTAATCCCATCTCTTTCAAAATTTCCCGATATTTTTCCCTTCCCTCTGTTGTGTAATATGGTCAGATTGCGTGTTGTGCAATTTCAGCAAGATTATAATAAAGCTAATTACTTATTATTAATGCAACATTAGGTTTGATTTAATCACTGCTTTCCCCGCTAATGTTCGTTATTCTCTTAAAGAAACCTCCACCTGGGAACGTGTAGCAATGATGTCTGTCAAACGATGTAAATGGCACTAAGTTCATACACAAAAGTAATCAATATGACCAGCAAACAAACTAAATGTATGATAAGTAATCTGAACCAAATAAGAGTAATGATTTTTAGTCATTTTCAGTGCTGTTATATAACAGTTTCTTTACTAGTTGCAGATTGCTTATCGAAGTTAACACTTCTGTTATTCCAGGTGGCAACATTTTTCCTTAAACAAAATGAACAGTTTTGTCACGCAACACCACACGCACACAACACTAACGTACCTTTTCCTGTCAAAATATTTCATGAAAGTTGTTACCAAATAACCAGGCTTATTATATCAGCAGATAAGAATTTATGTCACGTATGATACTGTTTGCATTTATAGAAGTTCACTGTATTCACAGTCTAACTGGAATTTATTACCTCAGAGTGGATTCTGGGCCAGACATTGGTGTCTGAATAGAAAATAAATTTAAAACTCTAGCTGCAATATCTCACTAAGATGGCGGCTAAGGTAAGACAATCACTTATCGATTCTGCTTCAGGCCCTGTTTTACTGTCAACAAATAATATATATTAAATCTTTTTGTATGTTCACTACATGCACTAACATTTGAAAATATTTCTCAATGTTAATCGCTTATTATTCAGCATTTACCAATAAACCGCGCTGCATATCAAGAGCGCTTATGGCCGAGTAGGAAACTTAACATTTATATAGGACGAGAATTACAAAGAAATAAAACTCCAAACACAGAAGTTTCATTTCAGTGACACATAAACTCTATTACTCAAATATTAACTTACCAGTACAGTTTTGTACTGAACTCTGTGTTACGCGACATCAGTCACATCCTATCAGTAGAACAGTACGAACAAGAAGAAGGATTTTCCTAGAAGAATCATAGATAACAAAAGATTTAGATTTTCATTATTTTTTTCTATGGGTACTGTTGAGATATAATTTTTTTACAAAATATTAAGTTATTTCATAGACAATAATTACTTATTGTTTTGCTAACGATGAAGTCCTTTTTGTTAATATCACGAGATGTAACGTTTATTCACATTGCACGCAGAACACTGTCGTGAATCGGGCTCAAATGGCTCTGAGCACTATGGGACTTGACATCTGAGGGGTCATCAGTCCTGTAGACTTAGAACTACTTAAACCTAACTATCCTAAGAACATCACACACATCCACGCCCGAGGCAGGATTCGAACCTGCGACCGTAGTAACATCGCGGTTCCAGACTGAAGCTCCCAGAACCGCTCGGTCACAGCAGCCGGCTCGTGAATACTACTCTGAATAAAATATAGGCGTAGATACTGCATTGCCCCTTCAGCTGAGAAAAAAAGACTGGTTTATATAGTGTATTTTTTTTATCAGACCACCATACCGACGTTGCTTATTGTTCGCTTTCACTTCTTTAACACACCGTTCTCATCATGCAAATGTTCAGATACAACACTCAGTAACTCATGACACAATTAGTGTTGATGAGATTGTGTAAATGACTTCAGTAACTGTAAAATCTTGGAAAATGCGGCAGAGATTTCCCGGATTAACTTATACCCCCCTCCTCCGCCCCCCCCCACCCCCACCACCCCTATCTTGGTTCACTGGATCCGGAAACGTGGGAACAAAACTGCGCAAGGGCTTTCAAGAAAATACAGTTACTTTCTCTTATGTGTCAGGCTTGACATGACTATAGCAGATAATATTTTGAACACGAGTATTTACGTTCGTGTATAGTTGTATCAGAGGTCAAGAGAATCTTTCACTGAGGTTTAACATGACAATTAAAATTTCATGTCATTCAAAATAACAAAAGTTCGTCTAACGATTCCCCGGCGACGTCGCGTAGCCGCCTCCGCGTCAAGCCGCTGGATCACAGGCAGGTAGAGACCGCTGCTGGAACGCCCCCGACCACGTGGATTGAGCGTCGGCTGCTGTCGGTCGCACCTTGGTCTGGATCTGTTCTTGTCTGGAAGTATTGCTGCAGCACGTTCCTCTTCGCTCTTTCCACGTCCCTCTGGTACAAGGTGGGTACATCAAATGTAGAAAAGGGTTATCAGTAACAACGTAAATATTATATTCATCCTGTGGACGAAGTGTTAGTTTCAAGTTCACTTTCATTCATACGGATTCATAGAATTTATTTTCGGACGATGTCGTGCATCTTAACACTGTTAATTTAAATGTAGTAATTCATTGTCAACTTCAATTAGCTATGCATATGTACGACACTGCACCGTTTTTCATTCTGGTATCCATCGTGTGCTCTGATTATTTTCTGCCGTAAGCAAACATTTCCGTGAGGAGCTGCATAGCCAGCGTTCATTATATTGCTGACGTGTCGCTGGTTGTACCGTTGTCTCATAAGATTCAACAAGTACAGATAACCCGTAACAGCTTTACTTTAGGTCTGAAATTTTATATTAGTTTTTATGCTGTTAATAGTTTTTCATCGACCATGTCGTTGCTACTAGGATTAACGCTCTATGAGCGTTCATATGTTCAATGATCGAGGTAAATGGGTCATGAATACTTCTATGAAACCCACCTATGTAAACACACACTCATGACGGATAATAGTGTGTGAGTTCGCGTGTTTGTCTGTATCCGCATTCACTCTTTATGGACCATCCTCTTATTGTGTACCGTTTCACTGTCCCTTACTTTCCTTAAAAGAAAACACAGTTTTTCACGCGTCCACTAGACTTTCATAGTTCTTGTGAGACACGCTTCACTGTCCTGATTGCTTCTAGTGTTTCATAAACCACACAACAGACAATCTTTTATACAACTGACACTTTACAAAGTAACGGCATTTGTTCATGTTCACGTTGTAACATATTGTAATAACATGATAACAAAGATGATGTACTGTCAAAAACAAATGTGACAAGATGACTGTTAGAATCTTCTACATTGTTCTGACCGTAGGACCATCACTGAATTGTGTAGATACCAGTACATTGTCATATTTGATGACATACATTTTATTTATGTTCATTTCTACTGATTCATTTATATTCTTGTTAGAATTGCTACCAGATTATGGGACAGATGTCCATGTTCGGTTCATCTAACAAGTGAAATCCTCATGAGAGCAAACGGCAAATATAACTGCGTAAGAAGAAACGTACCCAAAACTGTACACAATAAGAGGATGCTCCATAAAGAGCGAATGCGGATACAGACAAACACGCGAACTCACACACTATTATCCGTCACGTGTGTGTGTTTACATAGGTGGGGTTCATAGAAGTATTCATGACCCATTTACCCTCGTACATGAATATACACAGCATATATGTATTCGCAACTTCTATAACCTACATAGAAAAGATAAGAAAATTATGTTTACTGATATAGCAATTATACTAACTTCTACAGAGTAAATGACCTTTTCAGATTAATTACAATTTTTATCGTAAAAAACATTATCCTCCTCCTTTGGGATTTATGGTTCATGAATACTACAGTGTAACTACTGACATGTGAGCTAATAGACTAGTAAATATAAATTCGCGATATTACTTATGATCTGGAACTGTCATAAATTTAAGAACATAGACATTCATAAATTTTGCCTAGAACAGCATATGGAAGCATGTGCAACACAAGCAGAATTTCACAAAAAATCCTTCATAATATTAAGTGTATGTCGAGCACCTGCAGGCAACTTTAATCTGTTTGTAAACCACCTTGAAGCTGTACTGGCCCATTTAACAACCAAAAACAAAGAAATAGTGGTTGCTGGTGATTTCAATGTAGATTTCCTTAAAGACTCTACCAATAAGAACCTATTTGAGTTAGTAACACTCTCATTCAACTTAATTCCCACTGTAAAGTTCCCCACTAGGGTAGCCAATTGCTCACAAACAGCTGTTGATAATATCTTTACAGAAAAGTCCAATGAACAAAATTATATTACAAAACCAATAGTCCATGGCCTTTCGGATTATGACATATTCCTTATATTAAATGTTAATACTGAACAGGATATAAAATCTGTTAAATCTGATCTCAAGTAATCAATAAGCCAAAAATTGATTATTTTAGGACACTCCTCAGAGACATTCACTGCACTGACGTTTACAGTCCTCATGGCACGAATGAAAAGAATAACACTTTTGCTAATAAAGTGCTTACCTTATTCGAACACAGTTTTCCATAAAAAGTTACCAAGGTCAGAGAAAAGTCTACAAAGAAGCCATGGATTACTCAAGGAACAGGGATATCTTGTAAAACAAAAAAAAAAAACTGCATCTGTCAATCAGAAACAATTCTGATGTTGATGCTATAGCATATTACAAGAAATACTGCAAAATATTAAAAACTGTAATATGGACATCAAAGCAAATATATTATAAGGAAAAGATAGTCATATCAGATAACAAAATAAAGACAGTCTGGGATATAGTGAAGAAGGAGACCGGTAGAACAAGACATGAAGAGGGACAAATAGCGTTAAGAGTAAATGATACATTTGTTACAAATGTGTATAACGTTGCAGAACATTTTAATAAACATTTTATAACTGTTACTGAAAAGATGGAGTTGTCAGGTTTTGTAGATGCTGCTATGGAATACCTCAGACCAGACATTTCAAGTAACTTCCGTAATATGAATTTGACCCTCATTACCCCAGCAAAAATAATATCTATCATAAAATCTTTAAAATCAATAACATGTAGTGGGTATGATAAAATATCAACAAAGCTAATTAAAGAATGTGATTCTGAGTTAAGTAACATATTAAGCGATCTGTGTAACCAGTCGTTTATCAGTGGAATATTTCCTGAATGGTTAAAATATGCTAAAGTTAAGCCACTGTTTAAGAAGGGAGATAAAGAAATAGCATCAAATTTCCATCCAATTTTACTTTTGCCAGCATTCTCAAAAATTTAAGAAAAAGTAATGGACAATCGGCTTTATAATAATCTTATCTCAAATAACATACTGTCGAAGTCACAGTTCAGATTTCTAATGGGTTCTGATATTGAGAAGGCTATCTACACTTACAGTGAAAATTTGCTTAATTCTTTAGATAAAAAAATTAAAGGCAACTGGTATATCTTGTGATCTGTCAAAAGCATTTGACTGTGTAAATCACAATATCCTTTTAAGCAAATTAGAATATTATAGTGTAACACGAAATGCTGCAGAATGGTTCAGATCATATCTCTGGCAGGAAATGAAGGGTGTTATTAGGAAAGAGACATGTATCAAGTTATCTGGCATCATCAAACTGTGAACTAATTACATGTGGAGTCCCACAAGGTTCCATTTTAGGGCCTTTACTTTTTCTTGTGTATATCAATGACCTTTCATCAGTAACATTACCAGATGTCAAGTTCGTTTTGTTTGCCGACGATACAAACATTGCAATAAATAGCTAATCAAGTGTAGTCTTAGAAATATCAGCTAATAAAGTATTTGTGGACATTAATCACTGGTTCCTATCAATTCTTTGTCACTAAACTTTCAAAAAACACACTAAGTGCAGTTCACATCTTGTAAGGGGTGTCCCATGACTATATGCCTGACATACAATGACAAGCAGATAGAAGAAGTGGACAGTGTTAAATTCTTGTGTTTACAGCTTGATAATAAATTCAGCTGGGAAAAGCACACCACAGAACTGCTGAAGCGTCTTAACAAATGTCTATACGAATTGTGTCAGACATAGCGGATATACAAATGAAAAAGCTGGCATACTATGTTTACTTTCATTCCATAATGTCATGTGGATTATTTTTTGGGGTAATTCATCAAGCCAAGCTAAAGTTTTCCAGGCACAAAAACGTGCAGTAGGAGTTATATGTGGTGTGAACTCAAGAACATCCTGCAGAAGCATGTTTAGGGAACTAGGGATACTAACAACTGCTTCCCAATATATTCATTCTTTAATGAAATTTGTCGTTAAAAATATATCACTTTTTCAAACCAACAGCTCATTTCATGGAATCAATACTAGAAATAAGAATAATCTTCACAAGGATTTAAAGTCACTTAGGCTTGTGCAAAACGTGTGCATTATTCAGGAACACACATTTTCAATAACTTGCCAGCAGCCATAAAAAGCTTAACAACCAATGAAATTCAGTTTAAGAGAAGATTCATTGGTGGCCAACTCCTTCTACTCCATTAATGAATTTCTCAGTAGAACCAACTTATATATATATATATATATATATATATATATATATATATATATATATATAAATAAATTTCTGCACCATTTCAGTGTAGTAATGTGTTCCTTGTAAATAAGTATTATAGTAGTTGTATTATACGTTTATTACCTTATAAATAAACAAAAAACTTCTTTTATTTTAAATTCAGTTCATTAGTATTGATCCTTTATAGTGTTCATTAAAAAATGACGATCATTCACTTGGGACCTGTGGAATGTTACGTTAGCTTATTTCTTTGAGTTGTAAATATTTGTCATGTATTGTTGTTTTTCTGACATGTTCTACATCCTGGAGGATCTCCTCACTGTGGATAAATTGGAATGAAAGTAAATATAATCTAATATAATAACATCTTCACTATAACTGTTATTTACATATTTAAATTTGTCCTATTGTGCACTTATTATTCTGCTTACAGAGACTAAAAGTGGTTTCCTCCTGAAAATATTTCTTAATGTCTCTATGACAATAGTCCTTTTAGGTTCCCTGTACTGACATCTTGTATTACATAACATCCGTCACGTGGAACTGAGATAATTTTAAATGGTCATTCGTAAAATAATTGTCATTTTCTACTCTTCCTCTTGATTAATGATGCCTTGTGATGCGTTCTTAGCTTTACCAATTCATCGACACAGTATTTCTTTTTGTTACTAAGGCTTTTTTTATCAAATTTCGCCTTGTGGAGCTCTACTTGACGACTTACATTCTGTAATACCATATCCAGTCTCTCCTGATGTGTTATTTTTTTCTTCTTGGAACTTCGGTATGGCATTAGCCCATTCATTTACTTTGTTCTTCTGTTCGTGCATTACTGCACACTGTGTAAAACCGGTTAATATGTGCGTTAAATTATTGTAGATTTCCATAAAACTGTTTAGGTATTCTACCCACTTAGTGCGCTTATTGTGAGCGTAAGTTCGAATGTACCAGTTTAGCTCTCTAAAAGTTCTCTCGAGCAGATTACCGCTGGGAGAAAACCGTGAAATCAAGACATGTTTGATGTTATGTCGTTCCACAAGGTCATTCCACCTCTCTCCAGTGAAATATGTAGCATTGTCAGTTAACACAGTATCCGACACCCTTGATACAATAGTTTGTTAACCTTAGCAGGCCTTAGTGACCGAGCGGTTCTAGGCGCTTCAGTCTGGAACCGCGCGACCGCTACGGTCGCAGGTTCGAATCCTGCCTCGGGCATGGATGTGTGATGTCCTTGGGTTAGTTGGATTTAAGTAGTTATAAGTCTAGGGGACTGATGATCTCAGATGTTAAGTCCCCTAGTGCTCAGAGCCATTTGAAGCGTGTATTCGTCATCGCCATAATGGCGTATCACCCGGCGTGATGGTATGGGGTGCCATTGGTTACACGTCTCGGTCACCTCTTGTTCCCATAGATGGTACCTTTTTTTTCAAATCTCATTTCATTCGTTTTAGTTTATTATTTTATTAATGAAGAAGTCCTTTTTATTAATATCACGAGGATACAAGTAATGTTAATTCAAATTCCAAACACAATGCTGTCGTGAATACCATTCTGAATAAAATATAGGCGTGGACATTACAACTCCCTGAAAAGTTTTCTTTGTTTATAAAATATACGCACCTTTCTCAGCGTTGAGATTTCCATCTTCTGCTCGTTATACTCCAAAACTTTTCTTCGAATAAGTGTTTTATTGAAATCATCTAAGGTAACTACATTTCTAGGATCTCATTGTTTTCTACAAGTTTCGACTTCTTCCCCACTTCCTTCCGACTTTTGGTCTTGTTAAATGTATTTTTATGTTCCTTATGATTTCCTCAGCATTGTTAGCGCTCGCAAGGTTGCTTTCTGTAGAGGTATCATTACTTTTAGTGCCTTTTTTCTTCATGGTAAAACTGTACAATTTCGATCACAGGCCTGTTTTCTACTTTCAGGGTCCACTGCCGTGATATCTTCCAGTTTTCCACTCTCAGTGCTGTTGAGCACTACTGACGACATTTAACGAGAACACGGTGAACCACTGCACAACTGACCTGGAAGCATACACCGTGCGATGCGTTTTCTTAGTCACAACTGGACTTGTTTTCGTAACGTCACTGTGTTATTCCGATGACGGCCTCGGAGCCATGTGCAATAATATCGTGGCTGGGTAACATGGATGCGGAATTAATATGACATACACAACTGAAAGTACGATGACATGTTAGTGATTCTTGGCGAATATCGGCAGGATGTCCAGTAAATTAGCCAGGCCGTATGCCGTGAGATATCTTGCTTGAAGAGGTCCGATAGGCTTTATGTTCTTAGGTGCTGAACAATGACTTCGGGAAATAATTAGTTTCAGAAGTAACAGACGTAAACTAGAAATGAGTGAGGAGATGAAGATGTTTATTTTAGCTGCAATACACCAAGATCTTCAGGTCTGCCTACGAGATGGTGCTATAGACACCGTTGTCAGCCTTACATGTGTGTGATGTATATTACCGAGTCATAGATTTTACCCATATCACCTGTAACTGACATAGGTTATGCATGGGAACTATTTCATGCGGAGAGATAAAGCTTCGAATGGTCAGTGCATAATTTCATTTTGGACGCCTCACGAAGTATTATGTTCTGTGATGAATCCACGTTCACAAATTATGATGCGGTGAACCGCCTTAATATTCATTAATCGACCACAGAAAATCATAGGTCGGAACGTCCTGTCGATCGTCAACGGAGGTGGTCGATTAATGTGTCACGTGGAATCTTTGCGGATGAAATTATCGGTTCGCACTATTTCGCAGGTACAGGCAGGTAACAAGTATCGAGCTTCCATCAATCACAATTTAGTTGCTCTACTTGAAAATGCCGGTCTAGACATTAGAAGTCGTTTGTGGAAGCAGCACGATGGTCACCTAGCCAATTCTGTGCATGCTATTTAACACAGTAGATTCTTTTTTGTTAGGATGTCTGAAGAATAGTATTTATTTCACTGAACCCATAATGCCAGATGACTTCAATGGCACATAGAGGAAGCTTGACTCTCCGTGACACCGGCGACGATACGTCTCGTTCGTAGGTCATTCAGATGTCGCATTGCGTTGTGCATTCAGGAACATCAACAATTCCACCATCAGATCATCCATCAGCACGCAACCGAGTATTACGTATAGCACGGTGTATCCAACACTTGAAGATTCCTAGCTCGCAAATTAAACGTGATAGGAATGTAACCTAAACTGATTTTTACATATCTGATTTAAACACAGCAGTTACATGATGCAAAAAACTAATACTATATTTAAAAAAATTCATCTTGCTGCTGTAACTCTCTGAAAAAGAACTCAATTATTTTTATAACCCCCATAAAACGTTAATGTTCCTGGTTCGGATCTATCTCAACAATATTACGTCATTCATTATTTTGTAAGCTACAGATGTATACGCTATATCTGAAACACTCTGTACATATGATCTACAATCCACAAATACAAGTTGTCTAAAATTATCCGAAAGTATTTTGGAAGAACAACGTCACTTTCTTCCCAAGATTCCGTCAATGTCTGCTTATATTTAACGGACCAACTGTCACGACTTCTATTGGTTAATTTATACTAGCTGACTTGTATACTTGATAAATGAACCTAGCGGTACCCTAAAACAGCTCACATAAGCGTATTATATGTAAGGGTTATCTCGGTTGTGCACCCATAACGTCCCAGAACCCTCTCAAAATAATTCTTCCATCCTCCTCTCCCAATACTGGTGTTACGTGTTTGCCGTATTTCATAGCGATTCGTAACATCATTGACATCTGATCGTCACAGGTAAGTCAATTGTATATACAGGGTTATTCGTAAGTATGTTGGAGATTCAGAGGGTGACTGCTCAAATATTACGTTAACAAAAATAACACGTACCATTGGGTGAGATATCTCTCCAACTTTTATTAAATAATACGTAACGAGGGGTAGTTGCATAGGGTACCAATGTAGTGCAACTGTCAGATCATGACATACATAGGAGGGGAGGGGGGAAGGGGTAGCGGAATATGGGAACACTAAAATCACGTTACTATGCCTAATACGGCACAGGATTACCTTTGGGACTCAAAACAGCTTCCATTCGACTTGGAATGGATACATACACTTGCTGTGTAGTTTCAAGGCAATTTTAAACCATTCTTCTTGCAAAATAGTGGCTTGTTCAACTAAAGGTTTCAAGGGAATTTTAAACCATTCTTCCCTCAAAATAGTGGCACGTTCAACTAAAGGTGATGCATATGGCTAGGGATCTTGCAACTTTCTCTTCATAGTATACTACAGAGGTTCAATAATACTCAGTTAGCCGAGCGGTTCTAGGCGCTACAGTCTGGAGCCGCGCGACTGCTACGGTCGCAGGTTCGAATCCTGCCTCGGGCATGGATGTGTGTGACGTCCTTAGGTTAGTTAGGTTTAAGTAGTTCTAAGTTCTTGGGGACTGATGACCTCAGCAGTTACGTCCCATAGTGCTCAGAGCCATTTGTACCAATACTCAGTTATGATGACTGTGATGGCCACCGGGGTCAAGACAATTCGTCCTTTTGCTCAGAAAATAAGTCGTGGGTGATGTGAGCTGTATAAAAAGGGGCCCTGTCGTCTTGGAACATAGTATCATCATTGGGGTGGACCTGATCAGTCAGAATGGTCACAAAATCTGTGAATGAAATTCGACATTGCAGAGTAGCCATGGAGTCCATGTAATACCCCATACGATTGCCCGAATCACTTCCGAAGCCCAGCCATGTTTCAATCTTGGTACGTAAACTCGGCCAGAAGTACGAAACAGTGTTACAGAAGATTCATCCCACCAAATTACTTTCTTCCATTACTCCATTGTCCAGATTTTACGGTTTTCGAACCATGTGATCCTGCTACGGACGTTTGCATCACAGATTAGTGGCTCTGGTTTTCCAGCCCGCCATGTAATTCCCAGTTTATGGCGTTCCTTTCGTGTTGTTTTGGTGCAGAAAGGTTTCGCTAGTGCGACGTTCTGTTCATTCAGTTCTGCAGTGACTTTTGCAGCTACTTTAGTGAGCAAAAATTACATTCATTTTTTATAAATTAAATCTGTACCGCAAATAGTGTGACAGCACATCCAATACTGAAACGTCAAGCATCGCCGACTGGCGAAAACCAGATGGGATGAAAAAAATGTATTTTTAAGAAGTTTTTAAGCTACTTCATAAAAATAATAAACTCTTTCTTTTTACAGATTAAGCTAGTTATTATGCAGCGCAGTTTAGATCCTCAGAGCAAACTTGTGCAAAAGCGCACCCCCATATTAAAACGTAATTAAGCTACGATATAATTGCAGATTGGCGAAAACCACACAAATGAGCAAAAAATGTATTATCTAAAAATCCTTCAAATACATCATAAAACTAATAAATACTTTCTTACTGCAGTTTATATTTCTTGTTACGTGGTTAAACTCCTGCATGGAATGGGCGCGCTAGCACTCACAATATTGCGTCACATCGCTTGCATACAGTAAAGATACTTATAGACCAACGCAAGCTGCTTTTTACATGGTATAAATGACGGCACTGATTCACTCTAAACTATGAAAAAAGCGATGATGATACACTGGCCTCAAGTGGCTAGAAATTCGCCAAAGTACTTTCGCACCACGAGGACTATGACGCCACATGTAATTGACGCTACAGTAGCATAGACTACGATCAACAGTCATACTACTATACATTGCAGTTAAATAAAATATAGTACCTAATAAAACGGAAGTCACCCATGGGAAACCGTCTCAACAGTTAACATTAATTTACATACAGTTCTCTAACGCCCGGGATAAGAGGTTTCCAGTTACAGCTTCCAAACCATAGTAATGACATTCGTTATTCGAATGTGCAATCTTACAATTTCATCACTACAGCATCAAAAAGCATAGTTAACGCAAAACTGCACAAAGATCAGAGTAACTTCCCAGTTACGGTAATCCAATTGCCATGTAAACCGCCGACAAGCAAAATGAAATGACGTTACTAATATTTACAGTTACTTATAACATTTAAAATTCAACAGCTAACCTCTGACCTACAGTAAGCCATTGCGGCAAATCAAATGAAAAACCACATAGCCAAACAATTAACAGCCAACTGAGCAGCATATGATGCCCACCAGTTACATGATATTGAAAACTTGGCTGTAGAAATCACATCTTCGTCCTTAAACCATTGTAAGGGACAACAGTGACTCAATGAACAGGCTACGCAACTTCGTCCCCTGTATTACAGTGTAGGGAGCCATGCTTCTCATACTGCAAACTAACCGGAGGCAAGCCGGCCGCTGTGGGCGAGCAGTTCTAGGCGCTTCAGTCCGGAACCGCGCTGCTGCTGCGGTCGCAGGTTAGAGTCCTGCCTCGGGCATGGATGTGTGTGATGTCCTTAGGTTACTTAGGTTTAAGTAGTTCTAAGTCTAGGGGACTGATGACCTCAGATGTTAAGTCGCATAGTGCTCTGAGCCATTTGAACCGACGTAAAGTACATCGTATCAACGTACCGTGTCATATGACAACTAACTGCAAACAGTTTATTTACGCTAGTAGTATACACTCCTTAGCAGAATTTAGTACTCCTCCTAAGCAGGAACTGTAGCTACAGGGCAAAATACTAGTTATATCTAAAATCCACTTACCGGTTGAGTACTTGGTTTCTGAAAGTGCCTATGTCGACTTTTGATGATGTAATTGAAAAGACGAAGTGTGAAGGAACAACCACAGCTAAGGCAAGACAATGTACTGACGGGTAGTGACCGTCAAACTTTTCGGAAGATGTAGCGTGAAACCAGTGGAATAAGTCACTTATTACTTCTAAAGTGCTACCGGCAGTCCAGCTAGCACAATGGCCGTGTGTATCGAGTTAAAAGAGAATGGAGTAGCACGGTCGGGCAGTTCCTCACAACCCAAACATCCCTGTGGACAATGCAAATGGCCGCTTGAGGTGGTGGAGAGAGCAGCGTCACTGGAAAGTGTGGAGGTGAGCGAACTCGAGAGAGAATCACGCTGTGACCTGCGATAATCCGATGGAAGGATTTGCGTTTGGCGATTGCCTGGAGAACGCTACCCACCATCATGTGTAGTGCCCACATTGAAGTAAGGAGAAGGTGGTACTGCGGTACAGAGGTGTTCTTCGTGTGGAGGATGTGATCCCTGTACTGAGCTTCAGAAAATACTAAATGCAGAAGGATATGAACACAGGATGTCAAATCTAACATCTTTCAGTCGTCTAGGTTTCAAACGTTCCTTTTTTTTTTATTTCGCTCCCAGTTTCGGCAATTTACCTCGCCGTCTTCAGGCCTCTGACGGACGTGTAGGAAGATTGCACCACGGTTCTGGTCAAAACAGGGGCCAGCAATACTGGCATTAGTAGATTTCTGCTGGCTATCCCAATCACGTCAAAAATCATCTCATTGTGATGGTTGAAGTGATCGCTATAGCCAACAGAAATCGACTAATGCCAGTACTGCTGGCCCCTGTTTTGACCAGAACCGAGGTGCAATCTTCCTACACGTCCTTCAGAGGCCTGAAGCTGGCATAATAAATAGCCAAAACTGGTAGCCAGATAAATTTAAGTTTGGAAACTAGATGGCTGAAAGGTGTTTGATGTGACATCCTGTATCCAACAGCCGCGTCCCGCAAACATCTCTGAAAATATGAACATACAGATATATGAACACCTTTTAGAGCATTATAGACGAACAATTCAGAGACGACGTTTCTTTATATGAGCATGACAACCCACCTTGTCATAAAGCAGCGTCTGTGGATCAATGGTTTGTCGAGAATAATGTTCTTTGAAAGGGCTGATCTATCCGGAGTGCCGACACGAAGCCAAGGAACAAATTTGGGATGAGTCGGGACGTTGACTTCGCACCAAATCGAAGCGTCCATCATCTTTGAGTCTGCTCTTGAGCAAAAGTGGGCTGCCATACCGCCACGGGCATGGAGACATCCCACTGAAAATGTCCCCTACGGATTTCGCCATAAAGACGAAGAGTGGACAGACGCTTTATTAATGTCCATTAACTGATGTCCGGATACTTTTAGTCAGTGTACCTTACTGGTATTCGTGGGCGCAGGAAGAGCCTTAAGCAATGACCTCTCAAGTAAGATATTGATATTCCTCGGAGGCTGCTCAAAGACGGGTACAGATATTCGAATCTCCATTTTGGTGTAACAAAAATGGAAAATGTGTAATAATATGTACGTGTTAGGAAGGTCCAAGGATATGATATCAGCTCAATACCACTACGACAGTGAACTGTCAGAAAAGGGATAACACTGCAAAGAGAACAACTCAGAATCCAAGTATTTGCAGAAGACATGGAGTTTCTCACTGGACCAAGGAAGACATTGACCTGTTGGAAAAAAGGGACATCATACTTAGAGTACGCCATAATAATTTAGAAATCAGAGGTGAAATTTATGAAGAGCAGCAGGAAGGACAATAATCTTGGAAATGCAGGCTTCCACAGCGAATATCGTTGTTGAAACCGTCTAGAATTATCAGAAATCTTGTCGAGTTCTCATCTGAGTTCTGACGTCATTTTGTCGCAAAGTTTCGACGAGTTTCCAACACGTCATCCTCAGGTGAGATCTTCGCTGGAAACTGACGAGCAATAAACCGGTCAAAACATTGGGACAACATGATGCCACAACACAGCAGACAACCCGAGAAGATTTCATCATTGGGAATAAAGACTTACTTAACATCAATACTGTTAACGACGTAGTGATATAAGTAGTCCATGTAGATGAGAGGTTTGACCCGGTTGGCAGAAGCAACATAGGTAGAATTACGTTGACACAAATGAAGAATTCTTTCTTGAATATGATAATTTCCCTGCAATCAGATATAGAAACGTAAATGAGGAGAAAGGCTGTGAATGTGGTGGCACCATTGTGTAGAACCATAATAAATTCTTAGCGGCAGAAGCTGGAAGCAAACGTAATGCTGTCTGGCGACGAAAACCTTTTAAGTGGACAGATAAAGTACGGTTTGAAGAACTACTGAAATGAGTGGGTGAGGAAATGTTATATGGAACACAGTTCCCATAACAAGGGACAGATTAGTACGACGACTGCTGCGGCATATAGAAATTTGCCGATGGAAGGGTGATTACATAGGAAAAAGTAGTATGCATGGACTAATATTGGAATATCCAAAACAAATAGAGACTGTAGGATGTGGTAGTTTCGCAGAGATGAAAACAGCACAAAAGAAGGAAAAGGTAAAGGACAAACTATGAACAACTTAAAGGACCAGTGACTTTTGTAGGGCAGTGATGCGTAGAAACATAGTGCTGAGAGGCGGGTGCTGCTGGACGTTGTAATGTCCACGTTTGTCCATGACGAGGCTGGAGGACAGAGGGCAGAAATACTGCAGCACGCGGCGCTGGGCAGCCGACTGCAGTGACGGATGGCGGCTGTCGTTTTACCAATTCATAATTCACTTACGGACCCCGGTCACATACGCGGCGCGCGCTTGTTTTTTGAATGTCCCACTGCAATCCGGTCCCCCGTGAATCCGTGCGGACGCCGCATATCTGGTGTTCCACTTGCACACGTCAGTCTGGGTCAGATACGCGAGCAGTTGCTCTCTCTCGCCTAAATGCTGCTAGCTGTAGCGTCGGATTAATCAGCACGGCACGGCGTAATCTCATTACAAGCGAATCCGTAACGACGAGATGTTCTGACGGGTAACTTGGCGAGGTAGGCAGTTGTTTTGTTTGGATGTAACTCGGAGGTCCGCGAGCATGACAGTATGCTTTATGTCATTCGAACATGGTGATACCTCGCAAATGCCGTTTATCGCCCGATTTATAGGTACAAAATACATTTCACCATTGTTTAGCCATAGGTAATTGCCAGTATGTAGGATAATTAATGTTAAAGTACCACTTCTTCTATAGTTGGTAATCCTCAGTTTTCCGGAAATCTTGCCCCATGTCTCTCTGCTGCGGAACGTATCTAGACATGAAGGAAACAGTACTTTTCAAGCATCTTAAGCACAAATCATGGTTAATAGCCCACCAAAAATACCTTCAGTAAAGGAAAGTGTGGTATGAGGAAGATAGTGCACCTAAGAACATGAGATTTCTTCCTGGTTGGTGTTTCAATCTAGTGACCGGTTTAAGAATCAAGGCAATTAGAGACCGCCATAAGCAGTTAACGGAATTTTCGAGTGTTTTTGTTGTTGTGAGACATTACGTCTCGTTTTGTGCAGAGTATTACGTGTTCTAATATATAAGTACCATGTGATATAGCAACGTAATTTTGAGGACAATGTTACCTCCAGAACAGAGTACAAAGAGTAATGCACAAAACTAAGCGACTTTATTATGAGAGAAACATAATTATACCAGGCAGCAAAATAAAAACTGTAGATGATGTAGTTAAGACAGATACAGGTGGGGCCTAAAGTAAGAGGAACACATAGCTCCAAGAAAAATGAGCCATTGGTAACAAGTGCATGTAATGTTGCAAACCTCTTAAACTAGTACTTTTTTCTGTTACTGACTGTTTGGGGTTATCAGGTTCAGTAAACAGTGCAATGGAATATCTGAGACTACTGTTTACAAATACTTTCACTAAACTGGAAATGACACTCGTGTTTCCAAAAGAACTATAATGCATCATAAAATTCTTAAAATCGCGGTATTCTAGTGGTTATACTAACATATCACCAAAATTCATCAAAGAGTGCTCATGTGAATTGAATTATATCTTACGTTATTCGTGTAATCAAACTATTATAGGTGGAACATTTCCAGAGTGGCTAAAATGTGGCCAAGTTAAGCCTCTTTTCATGAAGGGGTTAAAAAGATACCGTCATATTGTCGACCAATTTTACTTTTGCCGCCATTTTCAAAAATATTTCAAAAGGTTGTGTTTAAGCATCTTATGAAGCGTCTGACTACAAATTCCACATTTCCCCAGTCACAATATGGGTTCATTAAGGGTTCCGGTATAGAGAAGGCTGTTTCCACGTACAGGGAGAATGTACATAATTCATTAGATAACAAGTTAGAGGCTACCTGTATTTTCTGTGGCCTATCAAAAGCCTTTATCTGTGTGAATCACAGCATTCTCATAAGCAAATAGAATATTATGTTGTCACTGGCAGTGCTGCAAAATGGTTTGAGTCTTACCTAGCTAACAAGAATCAAAGGGTGACATTGCAATATACCTGGGGAGTAAGTAATAAGTCTGTGTCTGACAGGGAATTAATTACATGTGGTGTTCGTCAAGGTTCCATCTTGGGTCTATTGCTTCATCTTGTCAACATTAATTGCAATAAATAGCAAGTCAAATGTAGATTGAGAAATGGTTCCTAATCTAATTTTTACTAAAATTGATAGATGGTTTACAGCTAGTTCACTGTCATTAAACTTCGAAAAGAGCCACCGTATGCAGCTCAGAACCTGTAAGAGCTTTCCACTCAACATGTGAATAACATATAAAGACATGCAGATCGAAGAGGTTGACAGTGTTAAATTCCTGGGGCTTCAACTCAATAATAAGTTCAGTTGGGAAGAGTGTGCCACAGAAGTGCTGAAGAGACTAAACAAGTCCATATTTGCAATGAGAATGATTTCAGATGTTAGAGATATAAATATAAACATAAACTTGGATACTTTGCTTACTTACATTCTGTTACGTCGTATGGAATCGTATTCTGGAGTAACTCGTCAAGCTGAGCAAAAGTTTTTAGCATGGAAAAGCGCATATAAATTCAAGAACAACATGTAAAAATGCCAGTTCAAGGAAATTGGTATTACAACCACTGATTCTCAATATATTTGTTCCTTAACTAAATTTATTGCAAGTAATATGTCTCTGTTTCCAACCAATAGCTCAATTCATAGTATCAGTACTAGGAATAAGAATAATCAACATAAAGACCTAAAATTACTTACCTTGCGCCAAACAAGTGTCCAATATTCAGGAACACACATTTTCAACAAATTGCCAGCAACCATTAAGACATTGGTTTCTGATAAAGCACCCTTTAAACAGAGACTGAAAGACTTTTTGATAGGCAACTCCTTCTATTGTATATTTGAAAAATATCTAAACAGGGACTATTAGACCAGTTTAAGTTACAACGTCTGTTAGATTTCAGTTCTGACAGCACTTGGTCTCTACAGTAAAGATTAGGTATTTTATGTATGATCAAGTTATTAAAAGTGCATAACCTCATTTCATTCTGACAGTGTATTTATTATTTCTGTAAATCTTTGCAGTTCCAGTTGACTGTAATAAATTCACATATTTGTAGAATCTCAAAAATGGTTCAAATAGCTTTAAACACTATGGGACTTAACATCTCAGGTTATCAGTCCCCTAGACGTAGAACTACTTAAGCCTAACTAACATAAGGACATTACACACATACATGTCCGAGGCAGTATTCGAACCAGTGACTGTAGCAGCCACGTGGTTCCGGACTGAAGCGCCTAGAACCGTTCGGCCACCGCGCCGGCCTGTAGAATTTCCTGACAGATGATTAGGGTGGTGAGTATTATATTCAATTTCTCTTTTTTATGTAATACTTTCTGAATTTATTTGATGTTGCTGAACAACAGTCAAACAACAATTTTTAAAGGAACATACAGCGATTTGACTGTTTTGTTGGTTATATAATTGCGACGCAGGCTTAGGCCTTTCATGCAATTCCAAGTGATTGGGTTTATGTCATTAACATATATTGCAGGACATAAAGTTCAAAATTAAGAAAATTTTTCCTCCCCACGAAATGCCAGATAAAAAATCATTGTCTTGTAAGAAGATCAGTATATTCGGAAGTATGAATACTTGTTCATTTTCACTACTGTGAAACACATCTCTACTAGTAAACAAGTTCTCATGGCTTGTAATATACGCATTTTAGAGCCCAAGTTTATTAACATTTTGGTGGTTTTGGTACATAATACTTCCTACCAAAATATGGAAAGCAAAGATATTACAGTAGAAGTTTTTTGTTTCAAAGTCTGGAAGATGAAAAAGAGCTCATAGTTGTTGTTGTGGTTGTTGTTGTTGTGGTCTTCAGTTCTGAGACTGGTTTGATGCAGCTCTCCATGCTGCTCTATCCTGTGCAAGCTTCCTCATCTCCCAGCACATACTGCAACCTACATCCTGCTGAATCTGTTTAGTGTATTCATCTCTTGGTCTCCCTCTACGATTTTTACCCTCCACGCTGCCCTCCAATACTAAATTGGTGATCCCTCGATGTCTCAGAACATGTCCTACCAACCGACCCCTTCTTCTAGTCAAGTTGTGCCACAAGCTCCTCTTCTCCCCAATTCTATTCAATACCTCATGAATAGTTATGCGATAAGCATTCTTCTGTAGCACCACATTTCGAATGCTTCTATTCTCTTCTTGTCTAAGCTATCTATCGTCCACGTTTCACTTCCATACATGGCTACACTCCATACAAATACTTTGAGAAACGGCTTCCTGACACTTAAATCAATACTCGATGTTAACAAATTTCTCCTCTTAAGAAACGCTTTCCTTGCCATTGCCAGTCTACATTTTATATCCTCTCTACTTTGACCATCATCAGTTATTTTGCTCCCCAAATAGCAAAACTCTTTTACTACTTTAAGTGTGTCAGTTCCTAATCTAGTTCCCTCAGCATCACCCGAATTAATTCGACTACATTCCATTATCTTCGTTTTTCTTTTGTTGATGCTCATCCTATACCCTCCTTTCAAGACACTGTCCATTCCGTTCAACTGATCTTCCAAGTCCTTTGCTGTCTCTGTCAGAATTACAATGTCGTCGGCAAACCTCAAAGTTTTTAACTCTTCTCCATGGATTTTAATACCGACTCTGAACTTTTCTTTTGTTTCCTTAATTGCTTGCTCAATATACAGATTGAATAACATCGGGGATAGGCTACAACCCTGTCTCACTCCCTTCCCAACCACTGCATCCCTTTCATATCCCTCGACTCTTATAACTGCCATCTGCTTTCTGTACAAATTTTAAATAGCCTTTCGCTCTCTGTATTTTACCCCTGCTCCCGTCAGAATTTGAATGAGTATTCCAAACAACATTGTCAAAAGCTTTCTCTAAGTACCGAGCGAGGTGGCGCAGTGGTTAGCACACTGGACTCGCATTCGGGTGGACGACGGTTCAATCCCGTCTCCGGCCATCCTGATTTAGGTTTTCCGTGATTTCCCTAAATCGCTTTAGGCAAATGCTGGGATGGTTCCTTTGAAAGGGCACGGCCGATTTCCTTCCCCATCCTTCCCTAACCCGAGCTTGCGCTCCGTCTCTAATGACCTCCTTGTCGACGGGACGTTAAACACTAATCTCCTCCTCCTCCTTTCTCTAAGTCTACAAATGCTAGAAACGTAGGTTTGCCTTTCCTAAATCTTCCTTCTACGATAAGTCGTAAGTTCAGTATTGCCTCACGTGTTCCAACATTTCTATGGAATCCAAACTGATCTTCCCCGAGGTCGGCTTCTACTTGTTTTTCCATTCGTCTGTAAAGAATTCGCGTTAGTATTTTGCAGCTGTGACTTATTAAACTGATAGTTCGGTAATTTTCACATCTGTCAACATCTGCTTTCTTTGGGATTGGGATTATTATATTCTTCTTGAAGTCTGAGGGTATTTCACCTGTCTCATACATTTTGCTCACCAGATGGTGGAGTTTCGTCAGGACTGCCTCTTCCAAGGCTGTCAGTAGTTCTAATGGAATGTTGTCTACTCCTGGGGCCTTGTTTCGTCTCAGGTCTTTCAGTGCTCTGTCAAACTCTTCACGCAATATCATAACTCCCATTTCATCTTTGTCTACATACTCTTCTATTTCCATAATATTGTCCTCAAGTACATCGCCCTTGTTTAGGCCCTCTATATACTCCTTCCACCCTTCTGCTTTCCCTTCTTTGCTTACAACTGGGTTTCCATCAAAGCTCTTGATATTCATGCAAGTGGTTCTCCTTTCACCAAAGGTCTCTTTAATTTTCCTGTAGGCTGTATCTATATTACCCCTGGTGAGATAAGCCTCTACATCCTTACATTTGTCCTCTAGCCTTCCCTGCTTAGCCGTTTTGCACTTCCTGTTGATATCATTTTTGGGACGTTTGTATTCCTTTTTGGCTGCTTCATTTGCTGCATGTTTATATTTTTTCCTTTCATCAATTAAATTAAATATTTCTTCTGTTACCCAAGGGTTGCTAATAGCCCTCGTGTTTTTACCTATATGATCCTCTTCTGCCTTCACTATTTCATCCCTCAAAGCTAGCCTTTCGTCTTCTACTGTATTTCTTTCCCCCATTCCTGTCAATTGCTCCCTTATGCTCTCCCTGAAACTCTGTACAATCTCTGGTTCTTTCAGTTTATCCAGGTCCCATCTCCTTAAATTCCCACCTTTTTGCAGTTTCTTCAGTTTTAATCTACAGTTCATAACCAATAGATTTTGGGCAGAGTCCACATCTGCCCCTTGAAATGTCTTACAATTTAAAACCTGGTCCCTAAATCTCTGTATTACCGTTATATAATCTATCTGAAACCTTTTAGTATCTCCAGGTTTCTTCCATGTATACAACCTTCGTTTATGATTCTTAAACCAAGTATTAGCTATGATTAAGTTACGCTCTGAGCAAAATTCTACCAGGCGGCTTCCTCTTTCATTTCTTCCCCCAATCCATATTTACCTACTATGTTTCCTTCTCTCCCTTTTCTACTGATGAATTCCAGTCACCCATGACTATTACATATTCGTCTCCCTTCACCACCTGAATAATTTCTTTTATCGCATCATCCATTTCCTCAATTTCTTCGTCATCTGCAGAGCTAGTTGGCATATAAACTTATACTGCTGTAGTAGGTGTGGGCTTCGTGTCAATCTTGGCCACAATAATGCGTTCACTATGCTGTTTGTAGTAGCTTACCCGTACACCTATCTTTTTATTCATTATTAAACCCACTCCTGCATTACCCCTATTTGATTTTGTATTTATAACCCTGTATTCACCTGACCAGAAGTCTTGTTCCTCCTGCCACCGAACTTCACTAATTCCCACTATATCTAACTTTAACGTATCGATTTCCCTTTTTAAATTTTCTAACCTACCTGCCCGATTAATGGATCTGACATTCCACGCTCCGATCTGTAGAACGCCAGTTTTCTTTCTCCTGATAACAACATCCTCTTGAGTAGTCCCCGCCCGGAGATCCGAATGGGGGACTATTTTACCTCCGGAATATTTTACCCAAGAGGACGCCATCACCATTTAATCATACAGTAAAGCTGCATGCCCTCGGGAAAAATTATGGCTGTAGTTTCCCCTTGCTTTCAGCCGTTCGCAGTACCATAACAGCAAGGCCATTATGGTTAATGTTACTAGACCAAATCAGTCAATCATCCAGACTGTTGCACCTGCAACTACTGAAAAGGATGCTGCCCCTCTTCAGGAACCACACGTCTGTCTGGCCACTCAACAGAAACCCCTCTGTTGTGGTTGCACCTACAGTACGGCTATCTGTATCGTTGAGGCACGCAAGCCTCCCCACCAACGGCAAGGTCGATGGTTCATGGGGGGGGGGGGGGGGGGGTGTCATAGTTCTTAAGGCATGCATTTTAAAACACGTGTTTACTAGATTTTTTTTCATCGAATGTCGACCATACCTGCTCGGACATCCTGTTCAATGTCCTCATGAGCGACAAAGTGAAATGCAATGATGTCATTCATTTAGAGCCTTTTTCGCAGTGTATTCAGCATGAACATAAACATTATTCACCTGCTGTTAGAAGATGGATACAGAACGAATACATTAAAAATAATCGCTTGAAGTAAAAGTCATTCCTTTCTCTATTTGGCAGGGATACATTTTTGCCAAAGTCTATGGAGATATGAAACTTTTCTTTATGTTCTCCGTCGCCAATTTGTTGTGGGGTGAGAGGATAGTTGTACGACAGTTTTGTTTTCTCTGCTCTCTCGTAGCCGCATGAGTCACCACTGACTTGCCTGCTTCTTTCCCTTAAAATTGGCTTATCTGGTTCTACCCTTTCCAGAGAAACTTTGAATGCCAATATCTCTGGACTCGTTGGGTTTTTATCAGTTTTAGCCTCTCAGGGAATAGGTATTAACTGTCTGAATCGAGCTGTAGCATTAGTTCTTCACATTTAGAAAAAATTGTATTCCCAGAGTAATTCCAGAAAAGGACTACAGCAAACATAAAGTGGATGATATCATTTGAAAACCTTAATATTCCCTTACAGGGCAGACTAGAGGTGAATGTCTGTAATGTGTTTCAAGGTGAAACACTCTTTCACATTCGTATCTTCAGTTTTTATGTGTATTTCATAGGGATATTGGAAACGCGAAAAGTAGTGGCTCCGAATTTTCTTATGTGAAAACTCCTAAAGCTTTCTAAATAAAGAAAACATTATTAACAATTTACGTCTTTATTCTTCATCTCTATAGCTTTTCTGCCATCACCCACTAGTGGGCTCTAAATTGTAGCGTGTAACACGCACTACACTGCACTATCATATCGAGAAAATCAGAACTAGTTTGTGAACAGGGTAAGCGAAGTCGCAATTCCTCCAGTACATAGGGTCTATGGGATCGGGAGTAATGGTGGGGACGGTCCTGGCGGACGTAACGCGCACAACATGCCGGTGTGTAACGTAACTAACTCTGTGCGTGAGAACCAGCTTGCTGCAATCGAATTCGAAGAGTTACACATATGGAGCACCATTTCCTTTATCATGACATGCCACATCACACACAAGTTCTTCGACATCTGCAACAATGCGACGCCTTGGGTTCACTGTCATCGATCGTGCTCTCTACAATCCCGATTTGACCCCATCCAGTCTTCATTTGTTTCTAAAACTTAAAGAACTCCTGCAAGCACTTGACTTGGATTGTGACGAAGCGGTGCATGCCTCGATGTCGTGGTCTCGTCACCAAAGTCGAACATTCTACAGTAATGCTATCAGCAAAACAGGCTCTCGATGGAAACACACGTACGTCGCCAAATTGACTGTTGAGAAACCAATACGTAGACATGAATTAATATCGTCGTTTTATTTAAAAATATTCAAGAATTGTCACATAAAAATTAGAAGGCAACACCTTTCAGCACGCCCTGGTAGTTCTACGCCGTTGCAAAAACAGCTCAACATAAATTAGGTCTGCTTCTTTTAGTCCTTTCGTAGTGAAAAGTGCTACGCACTGAGTTTTATTTTTTAGCTTATGATTTTTCCTTTTTCGGTGTCAAGGGTCTGAAGGTAACTCTAGTTGATTGAGAATGTTGGCATTATTTTAGTGTTCAAACAACATTTATTTTTTTCTAAAAACAGACATAAATTATGAAAAATGTTATTGATTGAATACCGTAAACAACTAACAGGTGGTTTAAGACTACACTGGACGTGGATCTTTGATTGGCAAAGATGGTTTAACTCTGGCCTTAAAAATATGGATACCGCATTCTGAACTGATCTTACACTGAGCAGACTTTAATTGGTCAAAGTTACTGAAGTTTCTCTATATAGGTGCAGCTGAGAGCAATTGGCGATTGAGATCTGTATGCACTGACAGTATCAGAGTTGCAGTACGTTACCCTGTTTGCTTCGTGCGGCGATGTTAATTGCAGATGGCGGGATGTGTGCGGCGAAGGTGAGACGTGGTGGTGGCACTTGAGAATCGATCGCAGTCACGAAAGAAATGCAAAAATCTCACGGTCTAGCGATCAGGCAGATGTATGGCAATTTACTCTCTGTCTGAACCTTAAAAATCACGGTAGATTTCAGTGTGTGACACACCCGTTCGATGGTCGTGACAAGGACCAATTTGACTCACTTACACAACAGAGCGCACGAAGATACCAAACGTCAAGACTGGTAAACAAAAAACGAATAAGTGTACCCTCAGCAAACGAGCAGTCCGAGACATTTGAAGTCACACTGCCGGTACAGTAAGAACTTCACCACAGGTTCCCCACTCGCAAGTGAGGTCAGCCTCAGGACAGGTATCAAGTACCAACCACACATGGCAGAACTTCGTTTAGAAGTTCCTACCAGACCAAAGTTCCACACCTGAGTGCCTCGCACCTCTCCAGACAAAAATTCCGATTTCCCGCAAACTGCAAGAACGACACCACCTTCATCCCATCTTGATCCAATCACAGTGCTTTAGAGGTGCTAAATCTCCCCTCTTACATGATAGCGTAAACTCATGTCGAACCAGGGCAAGGGTAAAGAAACCTGTGTCTCTGAAAAAAAAGAAAACGCCAATTACTGGCTTTTTTAAGTTTTTGCGGAGGTGGAAGGTGATATCCTCCGACGTCATGTAGCTTCCCATGGCAACAAGTGAACAGATACAATCTTAAAGATCTTTATCTAAATCGCCCGTGCCTTGGAGCTTGTTAGTCCAAGGTATGAGGTGTATTAAAGATTCTGCCCCTAAATGTTTCTCAGATGCCGGAGTTTCTTATACAATTGAGGCGGCCGATGGAAGTCATTCTCAGGCCTATTTGCAGTACTGGCGAACAGAAAAAAATTGTGAATTCTTATTACGCATAGCTCTGCACACAATTCCCGGTTTACGACTCCACTGAGTAGACAAAATTCTTCAGATCGTCGCCCCCAGCCTAGGCTACTGCTGGCCCCATGGAATTTAGCTCGGCATTGTTTCGCTGGAGATCTGCCTCAACGAGTGGCTGCCCTGTCTGGGCTGTATGGCTGTGGACCTGTCTAGCAAGATTTACTGAGGGATGGGCTCACCGTCAATTTCTTTCAACTCCCAACATGCCGTTTCTACGAGCTAACAACCATAAAAATACCTCACGGTTTTGGCGCCCTACCAGACTTCATTAACATCTGCTCAGGCCGTTAACTTTCTAGAGTCTTGCTCAAGATGTATCAGGTTGCAATAAAATATTTAATTATTTTCTCTATGCAGATAATAGGTTAGAGAGTAACTTGTCCTCTTTCACTGCCCCCTACCTGCCGTTCATTTCTTCATGGGTTGCGTCTCACTCCAATATTGTTCAGTGTGACACTAACCAGAGGAAATCATTGAAAAATAGTTGCAGAATTTCATTCTGATAAACGATATATATTTGAAAAATGTAGCTTTTCCAATCAGGATTGCTTGTGGCTAAAACGCGTTCTAGCCTGACCTCATTCTTTCACTCACACGAAGCTGCAAGCCAGCACGAGTACACGAAAGGATTGTTGTGAATAGTAGGAATTATGTTAGACCCAGGAGTCTCTGCTACGTCACACACTTCCATTAAACATTTGATAGGCAGTTAAAAGACTTTGCAACAAAGAAATATACCCATTCACACCATATCCTGAGGTCAGAGTTGTCTAATATCAGTAATCATTTACATTGTCCTGGAGTGTAAACTGTTCTCTGCTCATTGTTTTACCCCTGCCTTATCATTCATTTGGTCTCTATCATCAAACACATACATTCTCAAATTCTCAATGAACACGGAAATCACATGTGTAATCTGTTTCTCTTATTACCTAGGCTGTCTAAATTTGGGTATTATTTTCGACGACATGAAAAGAAATACAGGCACGTAACCAGTGTTGAGAGCATCAATAAATGTGAGGAACAAACATAGACCTCACAATCAAGACAGTTCAATCGATAAAAAAAATACACAAAAATGATATTACAAAATGATATTACAGAAAGGTATCTTATCGCTCCCTCTACAAGGGTCCTTCGGGAGACATATTTTACAACTGAAAATATCACACGATTTAAGAACATGGCACTTATGCACACGCACAAACCATGACTGTTAGGACTGAAGAACAGCAGTTTGCGCCAGGTGATGGTTCATAACACACTGAGTCTTAGCGCCGACACGTGCCCAAAGCATATACTGCTAACACCATATGAAAAACATCCTAAGATCGAGACGCACATGCTCATAACACACTGAGACTCAGCGTCGACACTGGCCCAAAGGGTGGACTACTAACACCATATGAAACACATCCGAAATTCGAGACGCACATGCTCTATGCCACGATTTACCATCTTCACATAAAGTGACGTACAACCGTCCCTTGGCAGTGTACAAGAAACCACAGAAAGTAAACAGAAACAATATCGTTGACCAAAGTGATACTTGTGAAGGTTCTTCTACGAGAATGCTTTGACCGAGTACGATGCTCAATTGCGGTCAAATTACGACAGGTCTCCTTGCTCTCCTGACAGCGGAAATCAGATAACAATTGTGAGGACCAAAGACTTCCATTGCAACGTGCCTGGTTTGGTATGCCACAAAAAGTGCCAGTTGTTGAAGAGATATAATTTGTAACGGAATTTGAATTCAATCTGCCACCTGCCAGTGAATGGTGGCATGAAGATGTCACAAATACGCAACTCATTTGACCACGTTCAACAAGGACTCATGCTGAAAACTAATGGAAATGACAAACAAATAAAATAATACCGAAATATAATAAATGGAAAATGACGCTAAGCAGCACAATATTAACATTAAATTATGTTAATCCATGATATCCATGGAGAATATTTACATACTACACCTACTCTTACTGTTGCAGTTCTCTTGTATCTTAGTATTCTAACAGGATAATATCGCTCGTTCCGACAGTTTCTACGGCATTGTTTTGAGATGAGTCCGCAGCGGCTGTGTATCAATTCCTGCTTGAATTTTCTCTGTGTGACCCCTGCGATGGGATAGGTGGCGTCAGTTCCACATAATCGCTACGTTGGTCATTTCATTGAACTAGGCCGTTGTATGTCCTGCTATTGCTTTGCTGTTGGTCCCTAGAATTCTATTGATCCTGGTTTCAGTGATGTTGCTCTCTCCAGTTTCCGCTTCGTCGTTAATTATTCTTGTTGTTATGATTATAATTTCCTCGTCTTCTTCTATTTCCCACGATGACTGGTTATTTCCACTGAAGTTTGAATGAAGCAGTGCGTTATAATTTGCTTGGGACTGTACGGTTGATCCAAGAATTGATTCTTCTAGACCATTGATTCGAAGAATTTGACAGGACTGCGGAATCCTGCCGCTTCTAATTCCTTTCCTAACATGATCTCCAGTTTTATCCTCTCCTGTGTGTCTTGCGACCAATACGTGCCAAGGACCGCGCCGTTAAATTCTTGTAGGAGCGACAACTCTCTGCAACTCCGCGCATATGTTATGCAGTCGACCCATCTAAGAAACCACAGATAAACTGGAGCTTGTACTTCAGTGACCAATATTCTGGTAGCACGTGAACGTATTGTGCCATCCAGGTCTTTGGATGTAATGCTTTGTCTGCCTCCTTGTAGACTTGAAAATTCACGACGGTCAAGAAAGGTTTGTGGTCTAAAGGCTCGATGTATCCACCGTACAAATTTTCCCTCTCGTTTGCTGCGCGTGTTTCCATGTATCCGTGCACCAACGATCCTCGTGCACTATTATGGTGTCCCCCTCGTGTTGTCAGATTCACGTAATAACGTTTCAGACATCCGTAGACGTGTACAATGGTTTTCTGCCTCTGTATTTGACACGGTGTGTGTTACAAACAGAGCGTGTTCTATTACGCATTTCGCCGTGGCAGGAGCATATTCCTGCTGCATTCGCCCATGTGCAGAGGGTGTATCCTCGCATAGCGGTTCGGAGAGACGCAAAACATTTACTTCATTTCTGTGATGTTCTCTGTGGCGCTCTACTGGACGAGATTGTGTTTCCAATTGCGCGACCTGCTCATGTACCTGCCGGACGTCCTTAGCCAACTTTATTTGTTGTACTACGACTCGGGTCTGCTGATCTCTAACTTCAGAGATTTCATGGTGTTTGATTTCTATCTGTCCGATTCGCTTCGCAGACTCACTCTTTTTGTTTTTTTAACTACTTTTATTGCCTTGCTTTTGAAGAGTTGCAAGTGCTTTTTTTTTTTTTGTCTTACACACCTCAGTTCTTGCCAGTTTAACTTTTTCCTTGGCCACTATTACGTACTTTCGTGCTACTTGCGCTACCAATCGCGCTAGTTTGGCATCGCATTTCGCCTGGTCCACGACCTCACGCGCTTCTGTTGTCGGTTTCGTGACATTCTTCAACTCTTCTTGGATTCCTGCGATCTCATTCTTGACTCCATGTATACCGTCTGCAACCGTTCTTATGACTAATTTGTGTCTTTCCTCCTCTTCCTCCCATCTCTTTTTCTCTGCCTCTTACATCAATTGCATGAGAGCCTCAAACTGTGATCCACCGCTAACACCTCCAGGACTAGATGAACGCGATTCCATCATTCTGTGACGTTTCGTTCGTGATTCTGGTCTGCCAGTCTCACTGATGGTGTGTCTCGTACCACCAGCGCCTACATTTCCTTATGCTGCGGTCTCCCGTACACTTTCTTCACCTGACTGTCGACATACTCTCCAGGTTCTAAGTTCGACATTTCTGCCCACTCTGCAACTGTATTTACCTGAGAATCTCGTGTAATATCTGACTGGTCACCGCTAATAATCTGACGTGGATCCATAGTTAATAAAAAACAATTACTTCCGCTACTCTGTAGCAAACGTGCCTTGCCTTTTGTAAGTATGCACTCAAATTCTGACCCAAACGAATTTAAACGTTACACATTCCTATGCCACAAAGATTCTACTCTAAATTACGCTCGAGTAAGCTACTGTTTCCTCATTCCTGACAACGCATTCAAATGACAGCAGCCTTGTCTATGCTCACAAACGATAACCTCACTATATCCTAATAGATCAGCACAACGCTGTTAGCCATCAGAAACAAACAATCAGCTAATCAACTCACACAGATGTCACTAACACAACATGAAAATGCACACATGCAATAATTAAGTGTTAGTACTATGCCTAGGTGCCAGCAACGCGAATTTACTCTACCCAGTGCACCACATTAAGCATGGGGAACAGAAACTTCACTATACAGCACTATCTACGATTTGACGGTCACAAAAGGTGCCATCAATTCAAAATTCTGCACAAGGGACTTGATATTGAATGACTACACTAGGCTGCGCCATCTGACGGTCACAGAAGGTGCCATCCATCCGAGGTACTGGCAAGGTCGCCACAATGAAAAGTAACCCTAGTGGCGACTGTTTGAATGATTGAGAATGTTGGCATACTTTTAGTGTTCAAACAACATTTATTTTTTCTAAGAAAAACAAACATAGATTACGCTAAACACGTTATTGATTATCACAAACAACAAATAGGTGGTTTCAGACTACACTGTACAAGGATCCTGGGTAGGCAAAGATGATTTTACTCAGGCGTCAGAAATGTGGATAATGCAATCTGAATTGATCTGACGCTAAGCAGACTTTGATTGATCAAATCTATTGACGTTTCTCTATATAGATGCAGCTGAGAGCAAGAGGCGATTGAGATCTGTATGCCCTGACAATGCCGGAGCGGCGGTACATAACCCTGTTTGCTTCAGGCAGCGGTGTAAATTGCAGCTGGTGAGATGTGTGTGGCGGATGTGAGACGTGGAGGCGGCACCTGGGAATAGATCGCGGCCACGAAAGAAATGTAAAAATCTCACGGCATAGCCATCAGGCAGATGGATCGCAGTTTAATCTCTACCTGAGAGCTGAAATCACAGTAGATTTCAGTGTGTGACACACCAATTTGCTGGTCATAGCAACGACCGATTTGGCTCACTTATACGACGCAGCGCGCAAGAATACCAAACGTCAAGGCGGGTAAACCAAAAATGAATAAGTGTGCCCTCAGCAAACAAGCAGTCAGAGATGAGATTTTCACTCAGCAGCGGGGTGTGTGCTGATATGAAACTTCCTGGCAGATTAAGCCTGTGTGCCGGACAGAGAATTCAACTCGGGACCTGTTGCCTTTCGCGGGCAAGTGCTCTACCAATTGAGCTACCCAAGCACGACTCACGCCCCGCCCTCACAGCTTTACTTCTGCCAGTACCTCGTCTCCTACCTTCCAAACTTTACAGAAGCTCTCCTGCGAACCTTGCAGAACTAGCACTCCTGAAAAAAAGGATATTGCGGTGACATGGCTTTGTCACAGCATAGGGGATGTTTCCATAATTAGATTTTCACTCTGCAGAGGAGTGTGCGGGCACTTGCCCGCAAAAGGCAAAGGTCCCGAGTTCGCGCCTCGATCTGGCACACAGTTTTAATCTGCCAGGAAGTTTCAAGCAGTCCGAGATGTTTCAAGTCGCACTGACGGCACAATAGGCTCCCCAGTCTAAACTACTCGCAGTGAAGTCAGTCTTCGGACAGGTCCAAAGTACCAACCACACACGGCAGAGCCTGGACTAGAAGTTCTTACCAGACCAAAGTGCCTCGCACCTCTCCAGAAAAAAATTCCGTTTTCCTGCAAAGTGCACGAGCGACACCGCCTTCACCCTCTCTTGAGCCAATCACAGGGCTCTAGAGGTGCTTAATCTCCCCTCTCACACAACACCATAAACTCATGCCAAACCAAGGCAAGAGCTAAGAAACCCCCGTCTCTGAAAACAAAATAAACCACCAATTACTGGCTTCTTTTAATTTTTTGCAGAGGGGGGGGGGGGGGAAGATGATTTTCTCTGGTCGTGTTGCTTCCCACAGCAAGAAGCAAACAGATACAATCTAAATATCTTTATCTAAATCGCCTTTGCTTTGCAGCTTGTTACCCCTAGCTATGGGGTGTATTAAAGATTCTATCTCCAAACGTTTCTCAGACGCCGAAGTTTACTATACATGTGAGGCGGCCGATGGAAGTGGTTCACAGGGCTCTTTGCAGTATCAGTGAACTCGAAAATTTGTGAATTCTTATTACGCATAGCCCTGCACACAATGCCCAGTTTATGACTTCACTGTGTAGACACACTTCTTCAGACCGTCACCCACAGCCCAGGCTCCTGCTGGCGCTGAGGCATTTAGCTCTGCGTTGTTCTGCTGGAGTTCTCTCTCGACGAGGGGCTGCTACGTCTGCCTGTACGGCTGTGGACCTGTCCGGCAATATTTATGAGAGATAGGCTCACAACCAATTGCTTTCAACTACCAGCATGCCGTTTCTATGAGCTAAGAACCATAAAAATACCTCACGCTTTTAGTGCCCTACCAGGCTCCATCAACGCCGGCTCAGGCCCTTACCTTTCTACAGTCTCGCTGAAGGTGCGTCATGTTGTAATAATTTTCCGTATGTGGATAATAGGTGATAGAGTAACTCGTGCTCTCAGGTTCTTCTACATTATTCGCTGAAAAAAAGACTTTCAATTGTGAAGCTGATGAGTTGCAGTTCATTCTAACACGGCATGAAAGCTCCTGTGGTAATTAGATTAATAATCATCTAGTAGCCCTGTCGTAGCCTTCTTCCATTTCTTGTATGACAGAACTACCGACATCTTTGCTATGCAACAGATCTTGAAGGTCTTGCAATTTACATTCTAATATGCTGAAGCCATTTATTGTTTGTATTTTTAAAGTGATCTGTTACGGATAATTTACCAAATTCCTTGGCTGTTCATTCTGTTTGTGGCCCCCATGACTATTTCGATTCTGCTTTTTCTGAAACGTTAGTAGTTTATAAAAGCTGATCAGAATTTCTGAGTGCTCTATTGAAGTCTTGTGTTTTGGCTGTCAAGATAATCTATATAGACAAAGTGTAGGGTACTTAAGGAGTTATTTGCAATGTTAGCAAAATGGAAAACAAATTGCTTCTCATAAATATTTGTCTTTTTGAGGTCGAATTTGATTTTGCGTTGTTGAGATTGAAGAGTTTTAATCTTTTGCTTGGCGCTAAATGATCGTGGTATATAATTCTTTCCTGACTTTCAAAGCGAAACCAATACATGTGTCACTAATTCTTCACCCATTACTTGACAGCAAGAGATCATGCGCATAACCGAACGAAATACTTTCCAGCAATTACAGCATAGAATGAATAGAGTGCCGTCCTCATTTGAAGACAGTGTTTATGTCGCAACGTGAGCAACTTATGGCTTATAGCGACGAATCTGGGAAGACCGACGTTTAATACGCCTTTTCTAATCAAGTAGATCCGTAACAACAAATACGAATTAACTACAGCCGGACAACAAGTATCGACGTAAGTGCTGAAATACCGTGATTCAGTGCTTTGGATACTGTTGGCAGAATAAATGGCTGCACGCCAATAGAATGTTGGAGCCACTTTGTGCTACACCTTATTTTACTCCATCATTAAATATGGTTCCACGGAAGCGAAAATCCAGCAATGCTGGAAAATAATGTAGTCGAATGATAGTACAGCAGCAATAACCACCCACTGTATTTGGCTCCAGTGAAAGACGGCAGTTATAAAATACAGCAGATTGCTAGAGCCAGAAGAGAATAATACAATGACAATAGGATCAAATCAAAACCTTGATAAGCTCAGACTTTACGGAATATTGTATTTTACTTACCTGGATAAATTTAGCACCTATTTGTACTTGAAATTTTACTTACCTGGATAAATTTAGCTGCTATTGGTACTTGAAATATGTATTTTCGACAATCATCAACAGTTTAAAATACTGTCGTTCAGCCTCAGAGTTTCACCCTCTACTTTTCATTGGCTCGAGCCAAATATTACATTACTGGCCATTAAAATTACTAAACCACGAAGATGACGTGCTACAGACACGAATTTTAACTGACAGGAAGAATATGCTGTGATATGCAAATTATTAGCTTTTCGGAGCATTCACACAAGGTTGGCGCCGTTGGCGACACCTACAACGTGTTGACATGAGGATAGATTCCAACCGATTTATCATACACAAACAGGAGTTGACCGGCGTTGCCTGGTGAAACGTTGTTGTGATGCCACGTGTAAGGAGGAGAAACGCGTGCCATCACCTTTCCGACTTTGATACAGGTCGGATTGTAGCCTATCGCGATTGCGGTTTACCGTATCGCGACATTGCTGCTCGCGTTGGTTGAGATCCAGTGACTGTTAGCCGAATATGGAATCGGTGGGTTGAGGAGGGTAACACGGAACGCCGCGCTGGATCCCAACGGCCTCGTATCACTAGCAGTCGAGATGACAGGCATCTTATCCGCATGGCTGTAACGGCTCGTGCAGCCACGTCTCGAACCTTGAATCAACAAATGGGGACGTTTGCAAGACAACAACCATTTGCACGAACAGTTTGACGGCGTTTGCAGGAGCATGGACTATGAGCTCGGAGACCATGGCTGCGTTTACCCTTGACGCTGCATCACAGACAGGAGCGCTTGCGATGGTGTACTCAACGACGAACCTGGGTGCACGAATGGCAAAATGTCATTTTTTCGGATCAATCCAGGTTCTGTTTACAGCATCATGATGGTCGCATCCGTGTTTGGCGACATCGCGGGGAACGCACATTGGAAGCGTGTATTCGTCGTCGCCATACTGGCGTATCACCCGGCGTGATGGTATGGGATGCCATTGGTTACACGTCTCGGTCACCTCTTGTTCGCATTGACGGCACTTTGAACAGTGGACGTTACATTTCAGATGTGTTACGACTAGTGGCTCTACCCTTCATTCGATCCCTGCGAAACCCTACATTGCAGCAGGGTAATGCACGATCGCATGTTGCAAGTCCCGTTCGGGCCTTTCTGGATACAGAAAATGTTCGACTGCTGCCCTGGCCAGCACATTCTCCAGATCTCTCAAGAACTGAAAACGTCTGGTCAATGGTTGCCGAGCAACTGCCTCGTCACAATACGCCAGTCAGTACTCTTGATGAACTGTGGTATGGTGTTGAATCTGCATGGACAACTGTACCTGTACACGCCATCCAAGCTCTGTTTGACTCAATGCTCAGCCCTATCATGGCCGTTATTACGGCCAGAGGTGATTGTTCTGGGTGCTGATTTCTTAGGATCTATGCACCCAAATTGCGTGAAAATGTAATTACATGTCAGTTCTAGTATAATATATGTGTTCAATGAATACCCGTTTAGCATCTGCATGTCTTCTTGGTGTAGCAATTTTAGTGGCGAGCAGTGTAGGAAGGGAACCACTGATGAGTTTATAAATGTGATCTTTTTGTAGCTAATAAGATGTGGAAAGAACGTTTAATAGCACTGAATCAAGGTTTGCAAGAATTAAACGAACTAGAAGATACATTTAATCCCCAGAAAGCCATCATATTACTGGAGGGATCTGTAGAAGATAAAACTGTAGAGGAAGACAGGTATTGGAATACATCTAGCATATAATTGAAGACGTAGGATGCAGTTGCTACTCTGAGATGAAAAAATTGGTACAAGAAAGGAAATCCTAGCGGGCTTCATCAAACCAGTCGGAAGAGTGATAAACTTCCTGTCTACCAATTTAGTTAATGTGTTTCCTATCAGTAATTTATAGAGAATCACAGGTTTATGGACCAGAAGTATATTAGGCCGATTAGCGTTATTGTTTTGCATCTTGGTATTCCGGTTACTGTGAATCCGTCAGGATAGCCGAGAACGCTATCGCGCTGCTTCACGTACTCGGGTGGCGCGCCGGCCACGGATCGAATCCACCCCGTGGATTAACGAGGAGGGCCGATGTGCCGGCCGGACTGGATGTGGTTTTTAGGCGGTTTTCCACATCCCGCTAGGTGAATACCGGGCTGGTCCTCACGTTGCGCCTCGGTTACACGCGTCGCAGATATTTGAAACACGTCTGGGCTATTTCACGATTTACGCTAGACGCAGACAGTTGGGGTACACTGATTCCGTCCTGGGGTGTACGGGGTGGCGGCATGAATGGCATCCGGCCATCCCTCAAACTAACACTGCCAAATCCGTTGTAACCACGCCGACCCTGCGATCGCTGCGGGACTATGGCGTAAGCGAAAGAGAAGAAAGAAAAAAGATTCCGGTAACTGTGAGTTTATTTATTGATTGTCTTCTTTTATCTGTAGTTCACTGTTACTAATTGAGTTTACGCATTGCCATTTCGTTACCTGGAAGTAGTGACTGGAGCTGTGGACGTTATAAAACGAAGTGTCGGGAGAAGAACCCGGGATATTTCCACGCACTCTTGTGTTTGAGTTCAAAAGAGGGGTGATAGCAACGGAAGAAGCCAGAAACGTTCACGCCATGTATGACGATAATGACATTGGACAGAGCATGGCAAGAAAATGATTTTCATCTTTGAAGGAGGATCTTTTCGACATTAATGGCTCTCCATGTTAAGGAAGACCTTCGGGATTTGATGAAGACCGTTCAAACGACTTAATCCCAAATGATCCAAGACATTATACTCGAGAACTGGCAAATCTGATGCACTTTGATCATTCCTATTCTGTATAGTTACTCGTGAAGAGAAATTGTGTCTTTATGCTAATGTAAGGAAAAGAAAGCAATGGTTGGGCCCAGACTAGGCAGCAACTCCCGTTACAAAGACCTTCGCGCATCCACACAAAGATAATGTTATGCATTTGGTGGAAAAGCGACGGTATGGTTTACTAAGAATTGCTTGCTAGAAGTGTAAGAATCAGTGCTGACACTTACTGTCAAGAACCGAGAAGTATTGCAGACGCACTCCAAGAACAACTGACAGGAAGACTGCGTGAAATGATGCTACGCCACAACAACGGCCGCCCGCATTCTGCTAGACTAAGAAAAATCTCTACGCAGCAGTTGAGTTGGAACGTCATTCCGCACCCATCGTGATTATGTGCGCCCTCAGATTTTTCTCCTTTCTTCTCTCTGTCGAATAATCTACAAGGAACTTTTTCTCTGGGTGAATATGCGCTCTGAACTTGCCTCGGCGAGTTATTCGTCTCAAAACCACGTGGTTTCTACAATCCCGGAATCGCAAAGCTATCCCTTGCATTGGTAGACTATTGTAAATAGTGAAGGATAACACATTATTGATGACTAAAGTCCCTGTTATATCAATCTGTTGCGTATATTAATCTTATGGAAAAATGCTAAAGACCTATGCACCAACTAGTATTTAAGCTATTGAAAAACGTGCACCAACTGCTTATGGACATGGGGAGAAGATTATGAAAAAAATCTTATACCTGCTTAAATCTAAGTAATGTATGGCATAAATTCAGAATCACCTTTAAAAACTTTTTCTGAGCCTAAACAATGGCGAGTACAGCGTTCTTTTCCGTTACTTAAATAACAATATGGCAGTAAAAGTCGGCATACTGTTGTGGCCGTTATCACTGAAAGTAGATTCGTCTAGGTTCTTCGGCCAAGTCATTTGAACTTCATATTTCTTTTTCTCAATACGTTCCGAAACTGCTGAGATTTTCTTGAGTATTTTCCAGTGTCACTAATCAATGAGACCAGAAGATCCTGAAGAAGATTCCAGCAGACTGGTCGAAACGTCGATTGTGAGGGACAGCTTTGAAGAGAAAATGACGCACCCAAAGTAACTAGAAGATTTTGTCGTCTTGTAAATTGTGGTTCGTAAACATGTTGCGTCTGGTCCAGATAGAGTACAAATAATTCACAGTAAATCAATGCCGAGTTACTTGTTTCGTTCGTCCTGTTTACATAAGCACAGCGCTGAAAGCAAATACATTGTAGTATAACGCACACTTAGCGTCGGTACTTAGAATAAGAGTTAGTAAAATTCTAATATTCAAACTAGGATCGCATTTTCATCCGCATATGCATGTTGTCATTTAATTAAACATTGATTCTTGATTTAAAGTTCTCTGGTTGGTTTTTAGTTTTCATTGAAATCATCCAGTCATGTAGTAGTTGAACATGGTATATAATTAGAACTCATGATTTCGAAATTTATTACCTGTTATCTTCTGAGATACTATACATGGAATAAAATAGCGCACTATCCTCTAAGACTGCCAATTATGTCGAATAATAATGCTTTACTCTGCATTGTTTCGGTCGTCCAGTCATTTTCAGGTGCACATAGCAAACACTCATATTTGCAACAATAAAACAAAATTAAGGCACATGATGACGTGACAAAAAACAAAATATGAAATAACATTTCTGCAGTACAATACAAAATAAAGTTCAGCGATATACTTTGTTAAAGTTATCGCCACTAATGAATTTCGTTCGAAACTGCGTAGGTATTGCTCACGAAACGTTACCAGCAGGGTAGTCTGTCTACCTAGTCCGTTACATTCACTTCTTTTTTTCTCCTTGCCTCGCGATGTAGCACTATAACTTTCATTATATTAAAGACTAAAAGCCTTAATTTTCCGCCAGAAATTTTATTACGTCGCGCTTTTAAAACTTTGCTTCAGAGTAAGGCCAACATTGGCGCTGAAAGTGAAATGTCATGTCACGCTAAGTGCATTACTTACTAATCTAAAAGTTTATAATTCGAATTCACAGCGTGTAGCGCTGCTCCGCTTGGAGTACTTTCCTGGAAGTAAGGCACGGGGTTTGTTTCATACTGGACTCAACACCCAGCGAAGCTACAAGGACTTTTGATCTTTACAGCATGTTTAATTTCTATTTTTCGAGTACCATGAGATTCAAGGATGCTCATCGGAAAACAGAAAAGTCAAAAATAAATTTGTGCGAAGTGTCACAGACAACCGACATCTCATTCAGAAACTCTGTAGGCAACACCCTTATGTGTGCCCACCATGTTTCGGTACTGGTGCCGTTTATATCAGCTTACTTTTGTTGTTCGTTTCGCTAAGACGTTTTGCTGTAGTTGGCAGTTGTAGGCGTATGTTACCTTCAATATCTGTAATTTATACTGTTTTGTGATTAGTTTAAACATACTGAGTGTCCATAATTAACGTCCCAATTTCAAAACGCTGTAGAAAGAGAACCTCTGTTCCGAATATTATTGACGCAAGGGGAAACGTCATGGAACATACGAAAATTAATGAAAATTCGAAAATTTGACCAGTGAATTGCGCCAAGGAGGATAGAGCGCTGCTGGTAAAGCTCTTTTCAAAGAACGCTGACCGTGCTCCAGTAACCCTGCAGAATTTCCGGACACTCAAGAGTATGAAAATAGGCACTAGTCCGATGTCTGCAAGGGGCTTGGAGAAAATGGAAAAGACTTTCTTTGGAAGTGCTAGTGGCTGAGGGAGGAAAACTTGCCCCTTTGAGGCCGTGACAAAACAGCTATCTCAAGTGTGTGATATCAACTGCGACGATAGGGGCGTAAGGACAACACGTCACCTAATTCCCAAGTGTAGAAAATCTCCGACCCGGATGGATATAGAACCCTGGCCTGTTAATTAGCTATCCGCCGCGCAGACTTGACAGCTACTGAGGTGGACGAGAAGGTAAACAGTACATTTGACGTCTGTCGAAGATGTAGCCACAACAATGCAGGAGATGTAGAGCGGCGTTGTACAAACATGCAGAGCACGGGGAATTGCCTGAACATTGGACAGGCCTGCGAGCAGTGCCCATAAAATCTTACGAAAACATCCTGCATTGCTATCCACATAAAATTGCCCATGTTCAGGAGTTTTCTCCTGCTGACCTATCAACAAGACTAACGTTCGCTCTCGAATTTCTTATTCGCAAGGATCGCCATGGAACATTCCGTAGTGCAGATAAGGCCCATTTTCATCTCCAAGTACGTGTTGTAAGCGTATTGTCATATCGCTGGCATAGTTGTGGAGTATCTTTGTGGGCAGCCGCGTCGGTAGTGAGTCGAGCACGGGACGCGAAACTGTTATGTTGCGTAGTGTGTAGCTCTGCATGTTGAAGCATTGTTAGTATTAAGGTTGAAGTATTGCTACAAGTGCTATTGTAGGAAAGTGATGACATATGGAAATGGTTCAGAGGAAAGTGCGTCAAGAAGTAATTGAAAATGAGCAGTGGCGTTAATAACGTATTTATGAATCGTCTCGTTGCGTGTCGCATAGCATCGATCATCCGGCCTCCAAGAATGAACAAATGTCAATCAGTAATACTATTTACCACAAAAGAGTGCAATCAAGTTCCAGTGTCTTGTGGCGAGCGTGAGGACGTGCGTTCGATCATCACGTTCCGCATCATCAACAATCAGCCGCGACGCGACGGTTACGTGCACGCTCGTACAAGTGAGAAGTGAAAAATTAACTTTACGAACAGTGCTATATCATTACTAGTGACAAGGAGGACTATTACCAGGTATCTGTATGTGTGACGAGCGTAAGAACTTTTGTTAGATCATCCGGCCTCCGCATCATCTACAATCACCCAAGTCGTGTCGGTTACGCGTACGCACGTCTGAATTATGTTAATCATCAAGAATTATGTTAATCATCAAGATTGATAATTGGGATAAGCATTTTGGATTTAGAGTGTAAACAGTGTAACCAGTGATTTCCATATAATCTCAGAACATAGATGTCCATACCAGACATAGGACAGTGTTTTGTGTAAACGATGAGTGGCTCCCCTAAACCCGCTTGCATTTTTTCGATAGATAATTTCAGGCAAGCCAACAGCCAGCTGTGGAGCAGAACAGTACGACCGCCGCGGGATTACCAGGTACGTGGTGTGGACAGGGCGCATAGTCACGAAACGGCAAGTCAGTAGAAGGACCTCCCTCCCCCCCCCCCCCCCCCCCATCGTTCGTACTCCCGGGCGTGTTACAATATCAATGCGCATAATTGCAGAATATAGGCTATGGAGAATACACACGCACGTCAACCGGTACTACTTAATTCTGCAATGCCGACAGTTGGTGCGGGTTGACGGCACCGTTTATCGTAGGGCTGGCTTTTTTTTTTTTACCTGTCCTGTCATGGGCAAACGATATAAAGAGTCTTTTACACAACAACGCCACTCCAACCCATCAACAGCGTGGATGTGTGGGTAAGATTATTTTTATGCAAAATGACGCCTGTCCGCACTCTGCACAGCCAGTGTGGTGGCTGCTGCGGAGGTCTTTTCAAAATGCTAGAATGATGAGCCGTCAGTTCCCAACACGCAGGCCGTCCAGATCACCTGAACTTAACTCATGTGACTTCTGATTGTGCGATTATCTGAAAGATGTTGTTTTCAGTGCTCCAATTACGAAGGCACTCATTTCGTAATGCATTCTGAACTTGACCCCACAGATATGCTGTTTCTCTATTTCAACTTGTGGTAGAAAACGGTGGACAGCGTATTGAACATGTCTTGCGTCATTCTTATGACAATTAGAAACCTATACCATTTCGCTTTTTTTATGTTTTTGGTCCCAGGACAGTTAAAGAAGGGTGTCATTTTGCTTTTTTGTGCTTTTAGGCCTCAGGACAGTTAAAAACCGATTTTACCCATTCGATTCGATATGACCTTATGGTGGACGAGCAACCCTAACCAACAGAGGCACAACTGTTCACCTTGGAATTTGTACTGTCATGCCCATTGACGCTACGGGTGGTGTAATATTGAACTCAACTGTCATTTGCAGTGTTGTGACTTGGCAAGACACCCAAGCCACTAGGAGGTGAAGCCGAAAGGCACGCGTTTAAGCTCACGCAGGCTGGCGTGAGGTCTGGAACAGTTAAAGGATTTGAGTCTAGCAAATAAAGTACGTAGCTGTTGGAATACTTAACTTTACTCCATAATTGGTGAACATCGGTCTGACGGTACATGCATCACAAGATAAATAGCAAATGATAATGGCGCCTTGCTAGGTCGTAGCAAATGACGTAGCTGAAGGCTATGCTAAATATCGTCTCGGCAAATGAGAGCGTAATTTGTCAGTGAACCATCGCTAGCAAAGTCGGCTGTACAACTGTGGCGAGTGCTAGGAAGTCTCTCTGGACCTGCCGTGTGGCGGCGCTCGGTCTCCAATCACTGACAGTGGCGACACGCGGGTCCGACGTATACTAACGGACCGCGGCCGATTTAAAGGCTACCACCTACCAAGTGTGGTGTCTGGCGGTGACACCACATGCAGCCAAACCCCATATGCGTTAAGAAGCTTACAGCGGTAATATTTTTCCCATGACGTTTCCTCCTGCATCAATAATACGCTTTTGTAATTTGATGTCGCTGTGAGGACCGGTTTTGAAACTGCGTTTTGAAACAAACTATAATTACGGACACCCCGTATATAAGGAAGTGGAGATAGCTTTTGTCTAATATGATTAAGGCTTTCTAAACAAGCAGTCGTGACTCGTTGACGATACCTGAAGTACAAGAATTTACTTCAGTTTCCTTATGAGGAACTATGGTACACCATGCACAGCGTCTTTCTTTGAAAGCAGGAAACGGTTTTGTTGGCTGACTAATTGAAATCACATTTTGTGAAATCGTTGATTAAGGACTACATCATACTGTTGTACTCCTTAACTCGTTAACTGATATCTGAGTAGAATGGACGATGCATCTTAATTAGTTTCTGTGAACAGTTTTTGCCCCGAATAGAAAATAATGGATTTTAGGAGTTCCTCTTACAATAGACGCATTACCGAAGATAACATCTCGTGTGAACCACCAAGAGCTGCTGATAGATCATTCTTTATTCGCAACCAATTCCAGCCTTCAGAACGACTTGTGGTGCCGCTTACATTGATTTGGGCATGTGCAGATATTACATTCAAAGACTGGCATTGCTCATTATATTTCACTCTTACAATGTACTACAAGAATATTAGTATCATTCGTTGATATACCAGCTTGTAATACAAGGAATAACTTTAGAGAACTTCCAAGAAACTTTCTTCAAACCTATCACAGCCTATATGCTGTCCTATCTTCGGAAAGAGAGCTGCTGTTTGTCGGTGGCGAGACGGTAAATTTCGTGAATAAATTTTCCCACAAAAAGAATTTTTACAATATAAAAAGATCGCTGTTTTAATTTTCACCGAATCACTGTGGCAACAAATATTGCGCTCGCAAGCAAGCTCAGACGACCTTCCTTGCAGTGAATATTGACAGTCGATGTAACTCTCCCTCCCAATGTGAATGTCTTGATCCTCAGTGCGCCCAATGTGTCCATCATCGTTCGGGCTGTCTATGTCAATCAAGCTTGTAATATGGAAAGTTTGATTCTTCTGTCAATAAAATCGCATTTTTCCCCAGAAAACCTATCAGTATCCATGACATCCAATGATAGAAAGCAGTTACGGGGACACTAAATACCGAGGCAGTTAAATGGAGGCTGTCAATTTAAAAATATGTCACTGAAGTAAAATTTGATGTCCATGTTTTATTTATATTTCAGACCAGTTTCTCCGAACGCTACATTCGGCTGCTACTGAAGCAAAATACCAATGTCTCTGAGCGATATTTCATGCTAGTTCATCTATACTTCACTTATTCTGTATAAAAGGAAGATAATGCTATTCCATATTCAGCTTGAGATCATATCACGCAGCTACCGGCAGGGAATCTTCGTAACAAACCTTATACTATTTTATTTACTAATAATGCCACACATCAACGAACAACATAATATTTTTCCTTCATTTAACATGTGTACTCACTGCTTGCTGCCAAGAGCTGAGAGCTTCTACTGTGACTGGAGCGACAGGTGGCTAATCTCTAGTGTCATTCAGAAGACTTTCTTTCTACCAGGACAGGTAGCGGAGAGTGTTGTCACTTCGAACACTTTCAAACTTTCGGCTCTACGCAGCCATGCAGTAGGAGTTTAACAGGTTTAATTATTGTATTATTAAATGGTAGCATTCACTTTCTGTGTGCTACATACTTTTTCCAAAGTTGCAAAAATTACTCCGGAAGAATATGGTTTATACAAATGTGAAATACTGTTCCTAAGTGCAACATGGCCGTGTATCTCGGAACGAACTTTGTATCGAAATTTACGACTGTAACAATCGAGAAAATCTTATCGGTACTGAATTTAATATCTATGTTTTACATTATTACTCTACACCAACAATCAGTAAATGAAAATAAGTTAGGAATACCTTAGGAATATGTATTATGAAAAACGATTTACAAGTTACAGACATTTTGAAAGGTAACCTATTGGCAACTGACCCAAGTTTTCGACGGGAAACATTGTTACGATATCAATGAAACTTTGTTCGTTTGCCGGTATTATGTGTTCCATTGTTAAAGGCCTGGTTCAAACTGCAAAATGGTGCGCGACTAACAAAGTAAGGCCTAATCATCCTCAAACTATGTAACTAGTTTTAAATAAATGTGCAGAACTTTACTGGCCATAAGGCTCTGCAACTGAAGATGCGGCATTATACTCCAAACAGCTTCAACCAATTATAGAGCACTTAAGTATTTAGAACTAGCAACATTTACAAACGCTACGCAAAGCACGACCTAACGTCTTACAACACGAGAAAAAGTAGAAAATAACGCAAGCTGCTTACAGGGGTCTCTAGCGCGCGTTCCTCCATGTGGTTCTAAAATTGGTCACTAGATTGAAACACAGACGAAGAAACATCATGAGTTCCTAGGTACAGTATGTCCCATATATAACACTCTCACCTGCTCATTGCCTTTGACAGTAATACATTTCAATGAAATGAAATGTAAGTCTCTTATCACAAAGCATGAATTTTGCACCGTATTACTGTTATAGCTTTTCTAACATCTAGAACCATAGCTTTATCACCATTTAAGAAATCATACCTAATGATGATTAGATCTTTCAGTATTCAAGACTGTTCTTCCTAAAATTTTACTGTGACGATCAATTGAGGTCACTAACATAAAAATTTCTGCCATCAAAATTAGTTTTCTTAACAACATGAATATAAGGTCATGTATTTCCAACATGTCTGCAGAAGCCCTAATCACTGTAAGAGCTCTTGGAGCCTAAATCCCATGAACACATCCTTGCTTAACTGATATGACGGTCGGGATCTCTCTCAACATATGTGGTATCTCCTGCTTTAAAAAAAATCCCTTCGTAGGAAAAGGAAGTGCGGCAAAACTATAGTATTATCCTACATTATATTTATTTCTCCGAACTGAATGCCAGCGAAAGTAACAGTGTACAGCCATAGCATTATCATACACTTTCTCTACCAGCATTATGTAAGAGAATTTGATATTGAATATTGAATATTTCACCAGTGCCCTACGGGTAGCGCCTTTGATTAGCAATCAAAACGTCCTCGTTCTCTGATTCAAACTCCCCCCTCCCGTGATTAAATTCAGAATAAAAATCACCAAAGTTGGCGGAAGACTTCCGGCATAAGTGGTCTATCGCACCATCATTTTAACCCCAGTCTTCACCTGTCACCGTTATGAGGATTCGCCAGAACCAACACGTGGTTCGGATTCCACGCTGAGCTTTAGGTCCCCTCTATCAAGTTGGCTAACCGTAGAAGGTTAATAACACACTGCGTGTTTGTCTGACATTACTTACCACTTGTACACCTTGTGTCTATAAAGGCCTTTGGCCATGACGTCCGCTGAATCTGAGTTCCTTCCAGATCAGTTTTGACCTGTATCATCCAGGGTGTACTGGAGTCCATGGATGTACCTGAGGTTTCTGTTGGTGAGTCTGGTCTGTGGAAGTCTGCTGATGTGTCCATAAAATTTTAGTTGACTCTTTTTAATGTCCGCTGCGATGTTGGAGAACTTCTCTTTGGTGTCCCTGGAGTCAAGCCTACATACTTCGTTCGTGCATTTTGGTCCAATGGTTTTCGTAATGATTTTTCTTTCCTGTGTGAGGTTGTTCTGAACGTCGGCCTTTGTGTGTGACATCAGTGTCTCACTGACGTATAGCACCTCAGGTTCTATTACAGTGCTGTAGTGACGAATTCTGGTGCAGGTGGACAGACATTTCTTGTTGTAAATATCATGTGCTTTTTATAAGGGTCTCTTCATTTTCAATAACCTTGTGTTCTGGGCAATTTCCTCCTTTCCTGTCGGTTCGAGCACTCCACCTAGGTACATAAAGTGTGTGATCCCGTTGATCTTACCATAGTTTGTGTTCAAATTTGGTATGTTTAATTTCGTGCATGAGAACTTAGTTTTTTGAAAGGAGATCTGTAGCGCTACGTTTTCTGCGCACTCTTTGAGCACTCCTGTCTGTCTGATTGCTGTGGCTTCGTTACCTGTGAGTAGTGCCAGATAGTCGGCGAAGGCTTGACAGCCGACCTCCAGCTTATCCTTGGGTCGTCCAAGTCGCACTTGCTTCCAGTGGCAGTGTATTTGCAGCTCTTCCTCCCATTCCTTGATGACCTTATTCAGCACTAGGATGAAGAGGAGCTGTCACCTTGGTGAACGCCTGTCTCGATCTCAAAGGGTTCGGAGATTTCCCCCTTGAACTTCACCTTAGATGTCGTGTCTGTCTGTGTCTGATCAGTCGCATTGTCTTGCTGTCCAAACTTTGTTCATCTAGAATGTTGAACAATGACTGGCGGCCGATGGAGTCATATGCCTTCTTGAAGTCAAGTATTAACATTACCATTATTATTATTTCTTTCCTTTCTCAGACGTCATGTCTGGTTAAAAATGCAAAGTGACGCGGACCTTGATCAAGGGTGACTTCCTTTTAACTGTACGGTACATGTTACGTTGGATTTAGGAACTTTCTGGTAATTGAACATGTATCAATGATTATAGATTTCTGTAGTTGTGTACATACGGTTGGATGTAGCTGTATTGCGTTGATGTACTGGTGGATATTGTGTGGTATGACTCAGGTAGTTGATAATATAATTGGTATAACGTCAACTTTATCCTGATGCCACATGTCCTTGACTTCCTCAGCCAGTTGGATGTATTTTTCAATTTTTTCTCCTGTTTTCGTCTGTATATTTGTTGTATTGGGTATGGATATTTCGATTAGTTGTGTTAATTTCTTCTTTTTATTGGTGAGTATGATGTCAGGTTTATTATGTGGTGTTGTTTTATCTGTTATAATGGTTCGGTTCCAGTATAATTTGTATTCATCATTCTCCAGTACGTTTTGTGGTGCATACTTGTATGTGGGAACGTGTTGTTTCATTAGTTTATGTTGTATGGCAAGTTGTTGATGTATTATTTTTGCTACATTATTATTATTATTATTATTATTATTACTATTATTATTATTATTTATATACTTAACTAAGTTAGTACGGGACTTCAACCCACGAGTCACTCTCGCACTTGTGTTTTATTAAAAGAAGCGCTAGCATATGAAGACATATCTTAATAGGCCCAACTTGAATACGAAACATATTTTTCGAAAATGATTGATGTTCCAGCTCTCTCCATTAGCGAGAAGAGGTACATTTTCCCTACGGGCTTCAAGACGATTTGAACGTTACAAATGGACTTAAAACACACTTCCAGTTTTCTAATTTTTTCCGATTTGAAACATGAATTTAACAGCTGCAGCGACCGAAGCCTCTCATCTCTGTCTCGTGACAAGGTACCGATGTTCTACGTAACAGTTGCGGATTGTGGTACAAGTCACAACACGGTGATTCGGCGCACAACCACTATAGAACGTGCGTCACGTGACAAACTAGCAGTTTTCCACGCGTATTTCTCGGTTTGGCGCACGGAAGAGACGCGCGCAGTGTCTCACGGTCCCTCAGCCGCTGCTGTCGGCCTGCCGCGGCGCTTCGCAGGCAGGCAGCTCGCCCGGCAGCCTTTGTGGCCGCGCCACTAGTCGGCGCTGCGGTCGCTTTCAGCGAGCCCTCTGCTCCCCTCGCTATTACTTAATGGTCGCCAGGACACAAGTGTCGCGGCCTTTCCTTCCCCCACAGCAAAGGAGACCTGCGGCAAAACGTCGCCTAAAGGGTGCGTCTTCCCGCATTTTCCTTATTTCCTGAGTGCGTCTTCCCCACCATGCCCTCAGCATTATTTTCAGCACATTTGTGAAGATTACACACGCACGCACACACGCACACACACACGCGCGAGCGCGCTGCTTCCCCGTTATTCAAAGCATTTCCCTTGAGTTCGACGTTAACCGTTGCTTTCATGCCACTCAGGTTCCATCATGTTTTAATCTGAACTGCAGAAACTTTCAATAATATCCACGTCTGTTCCGTAACATTACCCATACATGTCAATCACTGAAATTTCGATTGATTTTGCTCCCTCCTCTAGTCCACACAATACCTCTTTGGAGTAAAAATAACAGTTCCTACCTCGTAAGCAAATGTTGGTGCACGCACCCAAGGATTCGTGAGCGGCATCCTGTGGCATTATCACCAGAAATAGTAGTAGTTAAAGTATTTTTCCATTTTCTGCGATAAGTTTTTTATATACATAAAAGAGTTTATGTAATCATTTAAGGGTATTTTAATGAGTAAAATACTACCTCTTTGAATAATGTGAGTCGAACAATGAAACGCAATTGATAACAATGCTTCCGTTTGCTGCTCAGTTTCACACTGAAGACGTATTTCACCATGACGCTATGTTTCTTGCAAAACGTGCTCTCTCTCTCTCTCTCTCTCTCTCTTTCTCTCTCTCTCTCTCTCTCTCACACACACACACACACGCAGACGCACACACATGCCACTGACTTTGTTGTTTTATTTGTAGACGTGTCACGTCGAGTTTCAGGCATATCCGAATCATCAACCTTCACTTCTTCATTCAAATATCTGCTCAAGAAAGGCCGAATATCTTAATGGAGGGATTCATGAGTGAACCTTGTTTCAAATATGCCTGCATCAGGCCCAACCAACATGTCTAAGGAAATAGATGTGTTCTGTCATCATAATCATCACGGTTCTTCATTTCGAAAATTATGTTCGAAAATACCGCAACAATATCGATATATCTGTAGTAAAGTACAAGTCGCCACCGTCGCATGATTTTTGAAGTGTTGTCTTATGATTTCATCAAATCGTCCTTGTCTCATTAGCTATTCTTCCAACAATCCTTTTAATAAGTTCTGAATGTTTCTAGTGATTATATGGACATGGGATCTTCCCAGTAACTTCTTTCTCTCCACTTACACTCTTTTTAAGCAGCTTTTAAAACAAATTTACTTAATGTAGAATATTTTTGGACAACTACAGTGGGCTACAGTTTTATAAATGAGAAAGTAGTTGAGTTTTATATTTATCTAGATGTAATTTGGATATTCATTACACACATCAAACAAAAGAACGCCTTAAATATAAAAAAATTAAGAACTAGAAAATTATTATAGAAATCAGCTGTCAGTGACATTCTTACTCTACCGTAGATTCTTATATATCACATCAAAACTGTTATCTTATGAGCTTATATCAAAGCAACTAAAATTTCTGCCAGGAATTAAAGGAATACATTAGCTTCAGTCAAATTAGTTTACACCAGTTGCTCACTTTCTTTAAACTAGGTAGTCAACTAACACTACCTAATACGATTTATGAATCTCATAATATAGTAAGCTGAAAGCCAATGACCAGTTAGTCACTCGGCCGAAATTTCTACATCTTGCTTACCAACATCACTATGGATAACTACAAATACATCGTAACGTACGCAAATCATAACATAAATGCTTAGAAACTGATGGTGAAGCGTGATCATATCGTAAATGAGGAGGAATAGAGTTGTTAATGTTGTGTTCAGCTTAAAATTGGTTCAAATGGCTCTAAGCACTATGGGACTTAACATCTAGAGGGGCATCAGTCCCCTAGAACTTAGAACTAGTTAAACCTAAAGATCCTAAAGACATCACACACATCCATGCCCGAGGCAGGATTCGAACCTGCGACCATAGCATCAGCGCGGTTCCAGACTGAAGCGCCTAGAACCGCTCGGCCACACAGGCCGGTTGTTCAGCTTCGATAATACACACACATACACGAGAGAAAAAATGAAACAATGCCGAATGAAGTCAAATGCTTAGCACTTTATTGATGCAAGAGACTTATCTTTACCTCTCCAGTGCTCTGTGTGAGAACGAGTGAAATTAATTACACATTTAAATGACTTGCTTTTCAAATACACAAGAGGCGGCCGTAGACACCAAGCTGTGCTAAAGTACAAGACTGTAGGGATGAACTTTGAATGTTTACTGCGGCTACGACGATTATGTGGCCGTAGGCGTCACTCAGCACATTACATCTAGGCCTCTTCTAGGATCGACTGACCGACGATACTGCTACACTGTCCTCTGGAGACGGAAGTAGAACTTGAACGCGTGACTGCTCTTGAGACGGAACTGTAGACACAACTCGTAGACAGAACAGATATGGTCGCTCTTGGCCTACGCGGCAGTATTTGAAGAGCGTAACACGGCGACGACCTCCCGTAACTGCGGGAGGCGCAGCTCACATCTCATTCCTGATTTCCGCCCTGTGACGTTGCTTGGGTGTGCATTATTTCTGCAGTGGTAGACTTTTGATGCGCCGTAGTCAGTCATCAACAACACCGCAGCTAAAACTGCAACGTGGCGTGGATTCGGCAAGAATTTGTTGGGTTTTCGGAGGTATGTAGCGCAAGAAGTCTACCCATACACTATATGATCAAAACTATCCGGACATCTGGCTGAAAATTACTTTCAATTGCGTGGCGCCCTCAATCGGTAATGCTGGAATTCAATATGGTGTTGGCCCACCCTTAGCCTTGATGACAGCTTCCACTCTCGCATGCACACGTTCAATCAGGTGCTGGAAGGTTTCTTGGGAAATGGCAGTCCACTCCTTGCGCAGTGCTGCACTGACGAGAGGTATCGATGTCAGTCGGTGAGGCCTGGCACGAATTCGGCGTTCCAAAAGATCCCAAAGGTCTTATACAGGATTCAGGTCAGGACTCAGTGCAGGGCAGTCCATTACAGGGATGTTATTGTCGTGTATCCACTCTGCCACAGGCTGTGCCTTATGAACAGGTGCTCGATCGTGTTGAAAGGTGCAATGGCCACCCTCGAACTGCTCTTGAACAGTGGGAAGCAAGAAGGTGCTTAAAACATCAATGTAGGCCTGTGCTTTGATACTGCCACGCAAAACAACAAGGGGTGCAACCCCCTCCATGAGAAACACGACCACATCATAACACCACCGCCTCCGAATTTTACTGTTGGCACTACACACACTGGCAGATGACGTTAACCGGGCATTCGCCATACCCATACCCTGTCATCATATCGCCACACTGTGTACCGTGAATCGTCACTTCACACGTTTTTCCACTGTTCAATCATCCAATGTATACTCTCCTTACACCAAGCGAGGCGTCGTTTGGAATTTACTCTCCTGATGTGTGGCTTATGAGCAGCCACTCTGCCACGAAATCCAAATTTCTCACCTCCTGCCTAACTGTCATAGCTTTTGCAGTGGATCCTGATGCAGTTAAGAATTCATGTGTCATGGTCTGGATAGATGTCTGCCTATTAACCATGTGTCGTGGCGTAACGTATGCTTGCAACGCAGGGTGTAAGGATGGGACCTCCAGACCTACTTACCTCATAGTTGTCCCACACAAGCACTACATGTGATGATTCTTACTTTTGGTAGTGAATGTTTAGACACTACTAAGCTGTTGGCTGTCTCTGTCAGTCAACAGACGAGGTCGGCTTGTACGCTTTTGTGCTGTACGTGTCCCTTCACGTTTCCACTTCACTATAACAACGGAACCAGTGGACATAGGGACGTTTAGGAGTGTGGAAATTTCACATACAGACGTATGACACATGTGACACCCAGTCACCTGACTACATCGGTGAGTTCCGCGGAGCGCCCCATTCTGCTTTGTCACAACGTCTAACGACTACTGAGGTCGCTGATATGGAGTACCTGGCGGTAAGTAGCAGCTCAATGCACCTCATATGAACAACGTATGATTTTGGGGAGTGTCCCGATACTTTTGATCATATGGTGTAGGTCATGCAATTGCCGTAGATTATGGTACGGTGGTTTTTGGATGTGTAGTTGGTGCCAGATAGGGTCCTAGATGTTTTCCCGTAGTTGGCCAACAGATCAACGTGAGTTGTGACGCTCCTCAAACGACTGTAGCGCGACGCCGCCCCTGTGGCACAGACAGCTGTCCTGCTGGGGAACAGGTTCAGCACGGGTGGATCCAGGTGGTCCGCCGTAGTGTTCAGTTAGTCCACAGACGCCATCAACAGTCTAATAATGCCCCCACCGGGCTGCGTCCGTGGCGCGGTGCACGTTTGAGAACCATGGCGACGCCGTATCCGGATGTGATACCTGGTGCAACAAAAAGTTGATTCAACCGGCACGTTTCCTTTAATGACTTTCCAGTCTCAGTGCTCCTGCGCATACTGCAGTTGTAATTCACAATATCGTTGGATCGACATGGTGTGGCGTTTATGCCACATCCGTGCCCACGTTTCTTACATTTTTGTTGCTATGTTTTAATGAACATTATAGTAAGATATTGCTACAGGAGGCTAGCGAGTAGGTAGGATCACAAGGCAAACTCGTCGATCGACTCGCCATAAGGTCACATAGTGGGAGAACAGTCGGGAGAGTATCGTACTGGAACGGTGTTGATCCACCTACTGCGCTTGTCACATAAAAGTGAATCTTTTATTTTTTTATTTACTGTTTAAATGTTAAATTACACCTCCAGTCGTGCCGATGACGTTATTTCCACTGACAACTTATTAATAATAATTTCAGTATCACTTAATTTATCAGGAATTGCTCAGTACAAATTTTACACAAGGGTAATTCCCCATCACATTCCCTTCAGATTCACTGTTCAGGTGGCCCAGTGGATAGTCCGTTAAAAACTGAACACAGATCAAGCATTAAAACTGGAAGAAGGTGTCCTGAACTGTGAAAAAAGAAGCAAAATAGAAATACTGAACGGCCCAAGCCTAAGATGTCCAATATCGAGCGAGTTTAACCAGCCACGGAGTCGTGGTTGTCTGGTCACAATGTTGCTTTGCAAAGAGGGAGATACGTGTTCAAATGTCAATCGTGTCCCATTTTTTTTTTCACAAAATTATGAGCTGTCCGATCATTGACGTGTCTGAAACTTTCTGATTGACGTGTGTGTTCGTTCTGTATAAATTTGTGTATGTGTCGTGGCGTAACGTATGTTTGCAACGCAGGGTGTAAGGAAGGGACCTCCAGACTTACTTAGCTCTTAGTCGTCCCACACAAGCACTACATGTTATACTTTTGGTACGGAAAGTTTAGAGTTTTGAATTCCTTGCAGGACGCTGTGGCCGAGCGGTTCTAGGTGCTTCAGTCTAGAACCACGCTGCTGATACGGTCGCAGGTTCGAATCCTGCCTCGGGCATGGATGTGTGTGATGTCCTTAGGTTAGTTATGTTTAAGTAGTTCTAAGTTCTAGGGGAGTGATGACCACAGCAGTTAAGTCCCATAGTGCTCAAAGCCATTTGAACCATTTTGAATTCTTTGGTTGTAACATAGTTCACACCCGTTTATTTGTTGTTTTCATTTCTGTGAGAGATCTAAGTGACATCTCGCCTGCTTTCACTATTCGTCACAGTTACATGCGATGGTAATATATTGATACTATATGACACATATTCTATAACCGTTGTATAGTATGATAATTGGCTACACTACGAAAGGAGAACAGACACGTCACTTACGGGAAGACCATAATTTTGTGGAAAAAAAAAAAATGGCCACGGTGTAGGTCTGAATATGGATCTCCCGCTTTGTAGTCCAACATCGTGACCACACAACCACGACGTTATGAGTAGTTTGCTCGGTGTTGCACATCTTCAGCTTTCACCTTTCACTGTGTCTATTGTACTTATTTTTTCACGGTTCAGTACACCTTCTTCCTATTTTAATGCTTTATCTGTGTCCAGTTTTTGACGGACTATCCACTGGCCCATTTTAGCACTAAATCTGAGGGGGATTCGATGCGGATTTTCCCTTATCGGTACTTACTAATGGAAAGGATGGACCAATCACAAGTGCGCTAGGAGAGGGCACGCGCCAAACCGCTAAGACAGCTCATTACTAGTCTGCAGTTAGTTTCTGGTCTCATGTAAAGATTTGACGATTTGTTGAAAAATTAACTGTGCGATTTGTGTCAATCCAAAACACGATCTGTTTTCGTGGTGGCAACACTCGGGCTAGTGTGTTAAGACCAATTGCGCAGAAAAACGGAATTAATTGTTACAGCTGCATCGGAAAACATATGTATGCGATCTCATGTTGATTCTAAGATCGTGTGAAGCGTTTTGGGGCAACGTCTACGTGAAGCGAGGTAAGCAAGTTGACTACAACTCAGTTACGTGACAGGGAGGGGCGGGGAGGGGGGGGAGGGGTTGAAGGCACTGGACGTAAGTACATACATCACACGTAGTATCACTGTGCATCCCGTTGTACACACTGAGGCTAACGACATTCCGAGTATTCATTCCGCTCTCTGCTGTGCCTGTTACAATGGGAACTCGTAGGGGTGGTTCGCTGAGGAATTTGATACTCAAGAATTTACCGTGAAAGGTGGACTCCGACACACTTATGCCTGCCTCCAGAAATGTACTCTGTCGTCAGATCTGGCATACGACGCCACCTAACTTGCATCGTAGGGCGGGCAAGTCTCCGACTTCGACGTTCTACGTTGAAGCGCGGACGTCCAAAACAGTGTCTCCAACCCGTGTTTTCGCCGTCCTTCAACTAGTTTCCATGAGTGTACACAAGAGTAGCAAGTGAAGATCTGACCAATTCTGTCATTTCCGAGATATTCGTTCCCAGATGCCGATCCACAATAATCTGACCTTTTTTCAAAGACGCTTACGTCAATGGACTTGTGGTCCGTGTCTTTGTTAATTCCCCACTTGTCTTTGCTTCAGTTAGATACTTTCATTATTTCGGCACGTGCACTCAACCGAGGCCCACGAGAAAGACAGGCCGTGGCACGTACGTGAGAACACACGACACTGCAGGTCTTACGAGTGACAGCAGCCGCCTCCAGCGGGGAGCGAGTAACTATTTCAGGCAAGTTTCGTAATTCCTGAATGCGTGCTTAAACGCGTGCAAGTTTTCGATAGCTCACGACGACAATAAGACCTTTAATGGGTACCTCCAAAGTTAAATATTGATTTCCTGTGTGCCCTTTAGGGAGCCGAGCCTCACGAAGTGTGGCCTACAAGCCGACTGGTGTGACGTCACAGCTTGCTAAATTTTGAAATTTAATTGTGGCCCTCAGCCATTCGTGTTGCATCTCGTACATGTTGCCTTTTGGGTTTTAAATTATTTTATTGCTCTCTTACTTAATTTTTTATTTTTTTTAAATTTTTTGTTGGTCTCGTGCCTTTAAACGTCTATGGTAATTTATTCTAAAATTTTGGAAATTTGTATTGCACTTTGCGTATGTTGTTTTTGAGATTATTTTATTGCTATCTTAATTGTATTTCCATATTGTTAAGATTTCTTGTTGGAGGCCTTCAGCCGTGGAGGAGTTGCTTTATACAATCTTTGGCCCCTTTCCTCAATCCTATTACCTGTTCTGCCCAGCGGGTTTAGCGGGCGTTTCACTGGTAGCAAAGCGTTTTACCTCCAAAGTTAGATATTGATTTCCTGTGGGCCCTTTGGGGAGCCGAGCTTCACGAAGTATGGCCTACAAGCCGACTAGTGTAACGTCACAGCTTCATTGCAGCAATCATATAACTCGTTGGTTCCAACTCCAAAGCCACCCTGCCACGCTCAAAATCCTGGTGATCCGTTTTCACAATATTGTCGCCAATATGTGTTTTTTGACTGATACAGAAGCTGTTTGGTTAACATTTTGTTTCCTCTGATTCTGTGATTTCAGACGTTAAAATTATATACAGGGTAGAAAAAATTGTGTCACGAAATTCGAACCCTGGTTAGCTGATACCGGTAGGAACAAAAAATTATTGATACTGTGTAGGTCGAAAAAGCACAATTTTTAAACTACGGAAGCCTGGCGCCACGTGCTCCGATTGGTCGCTGGATTACCCTGTTGCCGGATGCTCTGGACAACGCATGACCGCTCGCACGCTCGGTGGTAGAGCGCCAGCCTTCCACTCTGGGGGCGAATCCGCCGGGGTCCCGACACATCCCTTTGGTTCGCGTATAGAAATTCTTTCACAAAATGTGTCGACCCTCAAGAGGGCCTTTTTTGTAGCTCGAACTGACGGCCCTCTGACGTCACACAAGCTTGATAACGTCGAACGGTGCTTTGCCGAATTCTTTCGATGATTCCTGGCATTGCCCTGATGTCATTAGCGGCATGTTAATGCGATCCATTATTTTCTCTTCGTTTATAGGTGGTTCGCGTCCGGGTGGGTGAACTAGAACCTTGAAGAATTCCCACAGGAAAAGGTCCAGTGGCTGGTTCAAATGGCTCTGAGCACTATGGGACTTAACTACTGTGGTCATCAGTCCCCTAGAACTTAGAACTACTTAAACCTAACTAACCTAAGAACATCACACACATCCATGCCCGAGGCAGGATTCGAACCTGCGACCGTAGCAGTCGCTCGGTTCCGGACTGCGCGCCTAGAACCGCTAGACCACCGCGGCCGGCGGTCCAGTGGCGTGAGGTCTGGTGATCGCGGGGTCTATGTCCTAGGAGCACCTCTGCCAATTACCCGGCTGTCGATGAGTTCATTTAGATATCGGCGCATGGCACGACTGTTACGTGCAGGCGCCTCATCATGCTACAACAACAGGCGTAGCCGTATGTCCGGGAGAACATCTTACAGATGGTGATTTGTCCCGATAAGTCGACTAGGTAGACGGACTTCCCCAAATAGATGGTCACCTCAATGTCTGCCCAAATGTTGAGCGAAAATCGTTCCTGGTATCCGTGGATGCACGTAACTTGAGGATTTCTCTTTGCCAAGTAATGAACGATTTAAGCGTTGTAAAGGCTATCCCGATGGAAGGTGCACTCGTCGATTAACAACACAATGGCGGGGAAGTCGGGATCTCAGGCAACACGTCGCAGAAACCATCGGAAAAACCCTAGCCTATGATCATAGTCCGTCACAGCAGTTAGATCTTGCACAGGGTCGAAACTAAATTGACGTCGGCCGTCATCCCTCAAAACCTCCCAGACTAACCGATGAGTGACCCCATGTCATGCCCAACCCTCGAGTACTTGTCATAGGTGCTTCCTCGAAATGATCGAGAACAGTCTTTTCAAACGCAGCATCCGTCGTGTTCGAGGTCTTCCAGAATGACCATGATATCCCGATAACGAGTCTGTTATGCCAAGACGCCGGTAAATTGCTGCAAACGTTTTCCGGTATGGGTAATACCTTGCTGGGTACCATTGCTTATACAGCCGTCGATCCTCATGCACACTACCGTCGGATAGTCCATTAACAAAAACCGTATCTCGTTGTTGCTGAAACGAATACTGTGCTGCCATGCTTACGGTATGACAAACAGCAAGACCTATTGGACACGTATGCGTATCACGCTGGGGCAGTGATGGGGCGCGGACGTTTGTACACTACTGGCCATTAAAATTGGTACACCAAGAAGAAATGCAGGTGATGAACGGGTATTCATTGGACAAATATATTATACTAGAACTGGCATGTGATTACATTTTCACGCAATTTGGGTCCATAGATGCTAGAGAAATCAGTACCCACAACAGCCACCTCTCGCCGCAACAATGGCCTTGATACGCCTGGGCATTGAGTCAAACAGAGCTTGGATGTACAGCTGCCCATTCAGCTTTAACACGATACCACAGTTCATCAAGAATAGTGACCGGCGTATTGTGACGAGCCAGTTGCTCGGCCACCATTGACCAGACGTTTTCAGTTGGTGAGAGATCTGGAGAATGTACTGGCCAGGGCAGCAATCGAACATTTTACATCTACATCTACATCTACATTTATACGCCACAAGCCACCCAACGGTGTGTGGCTAAGGGCACTTTACGTGCCACTGTCATTACCTCCTTTTCCTGTTCCAGTCGCGTATGGTTCGCGGGAAGAACGACTGTGTGAAAGCCTCCGTGCGCGCTCTAATCTCTCTAATTTTACATTCGTGATCTCCTCGGGATGTATAAGTAGGAGGAAGCAATATATTCGATACCTCATCCAGAAACGCACCCTCTCGAAACCTGGCGAGCAATCTACACCGCGATGCAGAGCGCCTCTCTTGCAGAGTCTGCCACTTGAGTTTATTAAACATCTCCGTAACGCTATCACGGTTACCAAATAACCCTGTGACGAAACGCGCCGCTCTTCTTTGGATCTTCTCTATCTCCTCCGTCAAACCGATCAGGTACGGATCCCACACTGATGAGCAGTACTCAAGTATAGGTCGAACGAGTGTTTTGTAAGCCACCTCCTTTGTTGATGGACTACATTTTATAAGCACTCTCCCAATGAATCTCAACCTGGTACCCGCCTTACCAACAATTAATTTTATATGATCATTCCACTTCAAATCGTTCCGCACGCATACTCCCAGATATTTTACAGAAGTAACTGCTACCAGTGTTTGTTCCGCTATCATATAATCTTACAATAAAGGATCCTTCTTTCTATGTATTGACAATACATTACATTTGTCTATGTTAAGGGACAGTTGCCACACCCTGCACCAAGTGCCTATCCGCTGCAGATCTTCCTGCATTTTGCTACAATTTTCTAATGCTGCAACTTCTCTGTATACTACAGCATCATCCGCGAAAAGCCGAATGGAACTTCCGACACTATCTGCTAGGTCATTTATATATATTGTGAAAAGCAATGGTCCCATAACACTCCCCTGTGGCACGCCAGAGGTTACTTTAACGTCTGTAGACGTCTCTCCATTGATAACAACATGCTGTGTTCTGTTTGCTAAAAACTCTTCAATCCAGCCACACAGCTGGTCTGATATTCCGTAGGCTCTTACTTTGTTTATCAGGCGACAGTGCGGAACTGTATCGAACGCCTTCCGGAAGTCAAGAAAAATAGCATCTACCTGGGAGCCTGTATCTAATATTTCCTGGGTCTCATGAACAAATAAAGCGAGTTGGGTCTCACACGATCGCTGTTTCCGAAATCCATGTTGATTCCTACATAGTAGATTCTGGGTTTCCAAAAACGACATGATACTCGAGCAAAAAATATGTTCTAAAATTCTACAACAGATCGACGTCAGAGATATAGGTCTATAGTTTTGCACATCTGCTCGACGACCCTTCTTGAAGACTGGGACTACCTGTGCTCTTTTCCAATCATTTGGAACCCTCCGTTCCTCTAGAGACTTGCGGTACGCGGCTGTTAGAAGGGGGGCAAGTTCTTTCGCGTACTCTGTGTAGAATCGAATTGGTATCCCGTCCGGTCCAGTGGACTTTCCTCTATTGAGTGATTCCAGTTGCTTTTCTATTCCTTGGATACTTATTTCGATGTCAGCCATTTTTTCGTTTTTGCGAGGATTTAGAGAAGGAACTGCAGTGCGGTCTTCCTCTGTGAAACAGCTTTGGAAAAAGGTGTTTAGTATTTCAGCTTTACGCGTGTCATCCTCTGTTTCAATGCCATCATCATCCCGGAGCGTCTGGATATGCTGTTTCGAGCCACTTACTGATTTAACGTAAGACCAGAACTTCCTAGGATTTTCTGTCAAGTCGGTATATAGAATTTTACTTTAGAATTCACTGAACGCTTCTCGCATAGCCCTCCTTACGCTAACTTTGACATCGTTTAGCTTCTGTTTGTCTGAGAGGTTTTGGCTGCGTTTAAACTTGGAGTGAAGCTCTCTTTGCTTTCGCAGTAGTTTCCTAACTTTGTTGTTGTACCACGGTGAGTTTTTCCCGTCCCTCACAGTTTTACTCGGCACGTACCTGTCTAAAACGCATTTTACGATTGCCTTGAACTTTTTCCATAAACACTCAACATTGTCAGTGTCGGAACGGAAATTTTCGTTTTGATCTGTAAGGTAGTCTGAAATCTGCTTTCTATTACTCTTGCTAAACAGATAATCCTTCCTCCCTCTTTTTATATTCCTATTAACTTCCATATTCAGGGATGCTGCAACGGCCTTATGATCACTGATGCCCTGTTCTGCACTTAAAGAGTCGAAAAGTTCGGGTCTGTTTGTTATCAGTAGGTCCAAGATGTTATCTCCACGAGTCGGTTCTCTGTTTAATTGCTCGAGGTAATTTTCGGATAGTGCACTCAGTATAATGTCACTCGATGCTCTGTCCCTACCACCCGTCCTAAACGTCTGAGTGTCCCAGTCTATATCTGGTAAATTGAAATCTCCACCTAAGACTATAACATGCTGAGAAAATTTATGTGAAATGTATTCCAAATTTTCTCTCAGTTGTTCTGCCACTAATGCTGCTGAGTCGGGAGGCCGGTAAAAGGAGCCAATTATTAACCTAGCTCGGTTGTTGAGTGTAACCTCCACCCATAATAATTCACAGGAACTATCCACTTCTACTTCACTACAGGATCAACTACTACTAACAGCGACGAACACTCCACCACCGGTTGCATGCAATCTATCCTTTCTAAACACCGTCTGTACCTTTGTAAAAATTTCGGCAGAATCTATCTCTGGCTTAAGCCAGCTTTCTGTACCTATAACGATTTCAGCTTGGGTGCTTTCTATCAGCGCTTGAAGTTCTGGTACTTTACCAACGCAGCTTCGACAGTTGACAATTACAATACCGATTGTTGCTTGGTCCCCGCATGTCCTGACTTTGCCCCTCACCAGTTGAGGCTGTTGCCCTTTCTGTACTTGCCCAAGGCCATCTAACCTAAAAAACCGCCCAGCCCACGCCACACAACCCCGTGTAGCCGCTTGTTGCGTGTAGTGGACTCCTGACCTATCCAGCGGAACCCGAAACCCCACCACCCTATGGCGCACGTCGAGGAATCTGCAGCCCACACGGTCGCAGAACCGTCTCAGCCTCTGATTCAGACCCTCCACTCGGCTCTGTACCAAAGGTCCGCAGTCAGTTCTGTCGACGATGCTGCAGATGGTGAGGTCTGCTTTCATCCCGCTAGCGAGACTGGCAGTCTTCACCAAATCAGATAGCCGCCGGAAGCCAGAGAGGATTTCCTCCGATCCATAGCGACACACATCATTGGTGCCGACATGAGCGACCACCTGCAGATGGGTGCACCCTGCACCCTTCATGGCATCCGGAAGGACCTTTTCCTCATCTGGAATGACTCCCCCCGGTATGCACGCGGAGTGCACATTGGTTTTCTTCCCCTCTCTTGCTGCCATTTCCCTAAGGGGCCCCATTACGCGCCTGACGTTGGAGCTCCAAACTACCAGTAAGCCCACCCTCTGCGACCGCCCGGATCTTGACTGAGGGGCAACCTCTGGAACAGGACAAGCAGCCATGTCAGGCCGAAGATCAGTATCAGCCTGAGACAGAGCCTGAAACCGGTTCGTCAGACAAACTGGAGAGGCCTTCCGTTCAGCCCTCTGGAATGTCTTTCGCCCCCTGCCACACCTTGAGACGACCTCCCACTCTACCACAGGTGAGGGATCAGCCTCAATGCGGGCAGTATCACGGGTAACCACAGTCGTGGGATGCGTGGGACGAGCTGGCCGCCCCGACAAACCCCCATCCGGACCCCCACAGTGATGCCCATTGGCAACAACCTCAAGCTGACTGACCGAAGCCAACACTGCCTGAAGCTGGGAGCGAAGGGATGCCAACTCAGCCTGCATCCGAACAAAGTCCCGTACAGCACCTGCAACATGCAGTCGTGCATTATCCTTCTGAAATGTAGGGTTTCGCAGGGATCGAATGAAGGGCAGAGCCATGGGTCGTAACACACCTGAAATGTAACGTCCACTGTTCAAAGTGCCGTCAATGCGAACAAGAGGTGACTGAGACGTGTAATCAATGGCACCCCATAGCATCATGCCGGGTGATACGCAAGTATGGCGATAACGAAAACACGCTTCCAATGTGCGTTCACCGCGATGTAGCCAAACACGGATGCGACCATCATGATGCTGTAAACTGACCTGGATTCAGCCGAAAAAAGGACGTTTTGCCATTAGTGTACCCAGGTTCGTCGTTGAGTACAACATCACAAGCGCTCCTGTCTGTGATGCAGCGTCATGGGTACCGCAGCCATGGTCTCCGAGCTGATAATCCATGCTGCTGCAAACGTCGTCGAACTGTTGGAGCAGATGGTTGTTGTCTTGCAAAAGTCCCCATCTGTTGACTCAGGGGTCGAGACGTGGCTGCACAATCCGTTACATCCATTTGGATAAGATGCCTGTCATCTCGCCACCTAGTGATACGAGGCCGTTGGTATCCAGCACGGTGTTCCGTAATACCCAGCTGAACATACCGATTCCATATTCTGCTAGCAGTCATTGGATGTCGACCAACGCGAGCAGCAATGCCGCGATACGATAAACCGCAGTCATAATAGGCTACAATCCGACCTTTATCAAAGTCGGAAACGTGATGGTAGGCATTGCTCCTCCATACACGAGGCATCAGTACAACGTTTCACCAGGCAACGCCGGTTAACTGCTGTTTGTGTATGAGAAATCGGCTGTAAACTTTCCTCATGTGGGCACGTTGTAGGTGTCTGCACCGGCGCCAACCTTGTGTGAATGCTCTGAAAAGCTAATCATTTGCATATCACAGCATCTTCTTCCTGTCGGTTAAATTTCACGTGTGCAGCACGACATCTTCGTGGTGTAGCAATTTTAATGGCGAGTAGTGTATTCGCGAACCGACAACCATGGCGCTGCCCGAGAGTCGACGAACGGCAAAAGGGTAACCCCACTGCCAATCAGAGCTCCTGGCGCCAAGTTTCCGTTTTTTTAAAATGTTGCGTTGTCGGTATATACCGCATTAGTAATTTTGGTTCCTAATGGCATGAGCTATCGAGGGTTAAAATTTCGGACACAATTTTTCTCCACTCTTTATGTGCAATGAAGCGGCAACGAAACTTGTGTAGGTATGCGCTTTCAAATACGGAGATAAGTAAACAGGCAGAATGCGGCGCTGCGGTCGGCAACGCGTACATAAGACAACAAGTGTCTGGCGCAGTTGTTAGATCGATTACTGCTGCTACAGTGACAGTTTATCAAGATTTAAGTGAGTTTGAACGTGGTTTTACATTCAGCACACGGCGATGGGACACAGCGTCTCCGAGGTAGCGATGAAGTGTGGATTTTCCCGTACGACCATTTCACGAGTGCACCGTAGATATCAAGAATCTGGTAAATCATCAAATCTCCGACATCGCCGGAAAAAGATCCTGCAAGAACGTGACCGACAACGACTGATGAGAATCGTTCATCGTGACAGAAGTGCAACCTTTCCGCAAGTTACCGACGATTTTGATGTTGGGTCAACGTGAAGTGTCAGCGTGTGAATCATTTAAACACCATCGATATTTGCTTTTGGAGCCGAAGGTCCACTCGTGTATCCTTCATGACAGTTGGAGTGATATGGAACCCCTGATACGTCGGGATACGACCCCGACAGGTGACACATACGTGAGCATTCTGTCTCATCACCTTCATCCATTCATGTCTCTTGTGCATTACGACGGACCTGAGCAATTCCATCAGGACGATGCGTCATCCCACACTTCCAGAATAGCTACAGAGTGACTCCAGAAACACCAACCTCCCCAGACATAATTGTTGTTGAGTTTATCTCGGATGCCTTGCAACGTGATACTCAGGAGAGATCTCCACTTCCTCGGTACTCTTAGGGATTTATGGACAGCCCTGGAAGATTCATGTTGCCAATACCCTCCATCGCTACTTCAGGCATTAGTCAAGGCCATGCCGCGTCGTGTTGCGGCACTTCTGCGTGTTCGCGGGGGCTCTACACGATATTAGGGAGCTGTACCAGTTTCTCTGGCTCTTCAGTGTACATAAGAAGATTAACAACCGATATCACAGAATGAGAGGAATAAATAGTTTGTGTGTGTGTGTGTGTGTGTGTAAGTGTTTGCGTGTGTGTGTGTGTGTTAAGCCGCCTCCACAAGAAGAAACCACTGACAAGCGCTTGTCTCCAGCGTACTTCACACGGTTCTGCGCTGCGCGGCGCTGCTGAAAAAGAGCAGCAGCTCCCTTGTCGCCACTTTGATCTACCGCTGCTTCAGCGCAGCCTCCTTTCGGTCCCGCCATGGAGTCTGACGAGCAGGACGCCTCTCTTTTACTGCTGTTACTGAATGCGAAAAGCACAAAGAGGCAATTTAAAAGTAAATCCTGAATGCCACCATTTCTCCAAGGAAGAGTTTAAAATGGTTTTACTAAAAAGGGAGGTAATTTACCCAACTGTGTGGCGGCTGCAAATGGTAAACATATGCGTGTCATCAAGGCAGCTGACTGTGGGTCGCTTTTTTACAGCAAAAACAGATGTTTTCTCGGTATTGTTGGAGTCCATGTGGTATTCCCACCGCAGTCCCACGTTCATTGCCGTTGGATCACGTAGAGGAACGCGAGACTAATCTGCGTTCAAGAACTGAAAAAAGAAACTAAAGTTCCTCAAAGCAGGCAGTTATATGATAGCTGGATTACTTTCCTGTTTTAATCGTTGGTGATTAACGTTTCGGTCTTCCAACTTTCTTATTCCCTCAATACGGAGACAATATCTTCTGAAAGAGCTTTCAGGTACAGTTTCTGTAGGCTTAGAAGATATGTTGAATATACTTTTGGAATTATTGCTAAACAGTATAGAGTTTTTGCTCGGTCTTCGAATGTGTCTCCAGATTTTCCTGAAGATATTGTATAAACCTGCTAGATTTTGTGTATTTTCGTAATCGAGATAGATAAAGGTTGAAAGATTACTTGCCTGTTATATCCTACGTCAACAGACCTAATACCAACGGGAAGAAATGCGAGTGACGATCGCCAATAGCCATCTTCTCTGAACAACGCTTTTCTCTGTAGGCTATATCTTTGAGTTTCTGCACTTTGTCTGAATATTCCCCAAACTCCATGTTGCATATCGATGGGTGTTTTTGATCTTCACAGATGAAATCTTCTGCACCGACTTACATCTCTGGACAACAGTATGACCTACGTATACAACCGTACTACCAAATAACAGAGAGCAGCAATTCCATTACGTCGCGAGACGATTGTTAACAGGGGGCACCACTCGTTGCTTGGCCTGTTAGCAACATTTCTGAGTGGCGTCTTCTAAAGGCCGCTTGTTGGCTGCAATGTCCTACCAGCGGTTGGCCAGTGGCGCTTTGCGCCACCTGTGTCAGTAGACCACCACTGAACATCTTCACCCTGCACGTCTTCAGGCGCCCATTTAAACCAATGCTTCGTCAGCGGAAGCAACACTGAGAAGCGCTATTCATTGTTTCCGTGTGAAGGCGGCCTTAATATGTTTGTTACTCCTTCAGGCACACTGAAACGGCTAGACGGATTCGGATGAAAAGTGTAATGGAGATGGCTTGTACCGTGAGTCAAAACACACACAAACACACACACACACACACACACACACACACACACACACACACATATGCATATATACATCAAAAGACAGACGCCTTTTCCAAGCTGCACATTAAGTTTTTTTCTTTATATTGTGCACCCAGACGCGTTTCGCCTTCTCCTTCTGCATGAAGAAAGTGGCAGCTAAGGTTCTATATGTTGAAAATTGCGGCCGAAAGGAAAACGGCAAATTTTCAACCAGTTTGCCACCTGAGAGAAAGCTGTCTGGCTTAAAAATAACGAATTAGAAAAAAATGGTTCAAATGGTTCTGAGCACTATGGGACTCAACATCTTAGGTCATAAGTCCCCTAGAACTTAGAACTACTTAAACCGAACTAACCTAAGGACATCACACACACCCATGCTCGAGGCAGGATTCGAACGAATTAGACGCTGATCTCAAACCCCAGTGAACATTCCTTGTAACTAAGGCGAAACGTCTTGGTCACAAGACCAAAAAAATACTGTGCTGCATGCAAAAGATGTTTCTCTTTTGAACATTTGTAATTTAGACACAGCTGCTGCTTAAACGGCCAGCACTATTACATATACTGGGTGCAGAAAATTTATGTCACAAAATTTTAACAATGGATAGCTCATGCTAGTAGAAACCAAAATTATGAATGTTGTGTAGGCCGACAACACACCATTTTTAAACCACGGAAACTTGCCGCCACGCCCTCCGATTGGCCATGGGATTGCCCTGTTGCCGTTCGTCGGTTGACGGGCAGCGCCGTGGTTGTTGGTTCACACATTCAAACGTCCCTCTCCCCGTCACTGCCCCAATGTGATATGGACACGCCAAAAGGAGATCGTGGTGCCAAGTTACCGTAGTTTGCGTTGTCGACCTACACAACACTGGTAATTTTGGTTCCTATTGGTATCAATTATCCAGGGTTAAAATTTCGTGCCACAATTTTTCTCCGCCCATACGGAGTTGGATGAAATTGGGAATGGAGATAGCTTATAACCTGAATTAACACACACACACACACACACACACACACACACACACACACACGCACGCGCGCGTGCGCTTCAAAAGTATATGAGAGGGTTGGAGGTGCAAAACGTGTGAATCCCGAGACGCGTAGAAACCCATAATTTATCATATTTTCTTGAGATTTTCTTGAGAATGAGAGCATTTTCTGACTCGTAACAAACTTATCACCTATTGTGCAACCTGTACGAAAATTCTCCCACTGACAGCCCCATAAGATAATGAAAGGAAAATGTTTATCGCTTACTATATTTTCGCTGTTCACTTAGTAAAATTGCTGCATGAAGCATTGCGTTTTATTATAATTATAGAATTTTGCGTTGTTGACCTACACAACACTGGTAATTTTGGTTCCTATTGGTATCAGCTATCCAGGGTTAAAAGTATTCTATACCACTAACTGTATTCGCGATATATTTAACAGACAAATGCTCCCATGTACCACTGAATGTATCAAAAAATACCGTCACTGTACGAACATAATTCAGGATATAGGAATTTACAAACACTGAGATGCGTCTAAAACTGCCGCATCATGTATGACGTTTTCATTTTTTAACTGCTTCATCTCTGGTCATACCACGTTTTGCAGACGGGGCCCACATATGTCACTGGATGTACCTCCAAAATGATACCATTGTACGATGTATAGTTCAGGGCACACAACGTCATAAACATTGAGCTGCATGACAACGAAACTGCAGGGCGAAGTTCTTTAGAGATACAAGTGAATAATGTGAACAAGTCCGCGTGAAATATGTCAAGTATATGTGAAACAGATTTGACATATGCGAACGTGGTCCAAGCCCATGTTAAACCTTTCGATTTCGACCAACTTTGGTAGACTTGTAACAGGCCACCGCAAGTTTCTGTTTGAGGGCTTTTCTGCGGCGTATATACTACGTAACACGACTCCAATGCCGATATACAGGGTGAGTCACCTAACGTTACCGCTGGATATATTTCGTAAACCACATCAAATACTGACGAACCGATTCCACAGACCGAACGTCAGGAGAGGGGCTAGTGTAATTGGTTAATACAAACCATACTAAAATGCACGGAAATATGTTTTTTAACACAAACCTACGTTCTTTTAAATGGAACCACGTTAGTTTTGTTAGCACATCTGAACATATAAAAAAATACGTAATCAGTGCCGTTTGTTGCATTGTAAAATGTTAATTACGTCCGGAGATATTGCAACCTAAAGTTGACGCTTGAAACCTCCGACGTTCAGTTGCGTGTTGTAACAAACACGGGCCACGGTCGGCGAGCAGCATCTGGAGGGACATGTTTACGATGACGACCGTGTTTACGAGTGTGGCTGTAGTGCTCTGTTGTGGTTTGGTCTAGCTGTCGCAGTGTCCGCATGTAGCGCTTGCTGCTATTGTTGTTCTGCATTCGTCTCCGCACGCAGACCAACTGTAGTACACCGTGTTACCAGACGTCTGTGATAGTGTAGTGTTGTAGGAACTGTGACCATGGTGTATTCGAACTCAGAAATGGCGGAGATGAGTATCTATGGTGAGTGTCGACGAAATGCAGCTGAAGCCTGCAGGGTGTATGCAGAACGGTACCCGGATAGAGAGCATCCAACGTGCCGCACATTCCAAAACGTCTACCGCCAACTGTATGCAACAGGTATGGTCGTAGCACGGAAACGGGTCTGTAACAGGCCCGTCACAGGAGAAGCGGGCGGAGTTGGTGTGTTAGCTGCTATTGCCATGAACCCACACATGAGTAAACGGGACATTGCGAGAGCCGGTGGACTGAGTCAAAGTTGTGTCATGCGCATATTGCATCGTCACCGCTTTCACCCGTTTCATGTGTCGCTACATCAGCAATTACATGGTGATGACTTTAATCATCGAGTGCAATTCTATCAATGGGCATTAACAGAGAATGCGTTGCAGTTCTACCTGTTTACCGATGAAGCGGGTTTTACAAACCACGGGGCAGTGAATCTACGGAACATGCATTACTGGTCCGTGGACAATCCTCGCTAGCTCAGACAGGGAGAGCGACAGCGACCGTGGACGTAAATGTATGGTGCGGAAACATTGGCGACCACCTCATTGGTCCTCACTTCATTGCAGAGGCTCAAACAGCTGCAACATACATCGCGTTTCTACAGAATGATCTGCCAACGTTGCTAGAAAATGTCGCACTGGAAACACGTCGACGTATGTGGTATCAGCATGATGGTGCACTTGCACATTCCGCAACTAACACTAGGCTGACCCTTGACAGGATGTTCGACGGGCGTTTCATAGGACGTGGAGGACGCATAAACTGGCCAGCCCGATCTCCTGATCTTACACCTCTGGACTTCTTTCTGTGGGGTACGTTAAAGGAGAATGTGTACCGTGATGTGCCTACAATCCCAGAGGATATGAAACAACGTCTTGTGGCAGCCTGCGGCGACGTTACACCAGATGTACTGCGGCGTGTACGACATTCATTACGCCAGAGATTGCAATTGTGTGAAGCAAATGATTGCCACCACATTGAACATCTATTGGCCTGACATGTCGGGACACACTCTACTCCACTCCGTAATTGAAAACGGAAACCACGTGTGTACGTGTACCTCACCCCTCATGGTAATGTACATGTGCGTCAGTGAAAAAGACCAATGAAAAAGTGTTAGCATGTGGACGTAATGTGCTGTTCCAGTCTCTTCTGTACCTAAGGTCCATCATAGTTCCCTTTGGATCCCTACGTAATTCGGTGCTCTCCGATACACACGATCGAACAGCGGAGGAGTGGTACTCAGGCGTCAACTTTAGGTTACAATATCTCCGGATGTAATTAACATTTTACAATGCACCAAACGGCACTGATTAAGTATTTGTTTACATGTTCAGATGTGCTAACAAAACTAACAGGGTTCCATTTAAAAAAACCTAGGTTTGTGTTAAAAACATATTTACGTGCATTTTTTTATGGTTTGTATTAACCAATTACACTAGCCCCTCTCCTCACGTTCGGTCTGTGGAATCGATTCGTCAGTATTTGATGTGGTTTACGAAATATATCCAGTGGTAATGGTAGGTGACTCACCCTGTATAAGCACCGACATGTAAGCAAAGGATTAGTGTGCCGTTCGTGTCTTTCCGACGTGCATGATGTAAACGCTGAAACCGAAACTATGGCGGCGTCATTATCAAATGTTTCCAAACAGGACGAAAGAGCTGCTGTTGTTTTCTTATCTGCAGAAAAACAAACACAGGAAGACATCCACCGAAGAATGCTGAATGTGTATGGGGCAACATTTCTGTCGAAACCCACAGTTGTAGAATGGTGCGCCAAATTCCAGGCTGCTTCATGATGACGCATTTCCCCATATTGCAAATGCGTAAGTTATGCCTGTTTAAGTGTGAGGCACTCGAGCACCCTCCCTATAGTTCTGACATCACAGCATGCAGTTATCGCACCTTCTGTCCCTTAAAAAGGACCTTGAAGGAAAGAAAATGCCAGGATGTCCAACAGGCAGTTATAGACTTCTTCATGCATTGCTACACATGCTTTCAATAAATTGGTATCTTCAACTTAGTGCATCTGTGAGATGACTGACTCTTCGCAGACGACGATTTTGCCTGATTTTCACACCTATTCTGGAGGTAGGGCCTTGAAACAGAAACTTTTTGATAGCCCCTTGGAGTTACGATCTGAAAAGAAATACTGTGGACGTAAGAACCACCAGCCTGGAATAGAGGTGAGTGTGATAACGTGAGGAGATGGACAGACAGGGAGGGGGAGTGTCGACACAGATAAGGAGATGGAGGGATGGACCGAGAGAGGAGGGGGATGGAGGTAGGCAGAGGGGGAGGGGGAAATTGACAGAAAAAGGGAGCAGGAGAAGATAGACAGTGAGAAGGCTGAGGAGAAGATGGACAAAAGGAAAGGGGAGCAGATGGACAGTGAGTGGGGGATGGAGGAGATGGATGGCGAGAATGGTTAGGAGGACTTGGAGAGAGAGAGAGAGAGGGGGGGGGGGGAAGGCTGAGAGAAAGGGAGGACGAGCTGGTCAGAGAGAGGTGGAGGTGGAGATCGACAGAGAGAGGGGAAGGAAGAGACCAATCGACAGTGGGAGCTGAAGAAGGTGAACACAGAGAGAAAGAGTTGGAGGTGGACTAATGGAAGACTTGAATAAAGACACACCCGGGCAACTCCGGGTGCTCAGGTTACTCAGCTATCTCTAACTATAGGCAGAGAAGTACAAGTTGTTTACAGAGACGTAATGAAGTAGATTTATGGATCTCCAGACACACCGAGACATTGTCACAAGCAGTCCCGTAATTTTTCAGTCGCTCTTCTGAAACATTTTTAATTTGCTGCTGGATCGTGTAAAACATTTTCCGTGAAGTAAACGAGTGACTTGCCGACGGCAAGAGTTCTCTCAGCTATCCTCATCGCCTCAAATCTGTTTTTAGATGTCTCGCGGTGTAATATTTCTGGCTTAGTCGGCCATCGTATTGGGCTCTAAGAAGCTGTTCCCAGAGCTGTGGAGATGCATGAAGTATATAGAGGACGAAATGTGGTGTGAGGTACCCATGACAGATGTTAGTTTCGGTACCATTCCCGTGAGAAAGACCGCCTTCATAATGTTACTGCTCTGTGATTGGCTGCTGTGTTCGGAGCAAGGGCGCCAAAACGTTAAAGTATAGTTATTATTATTAGTTAAACTACTCCTAGGAATGACTTCACTTTTTAATATAAACATATCTCAACAGCTGACTATCAATCAATCATTTTATAATTATTAAAAACAATTGAAATCAAAAACAAAAGTCTGACGAAGTTGCAGGCGAAGCACTTCGGAAGCGTTCGGGTCACGCCTCTTCTGGTATGGCGCGCGAAGTGTTTCGGGCTGTTCGTCACTCTGGATTAAGCAGTCGAGAAGAACAGACATGTTGTCTGTCGTAGGATGTGCTTCCAATTTTTATTTAAGTTCCTGTTCGTCACTCTGGATTAGGCAGTCGAGAAGAACAGACGTGTTGTCTGTCGGAGGATGTGTTTGCCAGTATTCAGTATTAAAAGATTCACTCTGGTAGTCATGAGGCACAGACACGTGCCCCAAATAGTGTAAAGATACATTTTCGTAAACATTGTTTTGATCATGTACTTTGCTGTATCAGAAAGTGTTGTATTAAGATCATGTGGTCTTCTCGTGTGCATATATTAAAATACGCGAGTGGCATCCCAAAGAAGTGATACATTATTTCAGAACAGAACCTCGCTAAAAGTCAGTTTCAGTCTCAAGATACAGAGCCTACGCCCTGCGTGGTGTTTTCTGCGCTGGCGACATCAACTTGAACACAGCAGGTTAGTGAACTATAACAGAACTTTCGTATTCCACACAGTGCAGTGGAAACAGCTAGGCGCCTCACGTGTACTGCATGCACAGAACATATGTGCTCAGTGACACGTCATCTGCAGTAATGCAGAGGGGGTAAAGAAGGATGATCGTTATTAACACCAACAATCAATTCATTCTTCCTTTCTTGCCGTAGCGGTTTTTTAGACCGCCAGTGACTCGCTCCTCAAGACTTCAAAGAAATAACTAATAACGCGTGGATGACGAGTTTCAGCGTTTACCTTTCTTTATAAATTAATATTTGAACACAACTATCACTGCAGGGCCTAGTCAGTGAAATATAAATGCCAAACGTTATGAGATAACTTATCACTTTCTTAGTGATTCAGAAGTGTAACAGAAACGCAGAACTGGGCTAGGCTTCGCAGATGCCAACCTCTGTAAATGAGACGAGATGTTAACAGTGACCGGGGCTATTACGTGAGACCCAGATGAACACAACACGGTGCAGCTTGTAACACACGGGAGCTGCGGAATTACTGTGGGTACGCTGGCAAAAAGTAAAAAGCTGTTATCAGGATAAGCAGAGCAGACAGCACATGCTCGCGTAATTAAAAATTTAATTTAAAATAAGTCACTTTAATTAAAATTGCAGCACGTTTCCCCGTCCGCGGTGGTTATTGTCCAAGCACAAAACGGTATCATGGGGAAATGTAATCCGATTAAAGCCGCCGCCGTTTATATTGGCTTCAGCGTGCCTACACAGCTGCCAAATATGGATTCCAATTCTTCTGCCTACTCTTCACTCCCTTTGCCACTGCGCTGGATCCCTTTAATTTCCTCAGGTCTGTCCCTGCCTGCCTCTGTACATCTGCGCCTGTTTGTTTTTGGTTTGAAGAAAGATCGTGACGAGTAAGTCTACAACTGAGCCAACTTTATCACACCGATGTTACATGATCTTCAAACATGGTACAGCGTAAGGCGTAGCACGATCGCTTGCGAAAAATAGTGAGCCAATCCGGATCGAATCCATGAAACGGATTAACAACAATCGCTGTTGCAGAAGGACAGCCTCAGTCTCGTTATTCGGAGGTTTCCCGGCACGTTCAGGTCAATGCCGTCCTGGTCGCCATTTTGTTCCTCACAATACACGGTGCACGAACGGTTTCTACAGATCGAAGTTTACACGATTCACAGGCAGGTAGTCACAAATTTGCCAAATCACTGAATACAGTGGAGTCTGTCCATGACGGAATGAATACTTACCACCAGAAGATGATCGGATGATGTGAAAAGTCTAGGTCTAGTTGATGGTGCTCATTTGCAAATGTCTCGTCATGTGTAAAAAAGCTCTCGAAAATAATTTTTTTGTTAACTCTAGACTTTAACAAACGAAATGACACAATTTCAAACTTTACTACTGAGCGAGGAGTGGAGTGGTTAAGATAATGGACTCGCATTCGGGAGGACGACGGTTCAAGCCCGCATCCGGCCATCCTGATTTAGGTTTTCCGTTATTTCCCTAAATCGCTTCAGGCAAATACCGGCATGGTTCTCTGAAAGGGCACGGCCGACTTACTTACAGCGCTTCAATATATGTATATAAGTGGTACACGGTACTATCCACCACGGACCGTCTACGGAGCGTCTACGTAAAAAAAGCAATAACATTTCTTTTCATTATCGGTATTGATGCGACGACACGGGTACCGGCTACGTTCAGAAACTCCGAGTATAAAAATGGTACTTTCCGACGCTCATACGTCGGATTCTATCGGTGCTAAAAAGGTAGCGTCAATTGTTTCGGATAGCCCTTGCGGTAGGGACTATTTGCATACCTAACAGGAGAATAGTCGTAGTGTCGATTTTGTACAGTGCAAGGTCGAAATATAACTATTACACACTTCAGTCTGCGTAAGTAAATGAAATTTATTTCATGGGTGGTTCCTCGAAAACCGGAAAAAGAGTGATATTTTTTTTTAAATGGGCTATATTTTCGCCGTCGCCAGCGAACGAAAACCTAACCGAGCTTTCCTAGACAGCTAAGACCAGCAAATGGCTGAATTTTTTTCTATACATTCCTAATATAACGATCTCGAGCAACCTCGAAATTTTTCTTCATATCGTTATCCGTTTCCGACACACAGATGTTCAAACTTACTCTACTTGTACACGTAAAATCCGGTTTGAGGCGAAAACGTAGTTTATAGAGTGAAGTAGCACGAAGAAGTATGCTGTAAAGCGTCCCCGTTATTATGTGAGGACCCCATGTTGTACTACTCAAGCAATTTAAAAAACTTTTGCGCGTAAATTCCGGTCTTGGTTGTAAAATTAGTTGCGCGCTAGTTCAGTTTCACTTAAGTAAAGTACCTGAATTTATTTTCATATGAGTTACACACCCTACTGCACAAGGGATAAGAATGGAACCAGCGGAAAAGTGCTCCTATCAGAGCACAAAAAATGTGAGTATGTTCCCGCTTATTTAAAAGGCTCTAAATGAAAAGTGGAGTACCGCCTGCCTCGTTCTGTCTTCCTCAGCACATTTAATAATTCTCCCAAAAATTTTCGCATGCGGTCATATTCGCGCTTTTACTGCTGAGAGTGAAGAAGACAGTGACAGTGGCAAAGACACAGAAAACATAAATACTGGAAGATGGCAGATAGTGGTTGTGTTATAGAAAGAGTGAAGAAGAGAACTGTGAGAGAATGAAACGGACACAGTGGCTGTGGAACATAGTCGACGGTAACAGAACATTGCTATCAGAAGAGTCAATGAGACAATGTTATGGGGGTAGGAATAAAGAGAAATTATAAGTGGCAGAGAGCCAGTGATTATGACAGACAGTGTATAACAATGACAGCGAGGAAGAGAGAGATAGTGACAATAAGAAGAGATAGAAGCAGCAGGGGGAGGAAGTAAGAGAGAGCAAAAGAGAGAAGTATAGTGACAGGAGACTGTAGAAGTAGAACAGTACAAAGGGGACAGCGGTTGTGACACAGGAGACGATGACAGAGAGACGCGAAGAGATAAAGACAATGAGCTGGGCTGAATGAGTGATTTAGAAAGGGCACGTGGGGACGGTTGGGTATGAACGACTTACAGCGATCGACTAGAGGGTGCGAAAGAGTTACAGTCTGGGGAGCATGTGGGAGTCTCAGACGAGCTGCATGTTACAAAAGCGCGAACATCTTGTCATGACAAAATTATAGGGAAATTATTCAAAGGTGCTGAGGAAGGTACTTCATTTTTTACTCAGAGTCTATTCTCAAGTTCTGTGCTCAGATATGAGCATTTTTCCACCGGCAGTAAAGTTAACTTTCAACTGATTGAATATTAAGTATTTTTATCATTTGTATTGAGCAATTTCTCGAACATGCAGGTCCTGAACGCCAGAAAATTTGTTCACCTAGGTTTCTTAACAAACTTCCTGTAGGGAGACATCTGCCTGGGTAAAACGAATGCAAGTCGCAACCGCAAGTCCCTCAACCGCGTCCCCACCGTCAACTTTTCATCCTGATCCGTGTGTACTACACTTTTGTAAATTAACACATTCTGTATGTAGGTATTCTAATCTTGTGCTCGTGCTGAATTTTCGGCCATTGAAGTCGGACCTCGCAATCTACACTCTATTAACTATGAACGCTGAAGCTTGTTATGGGCACAACGCAAACGAACTTTCCCGTCGTATTCCTTATACTTTGTATAAGTTACAGCATTTTGTTTCTGTTTCTGTAATCGATTTTGCGAATTCTTCTGCAGAATATTCCCGCATCACTAAGAACTCAAATGAAGACGGTACTTGTTGTCGCCACATGTTACATACTATCACATGTTCGTAATTTAGTTAATTTGACAAATGAATATTAATTCTCCATTAAAATTAAATGATGGTAACTTTCTACACTTCTCAGTATAACAATCTTAGCAATGTGTACTTATAAGCGACTGATTGGTTCACTGATGAATCTCGCATGTGGACTACAAACGATAGTGAAAACGTGGATCGCAGGTTTCGACTTAGAGTACCCTAAAATAGCCTTCACGCCGCTTTGTGGCAGCTTTCGGTAACTTCTTAACGTACATCTGTTAATACAGACGAAACAGGACCGATTGATACATAAGGCAACTGCTAGCCACACCGGCCGGCTAGAACAACGGAAACACACTCCTGGAAATTGAAATAAGAACACCGTGAATTAATTGTCCCAGGAAGGGGAAACTTAATTGACACATTCCTGGGGTCAGATACATCACATGATCACACTGACAGAATCACAGGCACATAGACACAGGCAACAGAGCATGCACAATGTCGGCACTAGTACAGTGTATATCCACCTTTCGCAGCAATGCAGGCTGCTATTCTCCCATGGAGACGATCGTAGAGATGCTGGATGTAGTCCTGTGGAACGGCTTGCCATGCCATTTCCACCTGGCGCCTCAGTTGGACCAGCGTTCGTGCTGGACGTGCAGACCGCGTGAGACGACGCTTCATCCAGTCCCAAACATGCTCAATGGGGGACAGATCCGGAGATCTTGCTGGCCAGGGTTGTTGTTTTACACCTTCTAGAGCACGTTGGGTGGCACGGGATACATGCGGACGTGCATTGTCCTGTTGGAACAGCAAGTTCCCTTGCCGGTCTAGGAATGGTAGAACGATGGGTTCGATGACGGTTTGGATGTACCGTGCACTATTCAGTGTCCCCTCGACGATCACCAGTGGTGTACGGCCAGTGTAGGAGATCGCTCCCCACACCATGATGCCGGGTGTTGGCCCTGTGTGCCTCGGTCGTATGCAGTTCTGATTGTGGCGCTCACCTGCACGGCGCCAAACACGCATACGACCATCATTGGCACCAAGGCAGAAGCGACTCTCATCGCTGAAGACGACACGTCTCCATTCGTCCCTCCATTCACGCCTGTCGCGACACCACTGGAGGCGGGCTGCACGATGTTGGGGCGTGAGCAGAAGACGGCCTAACGGTGTGCGGGACCGTAGCCCAGTTTCATGGAGACGGTTGCGAATGGTCCTCGCCGATACCCCAGGAGCAGCAGTGTCCCTAATTTGCTGGGAAGTGGCGGTGCGTTCCCCTACGGCACTGCGTAGGATCCTACGGTCTTGGCATGCATCCGTGCGTCGCTGCTGTCCGGTCCCAGGTCGACGGGCACGTGCACCTTCCGCCGACCACTGGCGACAACATCGATGTTCTGTGGAGACCTCACGCCCCACGTGTTGAGCAATTCTGCGGTACGTCCACCCGGCCTCCCGCATGCCCACTATACGCCGTCGCTCAAAGTCTGTCAACTGCAAATACGGTTCACGTCCACGCTGTCGCGGCATGCTACCAGTGTTAAAGACTGCGATAGAGCTCCGTATGCCACGGCAAACTGGCTGACACTGACGGCGGCGGTGCACAAATGCTGCGCAGTTAGCGCCATTCGACGGCCAACACCGCGGTTCCTGGTGTGTCCGCTGTGCCGTGCGTGTGATCATTGCTTGTACAGCCCTATCGCAGTGTCCGCAACAAGTATGGTGGGTCTGACACACCGGTGTCAATGTGTTCTTCTTTCCATTTCCAGGAGTGTATGATGTATGTCCAAGTGTGTGGAAGACCTGCGAGGACGGAAGAGCCACCCTCTCAGAGAGGATGCACACAAAGCTGAATCTCCCAGTCTCTTGCAGGAATCCGAAATGGCGAGTGGGCGCTATGCCAGTAGTCTGTAAGTGACTGGGAATTTGGGTCGGATGGGAAGCACGCTCGGATGACCGAGGCGATTATGGGAACCGCTCGCATAAACGGGAGATCCAGGATCGAGTTCCGATTCAGCACAAATTTTCACCTGTTGCCAGTGATTCATTTCAATGCCCAAATGCAACTAATACCATTGGAAACCTTTGAACAGCATTTCATAATTTTTATTTCATACTTAAAAATAGGAAGTTGCAACTGGGCATACACCGATGAGCTGAAATATTATGATCACAGCTATATAAACGAGTCAGAGACGACTGGGGAACCATTCTAGAGACGGTGGGGGTCATAAAAGGGGAATTCCCTTGACATAAGCAGTTCTGACAAATAGTAAATTGTTATGCCTAAGCGCCTTGTAAAGGGATTTTCAGAAGCCTTTCTCCGGAAAGTGAAAGATGGTGAAACTATGAATAACATGAAAGTGCTTGAGGTACACGCCTAGTCACAGAATGTGGAACTTGCACACTCGACTGCTCTGTAAAACAGCACAGGAACTGATGAGTGGCAAATATGACGAGAGAGTGCAACGCTGGTGCACCCACCACAAGTGTTTCGGGGCACACTGTTCAGCGCACATTGCTGAACATGCAGCTCCGCAGCAGACGATCCCTACACATTCCCACGTTAACATGGCAACATCAGCTTGTAACGCCGGAAATGCATATCCTCCTATTTCTATCTATTGTACTATAAAGTTTTTCCTTATTTTGTTACCTGAAGATATGACATTTCTGTGTCTTTATATATCGTAATTAGTTTGTTTTGTAAATATTATTTGTATTTTTACGCTGGGTCTTGCCTAGGAGAACTATTCTATCGAACGATTACATCGATATGTCGGGTGGAAAACCAAAATGTTTATAATCTTTGGTAGGGTTAATTCTGCGCTTTAAGCGCGTGCAAAGCAGAGTCTGGCTAGAGTAGCGTGGTGGAGCAGGTGTGTTGAGTGACGCTCCCGCGAGTTGCTGCGCTTTAGGGGTTTGGCAGCATGTGACTGCGCTCGACTTGCTATGATAGTTTCTGGCACGGGGTCGCGGAGGGGAAACATTAGCTGGCACACCTCAAGAGCCCATTTCGCCTGGTGACCGTGTCAAGCCTTCAATCAACCAACAAGGAAGACTGAAAGTACGTAAAGTTTTAGAACTGTATGCCAGAGCTCAGCTTTTCAAACCGTTCCATTTCCATCAGTAAAATAGAGCAACTTAGCATTAACCTTTGTTGCTCATTGTCCCAATTGCATTACCAAGCAGGGTCCCTTCCTTTCCCGAAATGAACCAGAGTGTCATTGAAATTCAAACGCCAGCATGAAAGTAATATCAATCCATTTCACTGCTTTAATTTCAAAGTTCAGCTAACGTATTCACAGATGGCTACAATAACCAAACAGAACTATATTTAGATTACACAAGCGCAAATTAAGAGTGCGAGTTTTGTTCCCATATTTTAGCTTACCTGTGACTGCAGCTCAACTTGATATATACTAAATTATACTATTGTTAATTGTTCAAAATCATTTAATTCGAGTTCAGAGTTAAATCTCTTATTTCTAAATTGCGTAGATTCAAATTGCTTTTGAGATGATTGTTGAGGTAATCCAAGACTAACCTTACTTTTATTTAATTTCAGAGTGCTTCAGAAACAAAGTTCATTATAAATTTCAGTCACTAAATTAACTTTTATTAATTCTTTTGCTAAATTAAGTTAGAGTGTAGCGAAATTTATTACTCCTGACAAACATTCAGTTTTCACACAACACGTGTCAACCTTCTGTTGCCACGCTTTTAGTGCTATTTGTATGTTCATTAACCTTTCTTTTTCAGTTATTATAGTAGTTGTCCATAGGACTGGCGACCGTAATTTTCCGCAAATATCAAATATCTAATTAACGCCAGTTAATTGTTAACGTAATGACCGCACGTTTACTTTCTTTATTAACTTTACCGTTTTTGAAAATTAATTTCCACCAATTTCATTTGCAATTTTCCTTTTATTAAGATGTAACCCTTCCTCCCTCTTTACCGACAAAGTAACTGCGGTGACGATTGCTTTTCCCAAATTTCCGTTTTGTACACGCTTTTTAATTTTTCATTGTCATTAAGATCGACAAGTGAGGGGGAGCTTACATACTTCGCTGTCGTGGACTCTCACCTGCGCTCAGGGTGGGCCTGTGGCAGTAATCGAAGGCTTGATGGTAACCGTGAAGTCCGTGGAGAAGATTGTGAACCACCAGCAGCACCTCAGGCTTGACTTCAGTGTCAGTTCCCAAATGTAAGTGTGACGTGGTCAGAACTGTGGGACAGTGGTTTGTAAATAATGATGGTGAACTCTTCTCGATGTTTCAACCAAATTCGACTGATCTCGATGGAGCACATCTGGTACGCCATTGGCCACCAATTCCACATACTTAAACCATCAGACCGTCGTTCACGGATCATATCTCCGGAAAAATGTGCTGTTGGGCGTTCTGCCTTTTTTTGGGCATTTTGTGCACAATATTTCGACCTCCGATCCAGCCTTCTTCTTTGGGTGTTGCTAGTTTTTCTGTTGTATGTACTTACTGCCTGGAGTCCAAGCAGACTCTGATCTCCTGTTGGCCTTGTGGCACTATTTCCTTTTTAACCGTGTTTGCCATCCAGTGTCCACTATGGCTTTTGATTCTCTTTTGTTTTTCAGATCTCGCTCTGATATTACGCGAAACACAAATTCTCTCAGCATTTTACAACTCTGGCAGGTGTAATGACCGGTGAGATCTATAAAACTGAGCACCAATTACGGCTGAAAAATTGTATAATGTTCGCAGTCTACTTCACTAATTTCATATCGTACAAAGCAGGATACGACCCAGCTCAGCACGACTTTTTAATGGTTTACAGCTCGTAGAATTCCACTTATATTAAATTCAGCCACTCATCACAAAATCGTGAATAGAGCTTCAATATGTTATGCTTCAATATGGTGTGCTTACTTCATTTAAAACCTGTGCTTCTGAAATTGTTGCAGTCTGGTTTCTACTGCATCGTACTGTAGTGGCCTGGGATGAGATTTCTATCGTTCTCACTATCAGGGAGTGTGGAGTGCGGTGGAACCGACGTATAGGCCCGCTGAGTACTAATGACACATTAGCGGAACAATAATTTATTCTTTAACAACTTTAGCAAAACAATAATTTATTCATTAAGGTTTACAATTGTTCATTCTCTTCTGTGTCTGGGCTCAGGCTCACAGTAATGCTGTCACGCGACATCGGAAGTTGCTTTGCTGTCTCAGTGAACTTGGACGCTCATCATCCTCAGCGTACACGGTGTGATTTAGCTGGAGGTGGGAGGGGGGGGTGAGGGGGGGGGGGGGGGAGCGTACGGTGCATCTCGATATCCCGCCCGACAAACGAGGCTGACCAATACAGAAACTGCGAATTACCTGAGCACTGTCAGTTACGTCAAAGGTTTCTGCTCGGGTAAACTATCAGCAGCTCTACGTGATGAGGAGATGTTCAACGGCATAGTTCTCGTACCAAGCCCGAGGATTTCGATGACTGCCTACGGGTACTAAAATGTAGACTTTCACGGCCGGAAATATCATGTCCATTTTAATTATCCGGGCTGTTGTGCCGTGGTCGGTTGATGAATTTTGTCTCAATTCCCAACGTTTCGTCTCCGACTGCGGGAGACATCTTCAAGGGGGTCCGTAGGTCGATGGAAGGTCAGTAGCGAGCCAGTGGGTGTGTTGGACCTTCCATCAACCTACGGACCCCCTTGAAGATGTCTCCTGCAGTCGGAGACGAAACGTTGGGAAGTGAGACAAAATTCATCAACCGACCACGGCATAACAGCCCGGATAATTACAATGGACATGCCTACGGGTAGCCGTCGGTGGCAGCAGTGATTAGCTCACCATCCGAATACTGTGACACGTGTGCAGTGCACCAACCACCCTTAGTTCGGCTCAAGAAGCTGTGGGTCCCCTAAGTCTTCCCATCAGTGGCTGCGAATCCGACTGTTGAAAGCACCAGAGTCTGGTAGACCAGACGGGTGGCAGTCTCGGCGGCGGAAGTCTACTTGGCGAACGGTAGCAACGCATCACTGGACTGGACTCGTAGCTGCTGTACTGCAACCTAAGGATTGTTCATAAAGCCTCTGAAGCCTTACTACTGCTGGTTTGAGGCGGAGACGGTATGTCGGGCCAGCGGCGATTTGAATGTGGCCTACTTTTCTGGGCTCATCAGCTGTCTTCACCGCCCTCTACTTTGCAAGAATGTCTTTCAGTGCTTTAACATGTTGCTTTTCCGCCACATTAGCAGCCTGATAGGGCTTATTGTGAAACGTTTACTCTCTTTCACGAAATGGGCCTGATCAGTTACAGAGACGTAATCGCCTCTGCTCTCTTAGGTCATGTGGGAGGTGAGGCGATCTCTTCAAGTTTTTTTTTCCGTTTTCTGCCATGTCTGGTTTTTGCCTGAATGTCAGTTTCATTGTGACACGGTGCATTACCCTTGTTTGCCCTGCCTTGATACTAGATGCAGAGGACTTCGAGAAAGTTTCATGTTTGTCTGTAACACATTTCCGCTGTGTAACAATACCAGTGCAACCTTCTAGAGCTGACTGACTTCGATGACCGTTACACGTTGACTGTCTACCTCCCACAGCACACGGGATAGTCGACATGTCAAAGACATTAGTATCTCGGGGCAAAAGACCTCATCAAAAAACTTTGGATGTTTTACCACAAAGTATTAATCAGCTAACACGAGATTATAGTAACTACAATGTTAAATAAAAACTTTCAAAGAGCAATATTTATTTTACTATACAGACAAAATCCATTCAACTATATGGATACAAAAAGTAACATACGTAACGTAGCACACAGTCTTCTACCTTAGAACACTTTTCAGACTTAAGCCTCTGCTCAACCTTGTATTAAAATTAAAATATACTTTCTTATTCCATTTTGAAATGAGAGCATTTAATTTAAGTGTGCTTGAGTCTTTTTCTAATATCCAAAAAATTACTCCGGAAAATAAGGCGTTCCAAATGTGAAAAACTATTACAAGGTCGTCCAGTAGCTAGGGACAAATACTATACGCAAATTTCAAAGTGTTACAGTCGAGAAAATTAGTCTATTATTACTCAGCTTCACAATAATAACCTGTAACTGAAATAAAATTAAGTAGAAATATATTCGGAAAGCAGTTACAAGTTAAAACATTTTGAAATAGAAGCTGTTTGAAACTAGTACAGCTTTCTCAGTTCCAGACAGGGAAAATTGTTACGACGTTAAATAAACCCAGTTCATTCATATGTATTTAGTAGACCTTCTGTTTCACGGTACAAGATGGTGCAAGACCGACGAAGTATGTCTTTAGCCTCCACACGTTATGTAGCTAGTTGTTAAAATATAGAGAACTTAACTCACCTAGAAACCTCTATAGTTGAAGAAGCAACAAAAAATTTGGCTCTGAGCACTATGGGACTTAACTTGAAGAATTAACCATGTCCACCAAATGGTTGTAATATATCATACAGAACTTAAGTAAGAAGACTTCGTAATACTCGTATTTACAAGCGCAGAGAACACAACCTCAAGTCTTACAAGAACAAAAACAGCAAAAAATGCAGGAAACTGTATATGGTGTACCTAATATGCATTCCTTTACGTGATTCTTCAAACGATCAGTAGTTTTAAAAACCAGCCAGGAAACATCATGTGATCGCCGATACACTATCCTCCACGTAAAACACTCTCACCTACTATTATAATCACATAAGAAATATTTACAAGGAATACAGTCGACAAAAAAGCCAATGTCATCTATTTAATGTGTAACGCCGTTACGTTACATGCTCAACGCAGGTAACAGAGTAACAAAAATATTCCTTACACCATCATCATCTGATCTTGAAAATTGCCCACTACATTGTTTGTTTCACCAATGACTGCTTAGTAAGTTATGACTCCGGTATTAATTCCAAAAAATTATTCCTCTTTGTGTGACATGAGACTCATTACGAAACAAGAACGCGATGTGACTACTGTTTATGAAATACGTGGTACTAAGCAAACATTTATAGCGCAACGAAATTTATACGTAGGCCTTCAACGTAAATTAAAGAAAGGCAAATTCTAACCAAGATCTTCCATCGTCCTAACGCAACCTATCGGTGTAAATACATTTCTCCTTGTAGGAATGATGCGTGCAATTCGAATGTAACTGCACACTGCGTGTTCTAGTATCCAACGACATGAAAAGGGTTCACTGAAATACAAAGTTTCGAAGCATTCATTGATATAGCTCAAGTCTTGAAGTTCTCTGCAATACCCAATTACCTTATGTAGATGAAAACTGTACATGAAACAGGAAAATAAGTCCGTCTGCTGAGCAGTTTATCGGAACATTAATTCTGCTGAAGGTAGTTTATTTCAAATATGTTGTAAACGCTCCGCATACTGGTATGAACAAAGAATATGTGAGCACGTGTGCAAATAAGATTAAAGTCTGTAGGATCGAAAATTGACTTTGGGTGGAAAATAACTGGTGACAGAGTTAAAATTAACTTATTATACGGAAAATTGACGCAGAAACTCAAAACCAACGTATACAAGTGTGCTCTAACGGAATGTGTGTGTGTGTGTGTGTGTGTGTGTGTGGATATGTTTGTGTACAATACTAGACAAAAATCAGGAAAATAGACCCGTATGCTATTAAATTCTCTGAATTTTATTTAGAGAGTGGGAAAGTAACGTGACATACCACCTATGCCTCCAGCTTACTTAGTGAAAGATAGATATTGATCCTCGTTCATTCAAAGACATGATCTGAACAAAGACCTAACCTTGCTCACATAGATACACTAGTGCGTAACTGTCACACGCAGATGTTCATGAGAATTGTGTAATACTGTATTATGCCAATGCACTTGAAGCGAGCAACAATCTCACTAACAATCCAGAACGCTGCAGCTGAGAAATCTCCATTTCAGTAATATATAAGACAAATGTCGTCATCATGTAGTCGTCATCAGTCGTTAACAGCTTCAGATGGCAACCAAGAGAAGAATGTCTGCCTGTTCACAAGGCCCTATCGAACTTGAAATTCTGCGCTAAGCAACCTCGTTGGATGGTAAGGCACCGCGCTGAAAGTACATCTTAAAGAAATAATTTTTCAGTTCTCAGGAGAAGACTTCCCTAGAATCTAAAAATATGGACTATTGACTCTTTGAGTCATCCGAGCTATACGCAACTTGCATAGTGTTATGCACCATGAGAGACGTTTATATACAGACTGTTTCTACATTATACAAAAACAGTGTATAGCTAATGATGAAGATAAACCAATGTTACTTTTGGCATGTACAGCTTTATCCAGAAGTCACAAACATTGCTGTAGCCAGTTGCAAACATTGGTCATCGGATGTCATGTGTTCGGTGGCCACCCTCTTTGCCTTTGTCTTCCGATCTAAAAGTGAGAGTCATGTAGCTGTTTGGAGAAAGACCTGTAGAGGACGGATGCGGAAATATTCTTCCGCATCCTTTATTTTGATAATAGGGTTCTGGGCATTTGTCATCATTTGCGATAGTGGTCTCCCAAATTACTGCATGAATGCGTTAGAAAAAATTTCTTGTGACGTGATTAACAGTAGCACTGCATACTCAATTTACACTGCCTTTACCACAGTTGCATCGTAGCATATTTCATCAAAACTATTTTTATCGTTTTCATAGAAGTATTTAAAAATTTTTAAGACCTTTGACTGAAATGACCATCATTGTCAGCAGCAGCCATTCGTCACTCACTTCAAGGTATGCGCGTCTTCGAGACATCTCTACACATTACTATCATCACCTTTCCACTTCCAGGTTTGTATTACATTTTTCTTCACGTTGTCAGTCCATCTTTCATCATGTCGCGTTCTGCGTACTTTGTCATCACGAGGAATCCAATATAGAACGTCCTCTGTCAATCTCCTAACATTTCAGCTTGCAATATGCACACACCTTTCCATCCATTTCAGTTTCGCCAGTCACTAGGACATCCTCATGTTCTATTGTTTCTTCATCAATTTGGTTGTCTTTCTTCTGTCCAGTCTTATTATGTACAATATATATCTTTAATTTACTAGTTGAAGAACACTTAATTTTTTTCAATTTTTCTGTATTTAACGTCCATATTTTACCTCTGAAAGTTTTCAGTTGCAGTATACCATTAACGTACGTTGGAAACTTAATGCTGAATACAGCACTCAGTTTCTCAAATACAAGGTATTGTACCCTTATTTTTTATTGTCGGTTTGGTCAACTAGGAACCACACGCCATTGTTAGTTCCTTAAGCGTTGCTCTTTTCTTTTCTTCCCGTACTCTTTATTTGTGCACCATATTCTTTCTTCTGACCACATCAGACAACTATTTTGTGCGCTCGTACGTTGCAAACCTTCCAAATTCGTTATTTCTCTGTTAGTCGTTTCTTTCGACTTTTAAATTTGTTTTGTTATAAATCCTTTTTACTTCGTGGATGTATATTGTTGTTGACTTTTTTCCAGTTCATTATTTTTACTTTTTCAAACAGGAATTGTTTATTGCAATTGTTTTTAATTACACGATATATTCTTCCAGTTATTGGTATTCTGGGAAAGGTTTTCAAACACCACTATAAGTCACAAAATGCAGTGACAACTTAACTTTATTTTTCAACACTCAGTTTGTCGACATAAAAGTTTTCTTGGTATGGTACCGCGTCATATTGTATAAAACTACTGCTGAAGAAAACCAACGTTTCGGCCACGGGTGCTGCGGTCTTCTTTCGAGTCTACTGGTGCGCTCTAGCTATGCGGTGATCCATATATTTTGTTACTACCGTTCAATGCACATGTCATTAGTCATAATTTTAAAATGATAGTTCTTTTGATTAAAATTCTTCCGGGTATTATGCTGTGTCATTGCTAAAACCTAACAACAATAATAAACTAAAACCAACGTTTCGGCCGAATTGCAACGGCCTTCCTCAGGGCACGACTGGTTTTACATGGGGATGGGTGTTTCTATTTATTACAGACTATCGATGTCTGACGTCACTGTTGTAAAACTTTTAATTGGCTCTCTAATATGATTGGCTAGTCATGACGTAAGGGAAGATGGGAGGAAAGAGGCTATTCGTGGATGTATATGTCGTGAACGATTGGTAGCTGTCCACCAATCAGCGTTCGGCTTATAGTCGGCAAGTTCTCCTCCAGGTGTGCGCGGAAATGTACTGACAGTTGCTCTACAGCTGTTTGTGCATATACGTCCGTGTCCCGTGTAGCTTCCGCCCCGCGACCGCTCGCAATCCACACAGCTTTGTCGACGAATACATGTAAGCAAGATAAGCTACAAATAGACAAACTGCACCCAGAAGTCGCTTGCCTCGAGTGAAAAATGTTACTGACCGAAAAGGCAAACACCTTCACTGCGTTGCGGTGCAGCCTGTCTTCTGTAGTGGTCGTAGGATCCAGGACGTGCTACGCTCCACTACGGACAAGGTGGATGCATCACACACTGCAGGCGTGTACAAGGTGAAATGCGAATGCGGAGATGCATACATCGGCGAGACTGGCAGGCCAATAGCAACGCGCATTCGGGAACACGAGTGCTATATTCGTCTAAGGCAATACATCAAATCTGCGGTGGTAGAACATCAGGAACACTGCTGAAAAGAAAAATTCAGCGAAGGATGTGTGTTGGTCAAGCAGCCGGCTATGACGAGACGCAAAATCAGAGAGGCCATCGAAGTGCTTAAACACCCTAAGAACATGAAAGGAGAGGATGGAGTCAGGCTTGCCCCATCTTGGCTGCCAGCAATCAGAGGCCAGCAGACCGCACTGTCAACACGAGGCACGAGCACTACCGGCGAGCAGCTGCCGCCGCGTGGCTCATGTTCAGCACTTGGTAAACAGCAGCAAACTTCTCATTCGCCGGGGACCACCATTCATGGCACATAATACAAGAGCCAATAGACAACAGAGGTTACGCTATCCCTCCACTGCAGTAACCTATTAAAATAAAGTTCCCGCTCCTTCTTCCTCAAGTGAACGATGAAAAATGGCCCTGAGCACTAAGGGACTTAACTGCTGAGGTCATCAGTCCCCTAGAACTTAGAACTAATTAAACCTAACTAACCTAAGGACATCACACACATCCATGCCAGAGGCAGGATTCCAAACTGCGACCGTAGCGGTAGAGTGGTTCCAGACTATAGCACCTAGAACCGCTCAGCCATTCCGGCCGGCGACCGATGAAAAGAACTATTTTTTAAAATAATGACTAATGGTATGTGCAGTGAACGGCAGTAACAAAATATACCGATCACTGCATAGCTAGAAGACACCAGTAGATACATAAGAAGGCCGCTGCAGCCGTAGCCGAAACTTTGATTTTCTAGAGCAGTAGTTTTATACAATAAGACGCGGTACCATATCCAGAAAACTGACTCTGGCCGCGGAAGCCTACGCAGTTATATCATTGAGTTTGTTCTTGTGGCGTGACAGTCCTCTTACTATGTGTTGAGGGAGATCTATCTCTATGGCTGTTTTGATCTTGTTAGCCATTGTGATGCGCTTGACCCGTGGTCTAGGGGTAATGCCGGCACGGTAGCTCAGCGTGTTCGGTCAGAGGGTTACGTGCTCTCTGTAATAAAAAAAACTGAATTACTCGATTAACAATGAACTTCAATGGACGTTTTACGACGTCCGCCCTCAGCAGATGCAACGATCAAAAGCGAACAAAATGAGATTTAAAAAAAAAAAGGGGGGTAGCGTCTTTGATTCATAATCAAAACGTCTTAGGTCCCGGGTCCGATCCCCGCCACTGCCTAAATTTTGATAAATAATCAGCATTGGCGGGCGAAGACTTCCGGCATAAGAAGTCAGCCTCATTCTGCCAACGGCCTTGCCAAAGAGGGCGGAGGAGCGGATAGAGGTTCAGGGCACTCTCTTGTCCTAGGGGTGGGAAATTGCCCCTAAAGGCGGAAGAATCAGCAATGATCAACGACATGAGGATGCAGAAGGCAATGGAAACCACGTAACGTGTATCCTCAGGACATGTGGCCTGTAACTGAAGAAGTGTCATGATGATCTCTCCATTGGCAAAAGATTCCGGAATAGTCCCCCATTCGGATCTCCGGGAGGGGACTGCCAAGGAGGAGGTTACCATGAGAAAAATATTGAATAATCAACGAAAGGATAACGTTCTACGAGTCGGGGCGTGGAATGTCAGAAGCTTGAACGTGGTAGGGAAACTAGAAAATCTGAAAAGGGAAATGTAAATGCTCAATCTAGATATAGTACGGGTCAGTGAAGTGAAGTGGAAGGAAGACAAGGATTTCTGGTCAGATGAGTATCGGGTAATATCAACAGCAGCAGAAAATGGTATAACAGGTGTATGATTCGTTATGAATAGGAAGGTAGGGCAGAGGGTGTGTTACTGTGAACAGTTCAGTGACCGGGTTGTTCTAATCAGAATCGACAGAAGACCAACACCGACAACGATAGTTCAGGTATACATGCCGACGTCGCAAGCTGAAGATGAACAGATAGAGAAAGTGTATGAGGATATTGAAAGGGTAATGCAGTATGTAAAGGGGGACGAAAATCTAATAGTCATGGGCGACTGGAATGCAGTTGAGGGGAAGGAGAAGAAGAAAAGGTTACAGGAGAATATGGGCTTGGGACAAGGAATGAAAGAGGAGAAAGACTAATTGAGTTCTGTAACAAGTTTCAGCTAGTGATAGCGAATACCCTGTTCAAGAATCACAAGAGGAGAAGGTATACTTGGAAAAGGCCGGGAGATACGGGAAGATTTCAATTAGATTACATCATGGTGAGACAGAGATTCCGAAATCAGATACTGGATTGTAAGGCGTACCCAGGAGCAGATACAGACTCAGATCACAATTTAGTACTGATGAAGAGTAGGCTGAAGTTCAAGACAGTAGTCAGGAAGAATCAATACGCAAAGAAGTGGGATACGGAAGTACTAAGGAATGACGAGATACGTTTGAAGTTCTCTAACGCTATAGATACAGCAATAAGGAACAGCGCAGTAGGCAGTATAGTTGAAGAGGAATGGACATCTCTAAAAAGGGCCATCATAGAAGTTGGGAAGGAAAACATAGTTACAAAGAAGATAGCTGCGCAGAAACCATGCGTAACAGAAGAAATACTTCAGTTGATTGATGAAAGGAGGAAGTACAAACATGTTCCGGGAAAATCAGGAATACAGAAATACAAGTCGCTTAGGAATGAAATAAATAGGAAGTGCAGGGAAGCTAAGACGAAATGGCTGCAGGAGAAACGTGAAGACATCGAAAATGATATGATTGTTGGAAGGACAGACTCAGCATACAGGAAAGTCAAAACAACCTTTGGTGACATTGAAAGCAACGGTGGTAACATTAAGAGTGCAACGGGAATTCCACTGTTAAATGCAGAGAAGAGAGCAGATAGGTGGAAAGAATACATTGAAAGCCTCTATGAGAGTGAAGATTTGTCGGATGTGATAGAAGAAGAAACAGGAGTCGATTTAGTAGAGATAGGGGATCCAGTATTAGAATCGGAATTTAAAAGAGCTTTGGAGGTCTTACGGTCAAATAAGGCAGAAGGGATAGATAACATTCCATCAGAATTTCTAAAATCATTCGGGGAAGTGGCAACAAAACGACTACTCACGTTGGTGTGTAGAATATATGAGTCTGGCGATATACCATCTGACTTTCGGAAAAGCATCATCCACACAATTCCGAAGACGGCAAGAGCTGACAAGTGCGAGAATTGTCGCACAATCAGCTTAACAGCTCATGCATCGAAGCTGCTAACAAGAATAATATACAGAAGAATGGAAAAGAAAATTGAGAATGCGCTAGGTGACGATCAGTTTGGCTTTAGGAAAAGTAAAGGGACGAGAGAGGCCATTCTGACGTTACGGCTAATAATGGAAGCAAGGCTAAAGAAAAATCAAGACACTTTCATAGGATTTATCGACCTGGAAAAAGCGTTCGACAATATAAAATGGGGCAAGCTGTTCGAGATTCTGAAAAAAGTAGGGGTAAGCTATAGGGAGAGACGGGTCATATACAATATGTACAACAACCAAGAGGGAATAATAAGAGTGGACGATCAAGAAAGAAGTGCTCGTATTAAGAAGGGTGTAAGACAAGGCTGTAGCCTTTCGCCCCTACTCTTCAATCTGTACATCGAGGAAGCAATGATGGAAATGAAAGAAAGGTTCAGGAGTGGAATTAAAATACAAGGTGAAAAGATATCAATGATACGATTCGCTGATGACATTGCAATCCTGAGTGAAAGTGAAGAAGAATTAAATGATCTGCTGAACGGAATGAACAGTCCAATGAGTACACAGTATGGTTTGAGAGTAAATCGGAGAAAGACGAAGGTAATGAGAAGTAGTAGAAATGAGAACAGCGAGAAACTTAATGTCAGGATTGATGGTCACGAAGTCAATGAAGTTAAGGAATTCTGCTACCTAGGCAGTAAAATAACCAATGACTGACGGAGCAAGGATGACATCAAAAGCATACTCGCTATGGCAAAAAAGGCATTTCTGCCCAAGAGAAGTCTATTAATATCAAATACCGGCCTTAATTTGAGTAAGAAATTTCTGAGGATGTACGTCTGGAGTACAGCATTGTATGGTAGTGAAACATGGACTGATTGAAAACCGGAACAGAAGAGAATCGAAGCATTTGAGATGTGGTGCTATAGACGAATGTTGAAAATTAGGTGGAGTGATAAGGTAAGGAATGAGGAGGTTCTACGCAGAATTGGGGAGGAAAGGAATATGTGGGAAACACTGATAAGGAGAAGGGACAGGATGATAGGACATCTGCTAAGACATGAGGGAATGACTTCCATGGTACTAGAAGGAGCTGTAGAGGGCAAAAACTGTAGAGGAAGACAGAGATTGGAATACGTCAAGCAAATAATTGAGGACGTAGGTTGCAAGTGCTACTCTGAGATGAAGAGGTTAGCACAGGAAAGGAATTCGTGGCGGGCCGCATCAAACCAGTCAGTAGACTGATGACAAAAAAAAAAAAGCCATTGTTCCCTACTGCGATGTTGAAACACGATATCATAAATACAGTGCAGAGAAAAAGACAACGGTTAAAACAAAACTTATTTAGATTTGACAATCGATATATTGTCAGTCAACTGCAGTGTCCTCAGCACGTCTTACTGTCACGTTAGTGATGTTGGTTGTCCAAATATGTTACAGAATGAGCGTCTGTGACAATTTTATAACATAAATGTTGGTATAAAAGATTTACTTTTCCGAATTACAAAGATGTTGCTGGGACCTGGACTCAAATATAATCTTAATGTAATGTATTTTCTACACTGAGATTTCTAAATTGAACTTGATGAAGATATTTGAATTCTCAATCAACTCTGTGATTGAATTTAAGATCTCGTTTTTCCACTTCTGGCCGTGGATGAACATTTCCATCTCCACCACACCAAGTTATCAATTTTCCAGCTCCTTTGTACAGAATGCAGAACTTTAAGCCCACTGCCTATTGCAACACTGCATCCTGATTTGTATGTTCGCTATACCTGACGTATTACCTTTATGAAGTCTGAAATACATGGGTTTTAAAATTTCTTCCCGTTTGACCGATGTAACAGATGTAACACTTGTCACAGTCACTGCGTGTGGCCTCATAAATTTCTGATATGTTCAGTTTATCTATTGATTGTGAGATTTAATGTTTCAGTTTCTTTCTTAAGTTATTATTGGTGGCAGAAGAAATCCTGACATCTGCTGTTTTAAAAACAGGTTGGCTATTTTGTCCGATATGGTACAGTTATACAAGTGGGTATTTGTGTGTTGTAGGAAATGTATGTATCAGTATGGTTGTTTTTGTTTTGTATTATGGGTGTATCCATTTCGCGATCATGACAGCTGTAATTACGAGCAGTATACACTGATCAGCCAGAACATTATGGCCACCCTACCTAATAGCCGGTACGTCCAACCATGACAGGGACAACAGCGCGCCGACTGGAGTGGCCGTGTGGTTCTAGGCGCTGCAGTCTGGAACCGAGGGACCGGTTCGAATCCTGCCTCGGGCATGGATGTGTATGATGTCCTTAGGTTAATTAGGTTTAATTAGTTCTAAGTTATAGGCGACTGATGACCTCAGAAGTTAAGACGCATAGTGCTCAGAGCCATTTTGATAACAGCGGGGACCCACCTTAGCATGGATGTAACGAGCCCTTGGTAGGTCACTGGAGGGATCTGTCACCACATCGGCACACATAGGTCATCCAATTCGCGTAAATTCCGAGGAGGGGTAGGATGAGCTCTGACGCCACGTTCAATCACATCACAGATGAGTTCGATCGGGTTCAGTCCTGACGAGTTGGCGGGGAAACACATTTATCGGACCTCGCCATTGTTTTCCTCGAACGACTCCATCCCACTCCTGTCCTTATCACAGCGCATTACCTTGTGGAAAATGCCACTGCCGTTGCGAAACATGATCATCATGAAGGAGTGTAGGACGTCTGCGACCAGTGAACGATATTCGTGCCCCTCATGATCCATTGCACGCACTCCACTGCACCCATGAATGGCCTCGTGAATGTTCCCATAAAAATAGAAGAAGGTATCGAAAGTAATCAGACCGTGCAACGGCCTGCCACTACGCCAACGTCCGGTATCGAAGGTTACGTGCTCCTCAGTTGCAGTTACCGATTTCGTGGTGTTAACATTGGCACATGCGTAGGTCGTCGGCTGTGGAGGCCCATCATTAGCGGTGTTCGGTGCACTGCGTGTCCACATACACTTTTACTCTGTCCAGCAGTAAAGTCTGATGTTACACTACTGGCCATTAAATTTGCTACACCAAGAAGAAATGCAGATGCCAAACGAGTATTCATTGGACAAATATATTGTAATAGGACTAACATGTGATTACATTTTCACGCAATTTGAGTGCATAGATCCTGAGAAATCAGTACCCAGAACAACCACCGTGATAACGGCCTTGATACGCTTGGATGGCGTGTACAGGTACAGCTGCCCATACAGCTTGAACTCGATACCACAGTTCATCAAGAGTAGCGACTGGAGTATTGTGACGAGCCAGTTGCTCGGCCACCATTGAGCAGACATTTCAATTGGTGAGAGATCTGGAGAATGTGTTGGCGAGGGCAGTAGTCGAACATTTTCTGTCTCCAGGAAGGCCCGGACAGGAACTGCAACAAGCGGTCGTGTATTATCCTGCTGAAATGTAGGGTTTCGCCGGGATCGAATGGAGGGTAGAGCCACGGGTCGTAACACATCTGAAATGTAACGTCCACTGTTCAAAGTGCCGTCAATGCGAACAAGGGGTGACCGAGACGTGTAACCAATGGCACCCCATACCATCACGCCGGGTGATACGCTATTATGGTGATGACGAAAACACGCTTCCAATGTGCGTTCACCGCGATGTCGCCAAACACGGATGCGACCATCATGATGCTGTAAACATAACCTGGATTCGTCCGAAAAAATGACGTTTTGCCATTCGTGCACCCAGGTTCGTCGATGAGTACACCATCGCAGGCGCCCCGGTCTGTGATGCAGCGTCATGGGTAACTGCAGCCATGGCCTCCGAGCTGATAGTCCATGCTGCTGCAAATGTCGTCGAACTGTTCGTGCAGATGGTTGTTGTCCTGTAAACGTTCCCATCTGTTGACTCAGGGATAGAGGCGTGCTTGCAGGATCCGTTAGATCCATGCGGATAAGATACCTCTCATCTTGACTGCTAGTGATATGAGGCTGTTGAGATCCAGCACGGCGTTCCATATTTCCCTCCTGAACCCACCGATTCCGTATTCTGCTAACAGTCATTGGATCTCGACCAACGCTAACAGCAATGTCGCGATACGATAAACTGCAATCGCGATAGGTTACAATCAGACCTTTATCAAAGTCGGAAAGGTGATGGTACGCATTTCTTCTCCTTACACGAGGCATCACAACAATGTTTCACCAGGCAACGCCGGTCAACTGCTGTTTGTGTATGAGAAACCGATTGGAAACTGTTCTCATGTCAGCAAGTTGTAGGTGTCGCTACCGGCGCCAACCTTGTGTGAATGCTCTGAAAAGCTAATCATTTGCATATCACAGCATCTTCTTCCTGTCGGTTAAATTTCGCGTCTGTAGCACGTCATCTTCGTGGTGTAGCAATTTTAATGGCCTGTAGTATAGTTCGGCCATATATCGCCGCCTGTCCTGTTTTACCAGGCTGCCCAGCCTACGACGTCCGAGATCTGTAATCAGTGGTGGCCGACCAACCTCACGACCTATTGACATGGTTTCACCTTGACTTCGTCGCGTGTTGAAAACACTCTCCACAGCACTCCTCGAGCACCCGATAAGTCGTGCAGTGTCCTGTATGACCGAGCCGAGCCTCCGGGCTATCACAGACTGCCCTCGGTGAAATTCAGATAAATTCCACGCCTTCCCCATTCTACACTCGGACAGCACGCTCAGTCATACTACATGGAAGATGCGTGTGTCAGACGAGCACTCATTCCTCGCCAGGTGACGCTGATATCGCCTGGATGGTTTTATATCGATAGTATGTAGGTCGTCATAATGATCTGACTGATCAGTGTATTTGATAGCGTTTATTCCTGTTCGTGGTCGGTAGCACTGAGTGAGACCTTCTTCCTCTGTTTAAGAAGGATCTGACTGCAGCCTGTTACAAAAATTAGCCAAAGTAATCTTTACCACGCTTTTGAAAGAGTCACGATTGATTGTTAGTCAATACCGCATTAAACTGGTTTTGTATTCTTTCCTCTACAGCAGGTTTTCAACAAAAAAAAGTTTTGATGGCCTCCACAAGGTACTTAAATTTCTTTACTTTGTGTGTTTGGCCAGCAACTGTTTTCATGTATTTCGTTACAATACTTGTTTTTTTCTGAAGCCGGTCGTACTGGCTATTTCTTCTAAAAGATTAATGTTCATTACAGCACATGACACAATGTGAGAAAGCGTAAGTAATTCATCTACAAATGCGAGAGATTATTCCAGTATTTTCATTTCCTCTTTCCAAAACAATAGACACACACTACTCTCACTGTTCATCCTTAGAACACAGTTAAAAACCGGTGGATAGGGCACAAGTTTCCCGTACACCGTCGTTTATTTCGAGAAGTTGAGACATTTTTCCCATAAATTTCACATTAGTTACTGTGACTGCAATATTTTCACCAATCACATTTGCTATTTTGGACTGGTAATTTAGACTGTTGTGCAGTGCATTCTAAGGACGAATTACTGATGTACGTGATCATGCGCCCCCAGCATTTCGTATCCAGTCAATAGCGAACCGCCCTGAAACACAGTTAACACTTACACAAAAAAAAAAAAAAAAAAAAAAAAAATAGCTGTTCCTCCTCCGCGATTTCGTTTGGATTCAGCAATGTCCGTTTCCCGTTGTCTACACCGCTAGCACCACACAGTGACCATGACTCTGGAACACACCGTGCATTCTTTCAGTTTTAATGCTTTCAGTACTTGAGATCTAATTTTATGGGGATGATCGGATAAACGTCCATCGATTTTTTTGCGCTGTTTTGTAGTCTGTTTCTCTCTTCACAAAGGATGTCTTCGAGTACATGTTCTGTGCCTTTAAACCTACCTTATGAAGTAGACTTTTCATAGGTTTGACTGTATAATGAACCAGTTTCAGGGATTTGTTATGTTTGCACGAGAGCCTGTCGCTACTTTATTCCCGATTTAAAAGAAATTTATTGTTACGAACCACTGTGTTAATTTTAGGTCACATGATTTCCCACATAAAAATTAAAATTTAGAGATCTTCAGGTACTTCAACTATCTGTTCTCGGATGCAGATCTGCACAGATGGAACCAAGAAGGCCTGAATCCAGTTACTCACTACGCCAAATAATTAAAGAGATATCCACCCATAAGGAAAATGTTGATAAATAGAAAGCACAAACTGTAGGTCAGACGTTACGCATACAGAAATATTCAGCTATATGAATAAGAGGATGGGAAGGGCATTAGAAAGGTGTCCTAAACACACAAAAAATCGTTGAATGTGCCCATTTTAATTGCCTCCTTGAATTACGATGAAGGAGATGTTTTGAAGTCCCATGCCAGAGCCCTAAGTGACACTTCACCTTCATTGAGTAAACTTATGTCTGTGTTGCATATTATGAAGACGTCATACAACTACTTTTATTCCATTGTCATTCAAAACTTAAAGGCAATTTATAAGGTAAAGAGCTAGTGATTTGGCTTTGTAGAAATAAACCACAGTTTGTTGCAAGTAAGGAGTAAACTACTAAAGGTACATACCATTGGGCGGATTTTATTGAATACCAACCCTTGTAATGTTTCAAGTGGTTATACTCACGAAAAAATACATAATACACAAAGTACCTTAAAGAGAGTAGTTTCACTGTGCATGATGGTTAAAATATCCGCCATTGATTTAGTGGTACAGATAACAGGTAATAGGAACAGTCAAGAAACACAGAAAAGACATCACTACAAGAAATTGCAATATGTTTTAATTGATTTTATTATGAAATATAATACTAATAATTAAGTAACAACAGCAAATCTCAGCGATCGTAAATGGGTTAAACAGTTTAACTTAAAATTATTGTTGTAAGTAAACAGCAGTTCATAAAAACAGTTTATGGAATAAAAATCTTAAGAATCAATCAGAAATTACTGTGAAGTCTAGGATTTCAGGCTCACTGCATTTTCGCTTTGTATCACACATAACAAAGCTTCTTTAACAATAAAGAATGATCGTCACCGTCTTCAAGCAAACCAATGGTCAGTACACCATCACTTGCTTACTTCTAACGCTTCCTGGAATCTTACAGGTCTTTCAATGTAATATAGTAATTTCTCATTACAAAAAAAAGTGGTAAAATGAGCATGCCCTAACAAACTGAGACATTCTCATTTTGTTCGAATAGCTTATGTTCATACAACACTGATATTTAACTTTCAACGAATAATAGTCATATGTAAATACACATGTCCATATCAACAAGAAATCAGATGCAATGTAACGTGACGATAAACTAAAAAGTAAAAAAGAAAGACAAAAGCTATATTTCAGCAATTTTATTAGGAAACTTTCGGTGAGAGAGTACTGTACAATTATAGATATGTAACCTAAGCTCAAAACCCGCCAGATGTTGACGAAATTATTCCTCTCTCATGATCATCCTCCCACTCCCCTCACTTTCCATGATCCACGTAATTTACCGTGGTGGGGTGGCCTGCATGTATCAACGATACAGATAGCCATAGCACAGGTGCAACCACAACGAAGGGGTGTCTGTGTAGAGGCCAGACTAACTTACGAATCCTTATCAGTTGTTGCAGGGCAACAGTCTGGATGACAGACTTATCTAGCCTTGCAACATCGGAGAAATCTTGGCCCTGTTGCGCTGCTACTCTGAGTGGTAAAGTGACTTGAACAACATAGTGGGCGTATTATCAAGCCAAGATAAACACGAAGCAATCACCCACCGCAATAGCAAAAGCTTGTATTCCAACTAGCTACGCAGACGACGAAGAAATCGAAAGAATATATGACGAAATAAAAGAAATTATTCATTTAGTTAAGAAAGACAAGAGAACTGGAACTTTATATTAAGGGAACGGAGAGAGGGGAGAATAATGGAAGAACATGAATTGAGGGCAATGAATCAGAGAGGAGCCTGCCTGGTAGAGTTTTGCACAGGCCATATTTTAAACATCGCTAACACTTGGTTTAAGAGTGATGCAAGACGGCTGTATGCGTGGAAGGGACCTGGAGATACTGGAAGATTTCAGATTGATTATGCAACGTTTAGACTCAGATTTATGAACTGCATTTTAAACTTGAAACACTTTTAGGGACACATTTGGCGTCTGACCCTAATTTATTGTTTACGGACTGCGCGTTGCAACTAAAGAAATAGCAGAAAGGTGGATAAGAAAGAAATGGGACCTGGATATGTTTAAAGAATCAGAGATAGTTGAGAGTTTCAACGGTAGCAAAGTTTGACTGAAATAAGGGTATGGAACACGTTAAAAGACGTATGCGTAGCCTTAAGAGATGAAACACTGAAGGCGAAAGAGGATCAAACAAAGTGAAAGACAAGGAGTATCAGGGATCCTTGGATATAACAGGTGATATTGAATTCAGTTGATGAAAGGAGAAAGCGTGAAAAATTCTGCAAATGAAACACTCAAAAGGCAATACAAACGTCGCAAAAATGAGTGTGACAGGAAGTGGAAAATGTCTAAGCAAGAATTTTTAGAGGATAAAAGTATTTTTGTTGAAGTTATGTGCAACTGGGGGACAGACAGCTACACCTATCTTAAAATCAAACTAAGTACTAGGTAGTAATAAAAGTAAAAGAAGCTGAAAGTTGGAAGAAATCTTTAGCGGGTATACAAGGAAAACGAACTCGAAGGTAGTATTATAGAAATCGAAGATGAACTGGATGAAGATAATACGGGAGATATGTTACTGCGGAAAGATCGTTCAAAGATTTAAATCGAAGTAACACCCATGCCACAGATGACTTCGTTCAGTATTATTGGTATCTTTCGAAGAGCCAGCCTTCATAAAACTACTCCACCTGGTGTGCAAATTATATGAGACAAGTGAAATACATCCAGACTTCAACAAGAATGTAATAATTCCAGTTTTAAAGAAATCATCTGCTGACAAGCGTGAATTTCACCGAACTATCAGTTAAATATGTCATGGTTGCAGAATATTGATACAAATTATTTACAGAAAAATGCAGAAAGTCTTAGAAGCCAACTCTGATGTAGATCAGTTTCGATTCCGGAGAAAGGTGCGAGGAGATAATGTCCCTACGACTTACAGGGGATAGAGTAAAGAACGGCAAACTTACTTTTATGGAATTTGTAGACTTAGAGAAAGCTATTGACATTGTTAATTGACAGACATTATTTGAAATCCTGATGGTAGCAGGTGTAGAATACACAGAAAGTAGAATGCGGTTATAAGAGTTGAAGTTGAGAAGGGAGTAAGACAGGGGTGCACCCTATCCCTGAGGTCATTCACTGAGCAGTCAAAGAAAATTTCGTGAATAAAATAAATTTCAGGAAGAAGAAATCAAATCTTTGAAGTTTTACGACGACAATGCAATTCTGTCAGAGACAACAAATGACTTGGGTGAACGTAACGCTGAGAGCTTTATGTTAGAAAATAAGACGCCAACAGAAAGTAAATGTGTTTTGCTATTTGAGCAGTAATGTACCTGATGACAGCCGAAATGGAGAGAATATAAAATGCAGACTAGTTACAGCACGGAAAAAGAGAAATCTGTTAATATCTAATACATATTTAAGTGTCAGGATGTCCGTTCTGAAGGTACTTGTCTGAAACGTAGCCTTGTACATTAGTAAAACGTGAATGTTAAGCAGCTCATAAGAGAAGAGGATAGAAACGTTTTAAATGTATCGCTATAGAAAAATGCTGAAGATTAAATAGGTAGATTGTGTAGCTGATGTGCAGGTACTGAACTGAAATACGGTAAAAAAAAATTATCCTGAACTTTACTAAAAGAAGAGACTGTACGACAAAAAATATTCTGAGTCACGAAGCAGTGTTCAGTATGGTACTTGAGTGACGTCTGCTGCTGGGAGGGCGGGGGGATATAACTCCAGAACGATGCCAAGTAGTCATATTGGAACTGTAAGACCGTAACTACTCTTGCAGCAAATAATAACGAATTACATTTACTTTACTAGTACAGTAAGCAGGTTCAGATGGTGGTAAGTTGAGGTAGTTATGCAGAGATGAAGAGACTGGCACAGCATAGGCGAGCGTGGAGAAATGTATCAACTCGGTCTCCGACTGAAGGCCACAACGTCAGTAACACGATCATCCCCTTTATGAAACCTGAGGTTGTAAGACAGAGACGAATAAAAAGTAACCATGGATTAGTAGCTATACTGTATCAAAGTATGCTGAAAAAATTCAGTTTACTGAGTACAAATATGTTGGACCTCCAAACAAATTTTGTTCTTAATTTCCCACACACAGGAATTTAAGCATTTGACAATTCTTATCTATCAAGTAATGGAGCCTCTAAGGTCTTTTCATCGACTTCGATAGCTGTTAACTGTCAATGCTAGTGTTTTCATTTGTCAAAGCTCACTTCAATCTACATTTAAAGCATCTTTGTATAAGACTTTTATATTTATGAAGCTTCAGGTAGATTTCGAGTTAATTTCCTCGTACGATGACTCTGAAGACACACGTTAATAACAATTTATTGGAAAAGCATGTTCAGTTCCACAAACGTCAAACTGTGACTCACAAGTCTATGTGCGATAGCAGTAGACTCGGAAACGTGTATTGTTTCATCAATCTGTTACAAACAAATAAACATACCCATGTGTACGTTGTATTTGAATGAGTGCTGAGGCACCATACGTGGAGCTCAATAAGCGTCAGATTATATCCTTTCAATTTTATGGAAAAACTTATCGTTATTCCTATGCAGTGATTGGTAGGTACAAGATTCATATTGGTTTCGAAACGTATTCAACTGTAATAGAAATTTTAATTCATACTATACAATCTAACTACAATATATTTGGAATAAAGGACATTAAAGAATTTCGCTGGTCTGATCTGCGATGCACGTCTAATGAGCATTATCTTCAAAGATTTATACAAATCATGATGCAGTATGTTTTTTGGCCGGAATTTGATTAGAATATATCATACTTGTTTATTATCTGTTTAGTGGTTCGTTGAATTCAACAATAGGACCAGCACAGAAGCCAGGGTTTTATTCTGAAATATACCAACGGTTTCAGTACAAATCTTTACAAGTGATTCTGATGATGTCAGGATTTTCATTTGCAATTCTCGACAGTTATCATTATTTTATTGCAATTAAATCATGCACTTTGCCATCGAAGGTTGGAAATTGAATGACTGGTGGGTATTTCATGCTTTACAATAGCCCTATAGGTTTAAATGTACGTATCTATGATTTGAGTTAGGGAAGCTAACTAAAAGTACTGAATTGTTGAATGCCTGAAGGGACTGCTAGAGTATATCTCTACATTTTTCACGCAAGACAGCTTATTATGAAAATAGGAAAGCGCAAGAGTAACAAGAGTAATCATTACGAAATAACTTTGGCCTTCTATACTACCATTATAAACAACACGTACTAGTACGACTGGGCTGGATGACTACTACTTTTAACATTCGACCATATGGTACAGAAGCTCGTATACGCCAGTTAAATTGTTGTAATAACTCAGATTTCTCACATTTGATCTACGCATACAACGTGTGTACTGCCTTACCCTGACAGCCTGATATCGAGTTCCCGTTTCATGCTATGAACAACAAAAACTGATGTCCATTATTCTATTTTCCTCGTTACAGACACTGATGTCCATTATTCTATTTTCTTCATTACATTTACTTTCGTCCTTAACTTTTGTTAAGATGGAGCAGATCTTGGGAAGAGAGGATATTCAGGGAATGGACTGGCCTGCCCATTTCCCCCCCCCCCCCCCCGACTTAAATCCCATCGAACCCTTGTAGGATGCAATGGGAAGATGGGAAGATGCAGTTGCCAACCGCGCTGGTTAAGGAATAGTCGCCCGACCACAAGAACTCGTTAACAACCTTGCGGCCAGTACGGGAGCAGGTCGCAGAATATGCTTTCCCATCACACGCTCCATTAAGAACCATTTACCGTTTTTCTAATGTTCAAAGGACCATCACAAATCGTGGTGACTTCAGAATAATTATTAATTATGAAAATGCCATTTTTGCTGTACTGATTGTGTATTTCTTTAAAGATCCTTCCGAGCTATACTGTAGCAGTTCTTTCCATACATGGTCCAAGTTTTATCGACCTATGTTATGTCGCAGTAACGCATCACGTGAAAGTTACTTCCGTCCTTAAATTTTGCACGCCGGTGAACTGGGTGAATTTGCTTGCACGGTTCAGTAACACAAAGTACTGTTTGTAGTTACCTGCTGTTGGATAGTAATGGTTTTACTCCATCTCAGTTATTAGTGATAAAGATTATTTCACTGGTCCGAAGCGAGACAAAATATAAATATGGTTTGAAGTGTAGAGTACCTTAAGGAATAGTCTGGCATGATGAAATGTATTCATCTTGCAGACGTCAACAAAATCGTACTGTGATGCAAATATATGGTATGACGCATCGAAACGTAATGATAATGACACATTATGTCAAGCAGATCATCGTGTGCTACAGCTCCAGCTAAAGATAGCAGACGACGTCAGCTGAAACGGTCGTAGCAGTGTGACTAGAAGTGCCTCGAGCCGCATGTGCCCCACGGTAGCACCACAACTGGATTAACGCTTGGAATCTGCCTCGAGGCTGGGCAGCTGTTGTCTTCAGCAGGTGCTCAGCTCTGGAGGTATGCAACTCGGCTCGCTGCATTGCTTCTTCCACAGGTTGTGGCGACAGCCCTGAAACATGTTACTCACTTCAGATGCGAGCAGGTCTCTTCATATGAAAAATGTAAACGAGAAAAACAGTGGAAAACAAAAAACAAGTCCTGTGACTCTATACTTAAATTTGCTAGCAACTTAGGTGTATAAATGTTCTATTAGGTAACACAAAGCAACACATTTTCCAAAATCTCTGCTAATGGGTTTACAATGTTGCCCCTTCTTTAATTGAGAATCGCTTATGTACAAAAATGTAGATATATTACCTGTGAGGACTCTTAGATACTGGTAATATTTTGGAGTTTTGTTATTGAGCTATTTCTTTCCTGTGGCTACATGTACTGTTATATATCGATAGTCTTGCAGTACTGCTGAGACCAGTGGTCAAATACTATCTTTCCTGCGACAGTTCATTCAGTGCGCCTGATTTGCAGCAGTGAATGGGCCGTCATGAATTGCATGTAGCTGTAGCCATAAGACACGGACGTGCCGAATGCGTGACGTGGAACACGGTGCCATTAATTATCGTTTCATATACGACGTTCAATATTAAATCAACGAACTGCTTCAGGATTTGGGGCCTACAGGCTGTTTTCAGAATTTATGTATATTCACTAATGATACTCAACGACAAAAAATAGAAATTAACATAAAGTTTGACTGTTTTAGTTTAAACCTACGAATTATCGTGCAATCCTAATTAAAATGCTGGCAACGTTATTAATTCATAATATTAATACGTGAACACGAAAATTAAAGTACCGATTTTTAATATTAATTATACAAGGAGGCCAATGAAACGTCTATAATTAGAAAGGCACTTTGCCATAGATGTGCGCAATAAAAGAATCATGTGTGTGCGGAGCCATTACGAGTAGTTAATGAAAGTAGGTGCTTTCATATTTACGGTCTGATGATACCTTCCTTATCACGCAATGAACTCTCCAACGGAAACGTCGGAAAGTAAAGTGTTGCCAACGTCTGCCCTGCATTCCGATCAGGTCCTATGGAGGGCCAACACACAAAAGTAATAACGTTTTGTGAAGCTGCATTCTAGGGCAGTTCATGTGTACATGGTTCATTTGTAGTAACACACACATGCCATGTATCTGCAGTACTACAACTGCTAGGCTGACGAAAATAACGTTGCATATTGGTGTCATTACATCACTTACTTTTCTTTAAGAGTACTTTTATGTTGATTTGCCGCCGTTACCAGAAAATTTAAAGTAAGTTCCTAGTGTTTGCTTTCTTCCTTTGGAATAACTTTGCCTTCGGCCTCCCCTTATTATCCAGAAACTATATTTGTTTTAGACTATGCCTAGAAGGAGAACGTTAACGGATCAGAATGAAAGACGCAGATCTAGACAGATTCAACTATTGTATAAAGAAAGTAACAGGAATATGAACATTCATAATGCTAATTCAAAAAAGTTTTGTGCACTAAAGATAACTGCGCATAATTTTGACAGTTGCAGCTGCAGTTTCGTGAGTTTAATGAGTTTACAGTGCCTGGTTTGTAATGCAAAACAATTTGCATCCAAATATACTGTACGTAATGCAATAGTACTGAAATTGTGCTGTTATAAGGGAAAAGTTAATTGGCAGTGGCAAAACAAAGTTTATTTTTCAATGTACTTTATCAAGGACACACTTCAAATGATCCAAGACAAACCTAAGAACTATTTCAGTCATATTTATAATGACAATGCAGCATTTGTAACGATCAGTTTTTAGGCTAAAATTTCAGATATAGTTTTACATGCAGTTTATCACTTTAGGATCAACGTCATTTTTTTCATAGGTCACGACTAATGACTTCTGCATGTGGTCATGCGGTTGTTCATCATGCTTTGCTCAGTTATATTTTTGTGAGTTCGACACTGCTGTTCGCTATAGAGTGAATGAAATATCAAACCGGGCATGCAACCATGATAACAACTTTATGCACGAAATTTCTATTGAATTAGAATGTGCTAATCCTTTTGTGCACTTTTTCACTGTGATGAAAGATTATTGTGCAAGAGTAACATATGAAGATAGACAAACTTCTGTTTTTATTATGGATAGCAAAAATTTACACATCCGGCACTGCAATTACCCAGTTCAAATTAATGTGGCGGTTGCTTTTACCACAGCTGATGGTGAGCCACCATTCGGAAAAAAATACAGCGATGTTTTCATTTTTGGGAAAAAAAGCTGGTACAATGAAAAATATCTTGGTTTTAGATTCCCCACTGGATCCATTAGTATATCCATTGTTATTTTCTAATGGAGACATGGAGTGGCATGTTAATTCGTTCCACAATATACCAAATATGTCTACTGTAAGACAAGATAAAAATAAAATTACTATGTTCTAATAGCCGTGCTATCACCTTTTAATTACAGATGAACTCAGCATTTTACATCAGTCACAAAAAATATTTTTTCAGTGGGTTGTTGATATCTATGCATGTATTTAAGGTTTGAGACTGCATGATAGTCAAAATCAGTCTTCTAAGATCAGAAATTTATAATAACAGATGAGATCATTTAGAACGAAACCTGAATGATACTATAAACATCACAAAAAGAGATATTTTGCCTTCTTAATTTAATGATTTTCCAAGATATATGTATCAAGATTATTTGGATGCAACATTTATTGAAATCTTCATTATTTGTTACAGTGACTTACAATCCTAATTGGTAATGTATTAATAACAATACTGATCCATATGAACTTGCTAATTTCCATCCAGAAGTTATTGTGTGAGTATACAAGGTTTTATTAAAAGAGTTAGGTGTTGATTTTGTAATGAAACATATTGTTGGCGAAGTTCAAGCAATGATTTACATCAATGAATTTCAAAAAAGAGGGTTGCTACTTGCCTATATTTTAATCACCTCATGTGTAAAATAGTAGATGTTTGTGATATTTAGAAAGTAATATGTACAGAAATTCCAGATATTCGAATACACCAGATATATGTTGCAAAACGTAAAATCCATGGACAATATAGTGCACTTAATCAAGAATCTGAGTATATGAGAATTGGAAAATGCACAAAAAGATCCTAAAAATGTTTGTGAAATCGCACACAGATTAGTTAATGGGTACCCATTGTACAGATGGAGTGATAATGGTGTTAGCATCAATGTTCTAGGAGAATCACTTGAAAAACTTTGCATTGTATCTTACAATACATATTGACTTCCTCAATTTGATTGCCATGTGGATGTTGAAGTTTGCATTATAGCTTCAATTGTTACTTTTTAAGAAAGTATAGAAAGGATACGATAGTGCAACTACAGCAGTAGGCAATGAAATAACACATGGAAACAAAGAACTTCAGGTTGATACAATGAGCAGTTTCCTAAATGGGTGTTAAGTCATATCATCTGAAGAAGTATGGTGCATTCGTGTATTAGCAATGGCCATTCGATAGCACACTATCATTAGGCTTGATATTCATTTACCATTCTTTGTATTAAATAAAATCGATCCATCGGAGAATCTTTACAGTTACACTGACATTACATTTTGTATGTGGGTAGATGCTGAAAAAAAAATGGAAGAAGTGAGTTTGTGGTGGTGCTAAAATTATTACAAGCGTGTAGGCACATGTAGTGTCCCCAGCGGATGTAGAATGTTCTTTATTTATGATTTGATACTAAATTATTTGAAGGTGTTAGAACCGATATTGAAATTATTTTCAGTACACTTACTGAAGCATTTACTACTGGCGGTATTGCTTCAAATGAAAATCAATGGCGTGAATATTTAAAAGAAGCAAGGGAACTGAATTAGCCAAAGAAATTGCATCATTTATTTGGTTTAACCTGTGCACTGAATGTACCAGCACATGCTTTAGCATTGAGGCTTGCATTTCTTTGAGAAGATTTGTTAATTGAATACAGTGAGGAAATTTCTAACAACAGAATACTATTAGAAACTGATGACATTTTGAATGGTTATTTAGATTACCTGTTCCCAACATTAATGCCAGAATTTCCAGTAATAGATATTGTGGATCCAACCCATAAAGAGCAACAATTTATTGAACTTCAGGAGAGATCTAACTGTGAACAGCATAGAACAACTCATCATGTTAATCATAAAGTTCAAACACAGACTGAAATGAGTTTTGCTTAACTGCTCATGCAGGTTGCTCCAAAACGTTCATACAAATCACAAGTATTTACCAATTAGAGTCGCCGAATCTTCATGGCACTGCAGCAGCCTTTACTGTCATAGCTTCAACTCTCGTAATTGGGGTAAGGCCTTGTACAATTCGTTTAAATTCCCCATTCCAATTTTGGAAAATTCAATATCCAATATAACATTACACAGTAACAATGGTCAGTGCATTAATTCATATTCATTTATTCTTATTGATGATGTACCTATGGGTCCATCTAAGATATTGAAACTTATAAACAGATTATTTAGGGAGTTGAGTAAAGATGTATGTAATAAACATAAGAGTTTTGGAGGAAAAATAGTTGTTTTCTGCAGCGATTTTCGACAAATTTTGCCAGCCGTCGCAAATGGATCATATGCAACTTTACGTGAGAATTCCATAACAAGTTGCAATGAGATTCATAAATTTCATAATATTATTTTTATTCAAAATATGAGGCCTTTGCCACAGAAAGTAGGATTTGTGGATTATTTAAAACATGTTGTCAACGACCATACAAGGAAAGTACCACAGGTTAGGTGACAATTTTATTGAAGTACAAAAGCCATTAGTCGGTTACCAAAATAATAAAATTAATCGTATTTGTGGCAATACTATAGAAAGAATTTTATCATAATCCCTATTGAATTCAATTATTCTAGCACAAAAAATTAAGACTGTACAAAATTAAATAACGATATACTCAGTGCCATACCAGCTGAAGAAAAATTTATCACATCTATGATAAAATGGTTTGTGTTAATGAGCAGAAAATTAATAATTATTATCCAGTAAAGTCATTGAATTCTCTGTCTGTAAGTGTTTTATCACCACACAAATTTCATTTAAAAATTAACTGCGTTATTCTTGTTATTAGAAATTTTAATATAAAAGAAGCATTTGCTAATGGAACCAGAATGTGTGTCAACTGTTTATATAATAATGCTATTAACTGCAAGTTTTAACTGGAATCTCATAAAATAAGCAAATTTTGATTGTGTATGTACATATGATTTATTCAGATACTATTTTACCTTTCCAGTTTCATAGAACATAGTTACCAAATATTCTTGCACATTCTGTTACCACTGACACGCTGTAAGGACAAACAATCGAAAACGCTGGGGTTTTAGCAAGACTACGAGTTTATTATGCATGGGCAGTTATATGTTACAAGAAGCAGAGTTCGATATTTCGTTAGTTTGAAATTTTATGTTGTGAACACAGCGAAAACATTATTTAGCGAATTATTAAACAACACTTACTAAAAATAAATTTCATACTGAAGTTTTATATAGTTAAATTGTATAATAAAGCAATTACTTTCCTCATCCGTATCTTTCATTCTCTCACGCACCCTCTTCGCCCTTTCTTACTTCTTTCTTCATAATGTTTAGGTAACACCTAAAAACCTGCGCAGTGTTGGGGTAGGAACTAAGAGTATGCACACAAGAAATTCCAATCACTTATATTAAAAAATACTGTGTTTCTTCATTTCATAAACACAATTGGTCGAATTTCGAACCGCTTTGCAATACTAATGAAAATAATTATATCCAAAAAATAGAAACCTTGGCCTACAGTTTCAGAAAGTACCGGATAAAGCTTAAAAAGCAGAACAGGTTTAATGTGACAGTACCATTTAGGTGTGATTGTTAAACACCGAAAACTGGCATTTGTGGTGCCCATAGTGATATTGTCGTTCCTGGGCGTTTCGGTGGTTAGTCTTGTATATGTGACTGTCATTGTCCACTTGTTCCAAACGGGAAATTGTATTTGGATAGTAAATACTGTATGAGCATTCAAAATTAGAGAGGCGTTAATTGCTTGCAGATAGATGTGGATATCCCTGATTCAGATGTTGATTCTTCAAGAGACTGCAAACAATCAGCAGCTGGCTGTAGATGTGTATGGGAAATTTACTAACCCTAGAGAAGAAATTCCTTGTTTCATAATTGGTGAAATAGTGAAGATGTTTGAATCTTACAAGGCAGCTTTTAGAATGTCTACTTCAGCACTGAATATCCCTTGGGCTGGCGATACCACTTGCGTGGACTGTACAAAAACTCTGGGAGGATGGTAAACAAGGGAAAAGAGGACTGCGGAGTTTGCTGTTACAACAATTTGGTAAACACTTATCAACTGCTTCTTCTACATGGAAATTCTTTCTAAATAAAGGAATAACTTGAATACTACTAAAGTCTTTTAACCTTAGATAACATCATCGATTGCTACTGAAACCCTGTCACCCATTGCTATTGTACCACATGCCCATAACTTCCTGAAAATGCCTTAAATTACATGAATCACAGTGATTATGTTGAAATCAATGATATAAACTGCATCTTCCCAGACATTTTTTGTATTACGTAACGTAATGTTGCGAAATACGATGGTGAGCTGCTAAAGCCAAAAATTATGCAGCGGAAGATGTTGTATGTATCTGCGCAAGCGTCAGGACACAGGAAAGAACATAAACCCAATTCCAGCTCTTCTGTTAGCAACTGTTGTGATATAGTTGTCATTATTCTAGTGAATGATGACTCTTTACCGACAGTTTATTAAGATTTCTAAAGAAGGGTTACTACAAATAGCTAACAAGTATCTGTCTCATTTCTCCTGTCTAGTCATAATATCTGAAACAATAACATAGCGAAATCTCATGACTGCATTCAGTTAAATAATCACATGCAGCAAATGGGGCAGTTGTAAGGAAATAGAAACATCTAAAAGCGAGATTTACGGTAAATGCCGAATGGCTAACCAGGAATGGCTAGACAACAAATGCAAGCCGGTGTGGCCGAGCGGTTCTAGGCGCTTCAGCCTGGAACCGCGCGACCGCTACGGTCGAAGGATCGAATCCTGCCTCGGGCATGGATGTGTGTGGTGTCATTAGGTTAGTTAGTTTCAAGTAGTTCTAAATTCTAGGGGACCGATGACCTCAGGTGCTAAGTCCCATAGTGCTCAGAGCCATTTGAACCATTTACAGAACAAATGCAAAGATTTAAAAACATGTTTCGCAAGGGGAAAGATTGATACCGCCTACAGGAAAACTAAAAAAGAGAAGGAGCTGTATGAATATTAAGAGCTCAGATGGAAAACCAGTACTAAGCAATGAAGGGAAATCTGAATGGTGGAAGGACTATATAAAAGGCCTACGCAAAGGAGATGATATTAGAAACAATATTATAGAAAGGGAAGATGGCGTAAGTGGAGCTGGGAGAAATGATACTAGGAGAAGATTTTGACAGAGCAGTGAACGACCTAGGCCAAAGCAACGCCCAGGGAGCAGACGACATTATGTCAGAACTAGTGATAGCCTTGGGGGATCCAGCCATGATAAAACTATTTTACCTGCCGTGAAGATGAACGGGTCAGGCTATATACCCTCAAACATATATGATGATGATCAAGTCCCATGCGCCTTTACAGAGCGTAGGGGAACGATGCGGGAGACCCGCACCGCCATATTATGTAAGGTCGTAGTGGAGGTGGTTTGCCATCGCCGTCCTCCGATGGTAATGGGAATGAATGATGATGATGAAGACGACACGACAACACCCAGTCATCACGAGGCGGGTGAAAATCTCTGACCCTGCCGGGAATCGAACCCGGGACCCCGTGCTAGGGAAGCGAGAACGCTACCGCGAGACCACACTCAAACATAAAGAAGACTCTAATAATTATAATTCCAAAGAGAGCCCTAGTTAACAGGTGTGAATGTTAGAGAATTATCAGTTTCTAAAGTCATGGCTGCGAAATGCTACCACGACTTCTTTACTGAAGAATGGAAAAACTGGTAGCAGCTGTCATCGGGGAAGAGCAATTTGTGTTAGGATAAATGTAAGAACACGTGAGGTAATACTGATCCTGCGACTTCTCTTAGAACTTAGGTTAAGGAAAGGCTAATCTATATATTTAGCACATGTAGACCTAGAGAAAGCTTTCGATAATGTTTACTGGAATACTTTGAAATTCTGAACGTAGAAGCGGTAAAATATGGGGACCGTAAGACTATTTACGACTTGTATAGAAACCATACGGCTGTTATAATACTCGAGAAGCAGGAAAGTGAATTAGTGGTTGAGAAGGGTGTGAGACAGGTTTGTAGCCTATTACCGATGTAATACAAAGAAATGGAATTAAAGTTCAGGGAGAGGAAATAAAAACTTTCAGGTTCTTTGATGGCACTGTAATTCCGTCAGAAACAGCAAAGGACTTGGAAGAACATTAGAAAAGTACATATAGTGTTTTAAAAGTACGGTATAAGATGAACATCGACAAAATCAAAAGGACGATAATTGACTGCAGTCGAATTAAATAAGGTGATGCTGAGGGAATTAGGTTACGAAACGTGACACTAAAATTAGTAGATGAGTTTCACTATTTGGGAAGCAAAACAAATGGCAAGAAAAGCTTCTCTGTTGAAGAGAAATTTGTGAACATCGAATTAAAGGTCAAGCATTACGACATCTTTCCTGAAGGTACTTGTCAGTAGTGTAGTCATATATGTATGTGAAACATGGACGATAAACAGCCTAGACAAGAAAAAAGGATAGAGACTTTTCAAGTATGGTGATACAGAATGCTGAAATAATGAGGAGATACCCAACAGAACTGGGGAGACTAGAAATTTGTGGCGCAACTTGACTTAAAGAAGAGATCCGTTGGTATGACGCCATTTGGAAGCATCGAAGTATTACCAGTTTAGTACTGGAGGGAAGTGTGGAGGATAAAAACTGCAGAGGGAGACGAAGAAATGAATACAGTAAGCAGATTCAGAAAGATGTAGGTTACAGTGGTTGCTCGGGGATGAAGAGTCATGTACAGTATAGAGTAGTATTGATGACTCTCTGTCCCCACAGACCACGGGAGACCCAGCAATACCGATCGAACGCCGTGTCATCCTCTGCCGACAGGCGTCAATTAATGCGGATATGGAGCGGCTTCTCAGTCAACTGACCTCACAAGGGCTGAGTGCACTCTTCCTGCCAACAGCGCTAGATGGCCCAGACGGTCACCCATCCAAGTGATAGACAGGCACAAAAGCGTTTACCTTTGGGGGATTTGACGAGAATCAGTGTTACTACTACGGCAAGGTCGCTGACAAGTGGCATAGGGAACTGCATGAAATCAAGGCTGGTCGTTGTCGGAGAATTCAAAAACTTTGTCTTCTTGTGTGTCTTCAAAGAGCTTTTATTAAATTTCCATTACAGTTTGTCTTTCGCATAGCAGGTACACTAAAAGGCACTGCTATAAATTATATACATTATGTTTCCAAAAGAATATACGTATTTCGAATGCATATGTATATTAAACTTTAAGACATACGAACCTTTCAATTTCAGATTACAGATGTTCAATGTGTCCTCCATTACCGAAACGAACAATATCACACCGATACTCAAACTCCTCCCATACTCTGGCAAGCATGTCCTTCATCACCGATGTTGTGACAGTACGGAACCGGTTCTTCAACTCTTCCAGGTTCTGTGTTTAACGAAACCCCACAGGATGAGGTCAGAGGGTTTCAAATCTGGTGACCGTGGAGCCCAGCTGAGACATGCTAAGTCGACAGCTCCTTGACGACCAACGATTCCGTAGAGTTTCATTGAGATATTCACGCACTTAGTGACTCCATTGAGGAGGTGCCCCGTCTTGTAGAAAAATGAAATTGTCTTCGTACAGCCTCGGAAACAACCAGTTTTGTAACACCGCGAGATACTGCTGACGTTTAACCGTGCTTCCATCAAAGAATATGGGCCGTAAACAGACGATCGGGATATGATACAAAACACGTTGACTTTTGGCGAATCTCGTACATGTTCATTGGCTTCATGTGTGTTGTGTAAGCCCAAAATTCGAACATTGTGTTTGTTTGCCTGACCATTAACATGGAACGTCGCTTCATCACTGAACACGGTGCGTTGTTCAAAAGTGCTATCACTGCAAAAGCATCACGAATATCGTTACAAAATGCCACACGCTTGCGTTTGTCATCAGGAAGCAGAGCTTGTAACAGCTGTAACTTGTACGGCTTCATAAGCAACCGACGTCTCAGAACATGCCAAATTGTTGTTGTAGGCAGTTGTAAATGCAGACTGGCAAGACGAGTTGATTTTGGAGGACTACGTTGGACAACAAATTGAATTCGTGCAACATTTTCTTGAGGAACACGATGGCGGCCAGACTCTTTCCTTTACATACACATCCTGTATATAGAAACTGCCAATACCATCTGCGAATTTTCCACTCATTCGGAGGATCAATTTGGTACCTCAATCTGAAACGTCTTTGCACTGTAATTACGGAAATGCTTTTTGCAAACTCGAGAACTCAGAATGATTTCTGCTGCGGAGTAGCCATTTTAAACACAGGACGGTTACCAAGAAAAACACAGACAACTGACATCTAGCGGCTATTAATATAAACTAGACTATGTATTCTTTTCTCTAATAGCCGAGCTGAGGCGCAGCGATCCGTAGTTTGCACAAAATAATACTTTGTAATATGTATATTCTTTTTTTAAACACACTGTATTCGACTGAACGTATGAGTTAACTGCAGGTAACCACCATATTAAACTGGAGTGACTCGTAGCTGCTCAAAGATATTAATACTAACTCATCAGTCCCCTAGAACGTGGAACTACTTAAACCTAACTAACCTAAGGACATCACACACATCCCCGCCCGAGGCAGGATTCGAACCTGCGACAGTAGCGGCAGCACTGTTTCGGACTGAAGCACCTAGAACCGCTCGGCCACTCCGGCTGGCGTAAACTGAATTCCAGCATTACCTATGAAGGGCGCCAGGAACTTGTAAGTCATTTTCAGCCAGGTGTCCGAATACTTTTGATCGAATAGTGTAAGTTTAACATTAGACGAAACGTTAGATAAAGAAGGGTGACTTGGTTCAAATGGCTCTGAGTACTATGGGTCTTAACATCTGAGGTCATCAGTCCCCTAGACTTAGAACTATTTAAACCTAACCAACATAAGGACATCACACACATCCATGCCCGAGGCAGGATTCGAACCTGCGACCCTGGCAGCAGTGTGGTTCTGAACTGAAGCACCTAGAACCGCTCGGCCACAGAGGCCTTTATCAACACCTCACTGAGTTTGGACGAGGTCGTGTAATAGGCCTACAAGAAACTGTGTGTTATTTCTACGATACTGCAGAAACACTTGGCAGGAATGTAGCGACTGTACACAACTGCTGGCAGCGATGGTAACGAGAACGTACCGTCGCAAGAATACCAGGCTGCGGACGGTCACGTGGCCCCACCGTGAGGGAAGACTATCGTGTTAGGCGTATGGCTTTGGCGCATCGTTCTGTATCTGCAGCAGCAATTTTAGCAGCAGCTGGCATCACAGTAACACACAGAACTGTTACAAATTGCATACTACAAAGACAGCTCCAAGACATGCTCCCTGTAACGAGCATTGCACTGACCGTAGCCCAGCGCCGTATGCGATTTCAGAGGTATCATGCGAGAGCTGTTTGGAGGTTAGGGTGGGGGTCTGCTGTGTTATATGATGAAAGGTGGTTCGGCCTTGGTATCAGCGACTGCTGTGTGTTGGTTAAACGGTGGCTAGTTGAAGATCTGCAACCAACCTGTCTGCGTTCTAGACACACCGGACTTATGACTGGAGTTACTGTCCGGTGTACGATATCGTATGGCAGTAGGAGCACGCTCTTGGTTATCCCAGGCACTCTGACTCGGAAACTGTAACTCATTCTGGTGATTCGACCTGTTGTGCCGCTGTTCGTGAACAGCACACCACGGGATACTTTCCAACAGGATAACTCTCGCCGCATACCACTGTTGTAACCCAATGTGCTCTCAGAGTGTCGACACTCGCCTCGGCGTGCTCGATCACCACATCTGTCACCAACCGAGCACATACGGGGCCCCATCGGACGACGACTCCAGCGTCAGTAACATCCAACATAAACCGTCCCTGTATCGACCGACCAGATGTTACATGCATGAGACTCCATCCCACTAACTGACATCCAGCACTTGTATAATACAATGCACGCACGCTTGCATGCTTGCGTTCAACATTCTGGCAGGTACACACATTATTACTGTACCAGAATATCATATTTTCAATGGCTTATCTCGCGCTAACATCAGCCTGTGATCCTGTAATGTTAGATATGTTACCTGGACAAACGTAGTCCCGAAATTTCTTACGCTTCACTAATTATCTTCTGGTTTTGCGAATTTTTTCCGTTAGTGTATGTGATATGAGGGAATATCCACAATATATCGTCCCAAGTGTAGCCTCGGTCACTGCCCCTCGATGCTGAAAATTCGCAGCCCACCTGTGGCGCCGCCTCCAGCGTCGCGTTGTGGCGGCCAGAGGGGGCGAGCTCCGACCGCCCACCGTATTCTGCCGCTGCGTGGGCGCCCGACCCCGCTTGATGGAACTTCGTCTCCTGCGAAAGAGGCAGACACAGTTCCTTCAATCAGTAGTCTACGAAAACGCGTAGAACATGTGTCACTAAAATAATAACTGACAGTGTCATAATAGCTTAATGTTGAAAACACAGAAAAAGGGCCTTTATTTGTTCCTCATATGATGACAGGAGAACGTACTGAACAACCTTTTACAACAAACATATGTATTTATACACACTTGCTCACAATCTCAAGTTCCTAATGTGTTCGTAGCCTTAAGTACAGGTTTCAAATCCAGTCAGACACTTCTACAGAGAAATCGTCCCTTTCAGGGGTCCGAAGGAACATTAGACTTTTCGGTGTATATCCATCTTTACAGAGATGGTTGCGGGACCCGGCCGTTCGATATAGGATGTCAAATGAAACACCTTTCAACCGTCTAGTTGTCTAGTTTCCTAACTTATTTTATTTGGCTCTCCGTTTCGGCGATTTACTTCGCAATCTTCAGGCCCCTGACCGACATGTAGGAATATTACACCTCGGATTCCGGTCAAAACAGGGGCCAGCAGTACTGGTATTAGTAGATTTCTTATTGCTGTAGTGATAACTTCAACCATCATCCGCCAGATGATACCAGTATTGCTGGCTCCTGCTTTGGCCAGAACCGAGGTGGAACCTTCCTACACGTCGGTCAGGGGCCTGAAGATGGCCTGGTAGATCGCCGAAACTGGTAGCCAAATAAAATAAGTTTGGAAACTAGACAACTAGACGGTTGAAAGGTGTTTCATTTGACATCCCATTCAAATTTTATATCATGTGCAGTTTGCTGTTCTTCACCGCAGTCACACTGAGAAGCGAACTTCCATCCACGTTGGTGCAGCAATGCTTCACATTTGTTCCAGTGAGTTCTGATCGGATTCAGTACGTGCAAGTGTCCTTCCAGGGAGACTTAATTATTGGTGATGCCTCAAGGAAGTTTTCTCCTACCACTGAGTATTCCAAGCACCTTGTATACTCAGTCGCAGGGGTTCTGATAATGAAAATTCCGAATACATTGGTAATTGTGGTTCCTTTTTAATTCTTGTCCACACGTTCAGCAGTGAATATGATCTCCTTATGGACGGCGGACGAATATTACTAAGAACCGGCAGCCAGTACGTGTTTGTGGGCGAATAAAGCCAGTAATGAGGCGACTTGCTTGAGTAACCTGTGTGCCAGCTGTTTTAGTGCGAGCACTGCTAATCCAAATAAAACAGTAGCATTCTGCGACTGAGAATGAAAAAGTTAAATCTGACAATCTGAGAAATTTGCAGTAACACCCCAGCCGGCTTTTGTTAACTTCTGGACTGTATATTGTCCCAAGTTCTGAATCTAGCTGCCACCAAAAACAAAAGTTCAAATGACTCTGAGCACTATGGGTCTTAACATCTAATGTCATCAGTCCCCTAGAACTACTTAAACCTAACTAATCTAAGGACGCTGTAGAGTTTGAAGTCTAAATTAGATGTTAGGTCTGTAGTTTGCTTGTTTGCTGTGTAAGTAGAAAGTTGATACTGCAGCTGTATGAGGATTTGGTCAGAGAATATCATGTTCTAAGTCATCCAACTTCTTCATGTCGATGTTAGTGTTGCTCAGCTTCACTAAATTTCATTGTAAAAATATGAGTAAAACGTAGCCTTTTCCTTTAGCATTAACGGAGTCGGGTACATCAGGCCAATCCATTGTACACATTAAGAGAAATATTAGTTACTGTTACACTTACTACACTGTTCATGATAACACAAAGAGGTCACAAATTAAGTAAGAGCGGAAAATTGAACAAGAACACATCGAGATCACAAATTAAATTTGAGCAGAAAATTGAACAAGATGACTAAAAGCAGTATTTTGCACTGGAAGACCCAGTTAATTGATAATTTTTAACACTTCACGTCAACGACTTTATGGAATATTCGATCCACATTTTCAATACAAAATTAGTCTTGATTGCAAAATTATACAAGGGCGACCTGTTATGAATCATCTGCCAATCATCGCCAGATCTACAATGGGAAGAAAAAAGGATTTATTGTGAACCGTTCTTAACACCGTCCGAAAAGGCCTTGGAAGGCCCAACGGTACCGATTGGCCGCCGTGTCATCGTCACCCCCCAGGCGTCACTGGATGAGGGTATGGAGGGGCACGTGGTCAGCAAACCGCTCTCCCGGCCATACATCTACATCTACATACACACTCCGCAGTCCAACTTACGGTGCATGGTGGAGGGTATCTCGTACCACAACTAGCATCTTCTCTCCCTGTTCCACTCCCAAACAGAAAAAGGGAAAAATGACTGCCTATATGCCTCTATACGAGCCCTAATCTCTTGTATCTTATCAAACCTACCAGTAACTAATCTAGCAGCCCGCCTCTGAATTGCTTCTATGTCCTCCCTCAACCCGACCTGATAGGGATCCCAAACGCTCGAACAGTACTCAAAAATAGGTCGTATTAGTGTTATATAAGCGGTCTGCTTTACAGATGAACCACATCTTCCCAAAAATCTACCAATGAACCGAAGACGACTATCCGCCTTCCCCACAACTGCCATTACATGCTTGTCCCACTTCATATCGCTCTGCAATGTTACACCCAGATACTTAATCGACGTGACTGTGTCAAGCGCTACACTACTAATGGAGTATTCAAACATTACAGGATTCTTTTTCTTATTCATCTGCATTAATTTACATTTATCTATTTTTAAAGTTAGCTGCCATTCTTTAAACCAATCACAAATCCTGTCCAAGTCTTCTTGTATCCTTCTACAGTCACTCAACGACGACACCTTCCCGTACACTACAGCATCATCAGCAAACAGCCGCATATTGCTATCCATCCTATCCAAAAGATCATTTATGTAGATAGAAAACAAGAGCGGACCTACCACATTTCCCTGGGGCACTTCAGATGATATCCTCACCTCCGATGAACACTCACCATCGACGACAACGTACTGGGTTCTATTACTTAAGAAGTCTTCGAGCCACTCACATACTTGGAAACCAATCCCATATGCTCGTACCTTAGGAGTCTGCAGTGGGGCACCGAGTCAAACGCTTCCCGGAAGTCAAGGAATATGGCACCCGTCTGATACCCTTCATCCATGGTTCGCAAGATATCATGTGAAAAAAGGGCGAGTTGCGTTGCGCAGGAGCGATGCTTTCTAAATCCGTGCTGATGCATGGACAGCAACTTCTCTGTCTCAGGGAAATTCATTATATTCGAACTGAGAATATGTTCGAGAATCCTGCAACAAACCTATGTTAAGGATATTGGTCTGTAATTTTGAGGATCCGTCCTTCTACCCTTCTTATATACAGGCGTCACCTGCGCTTTTTTCCAGTCGTTTGGGACTTTACGTTCGGCAACAGATTCGCGATAAATGCAAGCTAAGTAAGGAGCCAATTCAGTAGAGTACTCTCTGTAAAACCGAATTGGAATCCCATCAGGACCTGGTGATTTATTTATTTCCAACTCATTCAGCTGCTTCACAACCCCAGGGATGTCTCTCACTATGTCCTCCATACGGGAATCTGTACGAGACTCAAACGGCGGTATGTATGTACGATCCTCCTGCGTGAAAGATTTCTCAAATGCTAAATTTAAAATTTCAGCTTTCGTTTTGCTGTCTTCCATTGCCAGGCCTGACTCATCAGTGAGTGACTGGATGGAAGCCTTCGACGCGCTTGCCGATTTTACATAAGACCAGAATTTCCTTGGGTTGTCAGCAAGATCTTTCGCTAAGGTTTGACGGTGGTAGTGGTTGAGTGCTTCCCGCATCGCTCTTTTTACAGCAGCACGGATCTCTACTAACTTTTGCCTGTCCTCATTCCCCGATCTTTCTTGTACCGCGAGTGCAGCTGCCTTTGCTTCCTGAGCATTCTCCGAGTTGCGCTGTTAAACCACGGTGGGTCTTTTCCGTCCGTAACCCACTTTCTAGGCACATACTTGTCCAATGCGTGATTTACAATGTGTTTAAAATTTGCCCATAATTCTTCCACATCCTTCGTACCAGAAGTAAATGAGGTCGATTCATTTACTAAGTGGAATGCTGACAACTGCTTATCGGCTCTTTCTAGTAAGAATACTCTCCTAGCCTTCTTGACCGACTTTTTAACTTTCGTAACCATAGTCGTAATGACAACATCATGATCACTAATCCCTGTCTCAATACTGACACCGTCGGTGAGGTCCGCTCTGTTCATGGCTACCAGATCTAAAATATTTCCATTACGCGTTGGCTGCGATTTAGCTGCTCAAGACAGTTTTCGGATAATGTATTGAAAAGTTATTCACACAACGGCTTGTCTGTACCACCTGTAATGAATCCATAGACATCCCAGTCTATACTAGGTAAGTTGAAGTCGCCTCCGTCTAATATAGCATGATCCTTGTACGTCTCCGATACAGAATGTAGACTCCCTTTGAATGATTCTAGAACTGTCACGGTGGAACCTGGTGGCCGGCAATAACACCCCACATTTAACTTTATTTCCCCTAGCCCTGTTAAACGTGTCCAGATAACTTCACAATCACACTCTACTTCGACCTCAGTAGACACAATATTTTTGTCAACTGCAATGAAGACACCACCTCCTACGGTGTCTAATCTGTCTTTCCGATACACGTTCCAACCCTCACTAAATATTTCAGAACTTCCTATCTCAGGGTTTAGCCAGGTCTCTGTCCTGAGAGTAATTTGTGCGCCACACGCTTCCTGGAGGGCAGTAAATTCAGGAACTTTATTCCGAACACTCTGAAAATTTACTGCTAATATCCTGAAAGCCGAAGTGTCCTTACACTGAGCGCGTCCTGATTTCCCTGCCTCCAAGTCGACTGGTGAGTGTTCATCAGGACACCTCTCACTACTGCCTAGCTTAGAAAAACCCCATGTGCACGCCGTATGTCAGTTTACGGGACAGGAGCCGCTACTTCTCAGTCAAGTAGCTCATCAATTTGTCTCACACGGGCTGAGTGCACCCCGCTTGCCAACAGCGCTCGGCAGATCGGTTGGTCATCCATCCAAGATCTAGCCCAGCCCGACAACGGTGACGGGAACCGGTGTTAACACTGCCGCATGGCCGTTGGCGAACTGTTTTTACTACGAACAGTGTACATTGTATATAAAAATTTCGTTAGCTTCGTTCTACGCATGGAGATTTCTGTTGGAATCTACGTTAATTACTTTCCTTGCTGAGTGTGGCAATAGCCCTATTTCACTTTCTATTACCTTGCGCATGTGACAGTTTCTCTGCTTTTTAAATTTAAAACGTCGTAATATAAAGTACTAAACAACAATTCTCTCATAAAAGTGATTTTGCGAATCTAGATTGACACCAGCTGCTTATGATCGATGAAAATTTGTTCCGGGCCGGGACCCGAATCCCTTTCATGGCGAGCGGTCGACTCGACCAGTTAGGCTATCCGAGCAGCCCTCCAGGACCGACCCAAACTTCCATACCTCATAGAGGCCACGGCACTTTCGCACTCATATTTCGTGATTTCCGCACAGGGAGGGAGTAATATTTTATCCTCATGACTACATGATTGATGATTGCAATGTCTGTGTGAATACAGTGTCTGCATCTTCACACTACAATCTCCATCACACATTCACGAGTGCTCTATACGAAACGACCAAGAGCAGACATACTATCTTGGGTTCTCTACTGGTCTGGTCTGACAAACGACCTCCAAGTTATTCTCATGGTATCTGCAAGAAGATCTCCTCCTGAAGTGTTTCCATGACGAACAAACCGGCCAGTGATGCACCTCGAGCAGTCTCACAATCAAACAATGAAGAACGACTCCTACCGAAGGCTTATAGTGTCTTTATCGTTGAACTCATAAAAATTACCCAAGACCACTACGGAATTAAAATGAAAGAGTGTGAAGACTTCGTAATATGTTGCGATTCAATGGGCTGTTTACAGACAGTTGACCAATTTATTTATTTATTTATTCGTATGGCTAGGGTCCCCCGTAGGGCAGACTGTTTACCGGGTGCCGGTCTTTCAATTTGACGCCACTTCGGCGACCTGCAGTCGATGAGGATGATAGGATGACAATGACGACAGTACAACACCCAGTCCCTGGGTGGAGAAAATTCCCCGACCGAGCCGGCAATCGAACGAGGGCACAGAGGATTGACAATCCGTCACGCTTACCATTCAGCTACCGGGGGCGGACTAATTGACCAATTATACAATGTAACGTATTTGAATAATTTGAATACAACATCCAGGACCAGCTAGCAAAGCTTCACGACGACATCCATGTCACATTAAATAATAAGTTATTACAGGTAATGAACGGCTGATCGTGGGGCTAAGCAAGTTACGACCAAAGAACTGCTAGACCTTGCAAGCCCCACGACCAACGTTCTATCCCATGTTCGACACCCATTCCTACAGGCATGGTAAGGAGGATGACAAACCACAGCAACATCGGACGAATTAAGTCCGATTAGTAAGCCACTGCTGAGTGGACGACCTCACAAAGAGCCTGTAGCAGAGATCCAAACTTCATCTGCTGACAACGCTTTGGGCACGGAGGAACAAACCTGAACAAACCTACCGCCACTTGAATATGGTGCCCTTAGATAGTGAACCAGCACTGGTTGAATGCACCGTTCGGGCTAACTTGAAGAAGAGTACAGAAATTGGACACGTCTCCCGGTCTCCCATTGACGTACCATGAGACAGCCGTCAAACTAACTCTGCATTTTATCATGATACGCGTTTATATTGCAATCTCTAAGCCCCATTTTCACACATTGGCATAGGGTATGGAGGGCGAACCCACTCCCGTAGTTTCACACAGATCAATCGCCAGCCTGACTCCAGCCCCACCCCCGCACACTGTGCTACTTGTACTTAAACAATATATCTGAAAGACCATGCTGATAGCTCCTGAGAAACAATACTCATCCTTATCCTTCACATATTTTCGGCTACTTTCTTTTTCTTTGAGTTATCAGTCTCCTGGTTCCTCCCCTGTGCCAACTTCTTCATTACAGAGCAGCAACTGCAAACTTTCCAATATCTCTTTTCCTCTACAGTTTATCCTTCCACAGCACCCTTCAGTATCGTGGAAGTTATTCTCTCATGTCTTAACAGATGTTTTACGATCTTGTCCCTTCTTCTTGTCACTGTTTTGCATATACTCCTTCCCCCTCCGATTCTGCGCAGAACCTCCTCAATCTTCACTTTATCAGTCCACCTAATTCTCAGCATTATCCGTAGTACCACATCTCGAATGCTTCGATTCTCTTCTGTATCGGTTTTCCCACAGTCCATGTTTCACCTCCATACAATGCTGTCCTCAAAACGTACATTGTCAGTAATTTCTTCCCTACATTAAGGCTTACGTTTGATACTAGTAGACAGGAATGTCCTTTTTTCCAGTGCTAGTCTGCTTTTGACGCCCTCATTGCTCCGAATATCATGGGTTAAATTGCTGCCAAGGTAGCGGTCCTTAACTCCATATACTATGTGATCATTAATCCTTATGTTTCTCCCTGTTCTCATTTCTGCTACTTATCAATACTTTCCTCTTTCTTCGAGTTACTCTCAGTTCACATTCTGTACTCATTAAACTGTTCATTCCATTCATCAGATCACGTAGTTCTTCTTCACTTTCGACTGATGATCTCAGAAGTTAAGTCCCATAGTGCTCAGAGCCTTCTTCACTTTCACCCGGGATAGCAATGTAATCAGCGAATCGTATCACTGATATCCTTTCACCTTGAATTTTAATCCCACTGTTGAAACTTTCTTATATTTCCATCGTTGTTTCTTAGATGTACACATTGAACAGTAGGGGCAAAAGACTACATCCCTGTCTTACGCCTTCATTAATCCGAGCACTTCGTTCTTGACCGTCCACTCTTGGTTCTTGTACATTTATTATTATCCGTCTCTCCCTGTAGCTTACGGCTATTTTCCTCTGAATTTCTAACATCTTGCACTATTTTAGATTGTTCGAACGCTTCTTCCATGTTAACTGATCCTATGCAAGTGTCTTGATTTTTCTTCAGTCTTTCTTCCCCATAAACCGCAACGTCAGAATCGCCTCTGTGATGCCTTTACCCCTTTTATCGCTAAACTTTATATTCCATTCTTCTGTGTATTATTCTGGTCAGCAACTTGGATGCATCAGCTGATTGGCGATACTCCTCGCACTTTTCCGTTCTTGCAGTTTTCGGAATTCTGTGGATGATGTTTTGCCTAAAGTCAGATGGTATAACGCCAGACAAATACATTTTGCTCACAAACATGAATAGTCTTTTATTGCCTTTCCCTAAATTATTTTGGGAATTCTGAAGGATTTTCTTATTCGAGAGTAAGTCTTCCAAAGCTCTTTTGAATTCAGATTCAAATACTGCATCCCTTATCTCTTCTATATCGAGTCCTGTCTCTTCTTCACTCACGTCAGCAGACAAGTCTTCCCCCTCATATAGGCCTTCAGTGTAGTCCTTCCACCTACCTGCTCTCTCCCTCTCTCTCTCTCTCTCTCTCTCTCTCTCTCTCTCTCTCTCTCTCTCTCTCTCCTCCACATTTAACACTGGAATTCCTATTGAAGTTTAATTTTACCACACTTGCTTTTTTATTTCGCCGTAGGTAGTTTAACTTTTTATATGCTGAGTCAGTCCATCCGACTATCGCATCGCCGGCGGCGGTGGTCGTGCGGTTCTAGGCGCTCGAGTCCGGAGCCGCGCTGCTGCTACGGTCGCAGGTTCGAATCCTGCCTCGGGCATGGATGTGTGTGATGTCCTTAGGTTGGTTAGGTTTAATTAGTTCTGAGTTCTAGGGGACTGATGACCACAGCAGTTGAGTCCCATAGTGCTCAGAGCCATTTGAACCATTTGACTATCGCATCACTTTCGATTTCTTCAATTTTTTCCTGCAGTCATTTCACTTTAGTATCCCTGCTTTCCCTGTTTATGGCGTTTCTAGGTGACTTATATTTCTGTAATCTTGAATTTCCCGTAATACTTTTATACTTCCTTGTTTCATGGACCAGTTGAAATATTTCGTGTGTTACCCATGGATTCTCCCGATTTACTTTCTTTGTATCTATGTTTTCCTGTCCAAAATCTGTGACTGCCATTTTCAGAGATGCCAATTTCTTTTCAACTGAACTGCCTACTGAGCTATTCCTTATCGCAGTATCTATAACCTCCGAGAACTTGAAGCGTATTTGCTGATTCGTTAGTACTTCCGGATCCCACTTTTTTGTACACTGTTTTTCTCTGACTAATCTCCTACACTTCAGCCTATTCCACATCACTGCTAAATTATGATCTGAGTCTATATCTGTTGCTGGGTACCCCTTAAATCCAGTATCTGATATAGATGATGGATTACGTAATCTAACTGAAATTTTTCCGTACCTTCCGATCTTTTCCAAATGTACCTCCTCCTCGTGTGATTCTTGAATAGACTATTCGCTATTACTAGTTGAAATTTATTTCAGGACTCAATTACTCGATCTCCAGTTTCATTTCTAATACCAAGTCCATATTCTTCTGTAACTCTTTCCTCTATTCCTTCCCCTGAAACCGCATTCCAATCCCCTATGACTATTATATTTTCATCCCCTTTCACGTGCTAAGTTACCTGTTCAACACCTTCATGTTCTCACTCTAACTCCTCATCTTTGGCCTACAACGTCGGTTGTTGGTTGCCGGTGTTGGTTTGCTGTCGATTCTGATGAGAACAGCCCTGTCGCTGAACTGTTCACAGTAACTCACTCTCTGCGCTATCTTCCTATTCATAACGAATCCCTTTGTACCATGTTCTGCTGCTGTCGATATTGTCCTGTACTCATCTGACCAGAAATCCTTAACGTTGTAACGTCTAGAGAAACAAAAACAATATATTATGTAGTAATTAGAGAATTAGATGTATCATATTGTGTCATTGTATAAAATTATGTATTTTTTTTTTATTATTTATTTCTGAAAACGTCTGCGTCGGCGAGTAATAAAACCGACACAGAAGATAAATGTTAAACAGAGATTAAAAAAGGAACTAGTATATAATACGTGTTGAATATGAATGTCTTTGTCGTCTTAATTTGGAAGTTGTGCGAGTAAGATCTCCTGTTGTTGTAGAGAACGCCAATGTAGCATTCTTTTGTCGAGACTAAGCAATGTACGCCATTACGTGTGAATTCACAAAGGTCTGTAATCACTGAGATATTTAAAGGTTTTAATAGAGTTGTTTAAATGAAAACTTGTATTATTTATTGTTAAGCTTGCTTGCATATTATCCCATCCTGTTGAGACATTTTTCAGTTATATAAATATTATCTGTGGTGCTGAGCTGCGTGGAGAACGAAGAGCCGCTGCCGCGGCGTATTTAAACGACTTACAATATAGTCGAGCATACCGCAAGGAAGCGGTAAAATAATAGTAAAATAATATTATTTCTTTTAGCTCCCAGACTGGCAGTGAAGATCAGCAGATTTTATGATGTGTTGCAGATTGACGCGGGCTGCTGATAGGATATAATTTACAGTGCAAATAATTTAATGTACCTTCAGAATCTGATAGGAATCTTGCTGTGCTCCGTTCTGATCTGGCAAACTTTATAGTGACAACGTATTTTTTAATGAGAGTCTCATGTTCTTGGGCTAGTCGTGGTATGAAATAGCATTTTAACGAGAAATAAAATCCACTGCGAACTTGTGTTTTTGAACGATCACACTAACTGTAACATCAGTGTTCATAACAAAGTAATTTCAACTTTTAATCACTATGAAGTAGGGAAGATATATTGATTCTTAGCATGAGTTGCAGTTACGAAAAATCGTTCCTTAAATTGTAGGCCAGATACAGAACAATGAGACTTCCATATATACATTTTATTCCGCTAAAAGGTAATGATGATAAAGAAAAGCAAAGCACAGCATTGCTAAAAGTATTTCACGTAACTCTTTTCGTAAATGTGTTGTTACAAAGAGAATAAATAAACCAAAGAGCAACAATTTTACAATCCGCGAGAGAGTTGTACGTGAAACTGTCGCCCAAAAACGCGGAGCCCGAATTTGCAGTGGCCACAAATATAAAATTTTATGTATTTTTCTTTCAGTGTTGATTGTTATGTATGTGTAGATATATATGTATTTAGTGATAAATGTATGTATGTATATCATGATCAATGCTATGTATTAATGAATGTGTAAACACTCTTTCATGACAAAACGTACTACTGCAAACGAGTCTGAGAAGACGATCCTGATAGTACTGAGAAGCTGTAACGACTACGTAATCCGGGGGCAGCCGAACCCCGAGATAAGATAAACTAAAGGTAAGACTACAGTGTAGTTGTCCTGTTTGTAGAAGTCGAGCTCCAGTGAAGTGATCTCATTTCGCTAGTGGTGTGCATATTGTGCGTAGTTTGATGTTAGTGTTTGTGACAGGACAAAGTTGATGGTAGATAGTAATTTTTAGTGTGCAGTTAGTGGAGATAAATTAACGTATTTTGTGGGCAAGGGGCAAAACTGTCAGACTTTGTGGTTTAGTAAGCAATTTATGAATATGGTTAAGTTGCGTAGTCAACGTCCGAGCAATATGGATACTGAGGAACAACAATTAGTTAGTGCAGGAAATGTGGAACCGGGTACCTCAAGTAGTACTAGTACTCTCTTTGAGGATATAACATGTGAGAATGTGGGGGCAGGGGCACAGGAATTGGTGCCACCGCCCACTAGTCCTCAAGGGGATGTAGAGAAAGAAGTTGTACCACCACCAGAAAAGCAGGAACCAGAGAGTGGTAATCTGCCTGGTGGGTATTCGCTTCAGGCTATATTAGAGCGCGTGCTGAATTACCAAGCAGAATTTGCGCAACAGCAAGTCGAGCGAGACCGCCAGCAAGCTGAGCGAGATCGTAGGCTAGCAGAAAATTTACTTGCCCAGCAAGCTGAGCGAGATCGCCGGCAAGCTGAGCGGGACCAGCAACTTGTGCAATCGTTAGAAAACATGAAAAAAGAGATTGCAGATATGAAACAGAATTATGAGTCGATACCTAAGGCCGTGCAGGAGCTGATTGAACAGGTCAACAACCTGCAAGTAGCAAACACTAACAGGGTAGACGAAATAGGTGTATTAGCCAATCGAGTAGAAAAGCTAGAAATAGATTCCACGCAGCTTGTAGAGCAGAAGTGGAACGAACAAGCAACTAACATTGAAACAGAATTCAACTCATGGCTAGAAGTGAAGGAGTGTGAGATTGACAAGAACATTAATTCCAAAGTACAAGCAGCCATAGCAAATAGAGGCTCCGAATCGTTCAGTACCGCAGTGAATAGTCAGGTACAGAACGACGTGCAGACCATCAAACAAATACTCAGTGAGGATATTCCGCAGTGGCAAGTGAATATGAACAAACGGATATCCGACCTGGAGAAGGGTTTAGCACAAAGCAGAAAACATTTGGAACAGGAACCTCTGTCGCCAACAGCCCATGGTTTCGGCAACGCACAAACTTATACGCGATACAACAATGGGGAACCTGTAGTCGATAATGCGAAGAGCTGTAGCTTCGGTTCGGAGCGCGCAGCATATGTCCAAGGAGCAAAACCATGTAGTTCAAAAATATTAGTGGAAGAAAGTTTAATCAAAAATAGACAATTTCAAACGTTTACTACTGAACGGAAATCAGTACACCCAGTAGTATTCAATAAAAGCTTTAAAAATATCTTGCCCAGTGTGTGGAACGAAACACAGAAAATTCAATACGTAATGTCGTACATTCAAGGTGATGCAGCGTTGTGGGCTACAGAAGTAGCAGACAGCTGCATGACATATGAACAGTTCGAAAGGGCATTTCTATCGAAATATTGGTCTCCTTGTATACAAGAGCGGCTAAGAAAAGAAGTATATAATCCCGAACCGTACTCACCTCGTCTGGGGAATTTGAGACGGTATTTTGAAAAATATATAAACAAAACACGCTACTGGGACGAGCCTATATCACCAAGAGACATAATAAGACTACTAAAATCACATTTACCCATTCATATCAAAGAGAAATTAATACACGTACCAGAAAGCGATATGGAAAACTTCCTGTCTGTTCTAGATTCTATAGACTTGATACAGGAAGACGCAAAATCAGCGTGTGATCACTCGCGGAATAATGGGTCAGGATGTAAACATGACAGAAATAGTAGTGCACAAAACCACAACCATGGAAATGGTGGGGGTGGTAACAAGCGGCAAGAACATTCGCAAAATGGTAGTAATGGTAGAGGCCAGAACGGGTATGGACAAACAACTTATAACAAAAGGCGTCGATTTGACGACCGGTACGAATCTGGAATGTCAGGGACCAACCGCTGGAAAAATGCGCGAGGTCAGTGACAGGGCAATTATAGTGATAGTAATCGAAATTGGCAGCAAAATCAGCGAAGAAGCCCAGAGCGACAGGGTAATGACCGGTATGACAACAATAGACCACCGCCGCAAAACGCGCCTATTGCGCAGCCGTGGCGGTCGACAAATCAGAGTGTACATATAGTGGAGGTCGCGGACAATAGCCTTCCAAGTACTTCACAAGTAACTAATTCAACAAACTAGAATCGGCCTCGATATGCTCTCCATCGATGGCCGAGGGATGGAGTGAGAGCAACACGAGTGATAATAATATACCTGGGATACGTATGCTGCGATACAACGATGGTGTCAGTATGGATAAAGATCTACTGAACGAACCACACGAATGTAAGAAAGATAATAACGAAAATGTGCAAGCTATTATCGAAGCGAAAATCAATGATGTTGCAGTGAATATAATCATCGACACAGGTGCCTCAGTAAGTGTAATGAGTATGGAGTTATTTAAGGCACTGGGAAAAGGACATAGCATTCCGACTTTCCCGGTTAATCATTGTAAGGTGTCTGGAGCCATTGGTGCACAGAGCCAATCAGTTAAGTACCAGGTGCAGGTGGAGATTTGTAAGGAGGGCGAAGCCATAGTGAGCTCGTTCCTCGTTGTTAAAGGATTGAAGGTGGCCTGCATTCTGGGAGTAGATTTTCTCCGTGAGAGGGACGCATTGATCGACCTCTCCTTGGGGAAATTAAGCATAGTTAATAGGGGTAGGAGGATTGAGTTATCTATGATGAAATCGAAGGAGGTACTTGTGCCGTGTTGTAATCGAATCAATATCAAGGGTAGGAAACCTTGGGTACTACACCTTGATGGTTTGTCACATGCAGCAGACCTCTATTACCCGAATTTAGAGGGTCGAAATTTTGAAACAAATGTTGAGGCATTTCAAACCAAAGTGCAGGAATCTGAAGGTTTAAGCGGTAAACAAAAGCAACAGTTGACGCAGCTGCTATCGGAATACACTATGGTATTTACCGACCGACCAGGAATAGTCAAAGGGTACCACTATCACATAGAGGTGATGCCCCACAAAACATACTGTCGCGCAACTTACTCCATCCCTTGGTCGAGGAGGGAATTAGTAGCTAAAGAGATTCGGAAGATGTTAGAGTGGGATATCATTGAGCCCTCCTTCTCTCCATACAGTAGTCCTCTTGTAGCAGTGGCGAAAGCCAATGGAAAAATCAGGCTAGTGTTAGATGCGAGGGACATTAACAAAATTATCATACCTGTCCGGACTCGCCCTGAGAATTTAGATGAGCAGATACAAAAATTTCATGGAGCACAGTACTTGACCTCGGTCGATCTGAAAAGTTCATATTGGCAAATTCCCCTTACACCGGAATCCAGGAAGTACACAGCTTTCATATTCGGAGGGCGGAGTTACCAATTCAAGGTACTTCCCTTCGGATTGAATGTGAGTGCTGGAGTGTTTATTACTGCACTAGACACGGTACTGGGTCCAGACTTATTAGAAAAAATCACTGTATATGTTGATGATCTGGTAATCGCTACTGCTACTTGGGACGAACATATGGAATTGTTGCGTAGAGTACTAGAGAGATTTAAGCAAGCAGGTGTGACAGCAAACCTAGAAAAGTCAAAATTTGGACGAAATAAAATTAAATTTTTAGGCCATCTTATTACACCACTTGGTATACGCCCAGACAACAAAAAACTAGAGGCGATCCGAGAATTTCCAAGCCCCCGGACTAAGAGGCAATTGAAAGCGTTCCTTGGGCTCACGTCTTTTTTCAGAAGGTTCGTGCCCAATCAGTTGTTAAATGACGCGTCGCTACTAAATCTGCTACGAAAAAGTGTGCAGTGGGTTTGGACTGACAAATGTCAACAAGCTTTTGAAGCGATTAAAACCGCCCTACTGAATGCAAATATTTTGCAGCACCCAGATCTGTCAAAAGATTTTTGTCTTGCGACGGATTCATGTTCCTATGGCCTGGGAGCGTGCTTATTTCAGTGGGACGAAGGAAACGACCCGACAACAATAAAGATTATCGGCTTCGCCAGTAGGACTTTAACTAGCTGCGAGAGAGCCTACTCGGCAACCGAACTGGAAGCACTTGCAGTAGTCTGGGCTGTAAAAAAGTTTAATTATTATCTACAAGGGAAGGAGATTAGAGTGTATAGTGACCACCAGGCGTTAAGTTTTTTGATGTCATGCAAACTATTCCATACCAGACTGAGGAGATGGATGCTTGTCTTACAAGAATACCGGATAAAGATTATGTACATAAAAGGCCAAGATAACGTAATAGCGGATGCTCTGTCGCGACTGCCGGTAGGATTACCGGATTTAGCAGAAATGTTAGAGCAATCCGCGGAGTATAAAGTGCTGTTAGTGCGTGACAATACTTACATGAAGGATTTTTTATATATATGTAAAAACATGTGCGAATTACAAAGGGCAGATCCGATGTGGAAAAAAATCATTAATAATATTGAAGAGGGTGTTAACAATAGAGAGGAGCAAGGTTTTAAAATAGTGAACCATATTTTGTATCATAAACTTAATACGAAAGAAGACTGCTGGGCGGTATGTATACCTAACCAGTCGGTAAAAGTTATGATATGGCACACGCACTTGGCATGGGGCCATGCAGGGATTGGAAAGTGTGCAGAGATCATGGCGAGATACTGCTACTTTCCCCGTATGAAACACCAGATTCAGGCAACAGTTAGAACTTGCGTGATATGTCAAAAAGCAAAACATTATAATAGATCCACTAAGTTTGAATTACATCCCATAGTTCCACTCAGGCCGCTTCAAATAGTATCTGTGGATGTAGCCGGTCCTTATCCCATGGCCAGAGGAGGTATGAAATATATACTGGCCATGTACGATATTTTTTCCAAATACTTGGCAATTTATTGCATAAAATCAGCTACTGCCAAAACCATGGTCAGGCGGATCAATCAAGAATACTTGCCTCAAGTGGGAAAAACCGAAGCCATAACGACTGATAATGCTTCTTATTTCACGGGTCGAACTTGGAAAAATTACCTACGGGAACAAAATATACAGCATATTCTGGTATCCCGGTTCCATCCCGAAGCCAGTCTAGTTGAAAGAATATTCAGAGAATTGAATAAGTTCCTTAGAATCTACATAGGGAACCGACATACAAAATGGCCAGGGCTAGTACCGAAATTTGTAGAAATACACAATTTAACACCCCATTCAAGTACAGGCTATCCACCGGTAGAGATATTGAATGGATTTAATGAGACACCGAATGAATGGCTCACGCCTTTACCGAGACTACCAGTCAAGGCAGAAACAAGGGAGGAAAAGATGAAAAAGATATGGAACAGACTAACCAGCTGTGCGGCAAAGAGGAAAAGGAAGTACGACCGAGGTGTAACTAACGAACAGAAATATAATGTAGGAGATCTAGTACTTATTCGTAACCACGCTAAATCCTCAGCCACCTTAAAACAGAATAGTAAGTAGCAATTGCTATATTCAGGGCCTTTTGAAGTAATAAGCGTGCCACACGAATGTAGCTATTTGTTAGCACATCCCCATACGGGGAAGATCAAAGGATTGTATCCACGTAAAGATGTGAAGTTATTTATTCAGTGACATATCACATATAAAGAGGAATAGTTGTAAGAAGATTTTAATTGTGTTTTAGAATATAAGTATGTTAGTATTAAGAAAGAAATTTGTGTGTAATGAAACTTGGAGGAAGTGGATTCAGAAAGTAGGCAATAGCTTACACAGGAAAGATTTTGTTTACAGACAATTAGAGCCATTTAAAAATTATAGGCTCATTAAGCAACGAACAATCTTCTTGTTGATAAAGTGAGGATTAATTTCTTGAATCATTATACAAAGGATTAATTTCTTGAACCATTTTCTATGTGTAGTATGTAAGTGCAATTAATGATGCAATCTAATATAGTAAGGTAACTGTTGTAATTGTATTAGGATAAGGAACCCTGAGAGAGAGAGTCTTGACTAGCCAAACATGGACTCTGTAATATGCAACAATTATGTGATGTTTGCTGCCAGTAGTGATATGAGAACGACACTGGAGCATAAGCTAATCAAAAAACAAGCCCGTTCCGTGGAAAATCCGCTTTGTATATAACAATGCTTCAATTGAAGCCTGTGTACTTGGTACACGCCCTTGAATATTCATTACGCGATACGCGAATTAAGTCAACCAATGTGGAACCTACACTGTAGTCATATAGGAAAAATCATTAAAAATAATGCTAGTGCTAAATGAAGTATTTATTGATCAATATGCCCAAGTCAAGCTGTCATGCACATGGTAAAATCTGTTTGATAGATGGGTGATAACCAGGCAAGCTACACTGATAAGAAAATTAAAAAATTTTACAAAAGGGCTATATACGCCTAGTAACAATATGAAAAGTGTGTTGTGATAAGGTAAAAACAAATAGACGCCATGTAGATGAGAGTGAGTATGCGAAGAACAGTTAAAAGGTATTAAAAAATAAACTGTGTGCATAAACAATGGAGGAAAGGACGGAATATTGTGTGTAGCAGGAACAGAAAATGACTGTTGTATCTGCACCAATATATACGTCGACAAGTTTAGTGTTGAGTGACAGACTGTCCTAGTGCAGTGCTCAACGAACAATAGACAGGGTATAAAAACAGTAGTTATTGATCCGTTCGGAGTCGAGTTAAACGAACATCGCTCGACGGGGACATTTAGTATGTGTGTTACGAAACATTTTCACGTGTTGAAAGACGCTCTGGCAGTGTACTAACCGTGGAGTGAGTGAAAATGTGTAGTACAATGTGCGTGTGACGAACCTTGAATACCAGTGTCACAATGCCACAAGAAACCTGTTATCACGCCAAACCATCCTGTGCATACCAGTGAAGCGACGGCTTACTGAACAATAAACGCTTTTAACAAGTTGCATCTTCTTCCACAGCTAGTAATCTGTGTCCTTAAAGACAGTACACCGTTGTGGAATGTTTGTTTCATGCGCTACAACGGGGAGCCATGCGGAGAAGCCGAGACGAGTGCGCGTGCCGTCAGCCAGCCGGTCGCGGTAAACCACTGCCACTCGCCGACATCGGCGAATGGTTCAGCGCGGTTCGCAACTGCTTGGGCGCCACGTCAGCACGACGTCGCTGTTACTGAGAGCCGGTCGTCGAACCCAGCGGCCGTCGGCACGCGGCGTTCCAGACGACGCTACTCAACAATTGCTTCGCGCCGCCAGCTCCGTACAACATTGTTGTCATTCAAATGAAGTATCAAATATGTGTTTAATGCACTAACATGAATAGGGTTTAGTGGACACGAAATGACGTGACAAACATTTGTTTTTTTTTCTTGAGTTATTCAATACGGACTCAAAGCATTCATTGGTTCAGTGATATATAGGTATAATATGTTTTCGTCATGTTAATGAAGTATACTCGCATGAATGCTAGACATTTTAAACCAATTGTCGCGAGTAAATGCAAGGACGATTCATGATACTACTGTAAAAATGTGTAATAAGTGACTTTCATTACACTCCAAAACACAAATATTATATGGGTAACAAAGAGACTAAAGGTTTAACATGCTCTCACAAATAGCCTTTGTTATATGTGAACATTTGATAGAATCTGAACTTTTTGTGATCAAACTGGGTATTAAAACAAACCAGACGAGATGACCATGGCTCCGGCGCAGTTTTCCCAGGTTTTCTGATCGCACGTAGCCCGAATGGGGGAGCCAAATAAATGTAATGACCCTGGGACTAGGTTGACGGTCACCTCGCAAAGTGAAAGAACAGTATAAAAAGTGTAATTAAACCTACAGTGTAAAAGAACTAAGAAGTGTAAAGTGAATGATCCAACCAAGGTAACAGACAATAACCAAACAGACGTTAGTGGCAGCGTATTGCCGAACATTTCCAACGTTAGTCAATTGCTGCCAGGGGGCATTGTAACGTCTAGAGAAACAAAAACAATATATTATGTAGTAATTAGAGAATTAGATGTATCATATTGTGTCATTGTATAAAATTATGTATTTTTTTTTTTTATTATTTGTTTCTGAAAACGTCTGCGTCGGCGAGTAATAAAACCGACACAGAAGATAAATGTTAAACAGAGATTAAAAAAGGAACTAGTATATAATACGTGTTGAATATGAATGTCTTTGTCGTCTTAATTTGGAAGTTGTGCGAGTAAGATCTCCTGCTGTTGTAGAGAACGCCAATGTAGCATTCTTTTGTCGAGACTAAGCAATGTACGCCATTACGTGTGAATTCACAAAGGTCTGTAATCACTGAGATATTTAAAGGTTTTAATAGAGTTGTTTAAATGAAAACTTGTATTATTTATTGTTAAGCTTGCTTGCATATTATCCCATCCTGTTGAGACATTTTTCAGTTATATAAATATTATCTGTGGTGCTGAGCTGCGTGGAGAACGAAGAGCCGCTGCCGCGGCGTATTTAAACGACTTACAATATAGTCGAGCATACCGCAAGGAAGCGGTAAAATAATAGTAAAATAATATTATTTCTTTTAGCTCCCAGACTGGCAGTGAAGATCAGCAGATTTTATGATGTGTTGCAGATTGACGCGGGCTGCTGATAGGATATAATTTATAGTGCAAATAATTTAATGTACCTTCAGAATCTGATAGGAATCTTGCTGTGCTCCGTTCTGATCTGGCAAACTTTATAGTGACAACGTATTTTTTAATGAGAGTCTCATGTTCTTGGGCTAGTCGTGGTATGAAATAGCATTTTAAAGAGAAATAAAATCCACTGCGAACTTGTGTTTTTGAACGATCACACTAACTGTAACATCAGTGTTCATAACAAAGTAATTTCAACTTTTAATCACTATGAAGTAGGGAAGATATATTGATTCTTAGCATGAGTTGCAGTTACGAAAAATCGTTCCTTAAATTGTAGGCCAGATACAGAACAATAAGACTTCCATATATACATTTTATTCCGCTAAAAGGTAATGATGATAAAGAAAAGCAAAGCACAGCATTGCTAAAAGTATTTCACGTAACTCTTTTCGTAAATGTGTTGTTACAAAGAGAATAAATAAACCAAAGAGCAACAATTTTACAATCCGCGAGAGAGTTGTACGTGAAAACGTCTTTTCATTTCATTTCACTGACCCATTATATCAAGACTGAGCGTTAGCATTACCCTTTTCAGATTTTGTACTTTCCCTAACATGTCCAAAGTTCTGACATTTTACGCCATGACTCACAGAACGTTACCCTTTCGTTAGTTGTTCATCTTTTTCTCGTAGCCATTTCCCTCTTGACAGTCCCCTCCAGGAGATCCGAATGGGCGACTATTCCGGAATCCTTTAGCAAAGGGGAGATCATTACGACACTTTTTTCACAACAGGCCCCGTATCCTGTGTCATTAGTTCAGTGGTTCCTATTGCCTTCTGTATTCTTATGCTATTAATCATTGCTGATTCTTGCGCCTTTTACGGGCAGTTTCACGTATCAAAGGCAAGAGAGTGCCCCAAACCTCTCTCCACTACTCCGTCCTCTTTGACAAGGCCGTTGGCAGAATGAAGGCGATTTCATAAGTCGGCTGTGCGAAGAGGCTTCAACCCGAGACCGAGAACGTTATGACTAGTAACCAAGGACGATGCACCTATACGTCGGTTCTACGTGATCTCCTTACCGTAGTGCAAAGTACACTGTGGTGACGAAAGCCATGGGGTATCTCTTAATATCGTGTCAGACATCCTTTGCCCGGCATAGTGCAGCTACTCGTTATGGCATGGACTCAGCAAGTCGTTGGAAGTCGCCTGTAGAAATATTGATCCTTGTTGCCTGTATTGCAATAGAGCTGATAATGCAGGATTTCCCATAAATTTTCGATGGGATTAATGTCGGACGATCTCGGTGGCCTAATCATCCGCTCGAAATGTCCAGAATGTTCTGACATGGCGCACTGTCATCCATAAAAATTTCGTCGTAGTTTGGGAACATGAAGTCCCTAAAAGAGTGCAAATCGTCCCCAGTAAATGATCTGTCAGTTGGACAACACCGTTATGTAGCCTCCACTGCCTTACATTGTGCCTTGTTGACAACTTGGGTCCATGGCTTCGTGGGGTATGCGCCGCAGTCGAACCCTACTATCAGCTCTTCCCAACTGAAATCGGTGCTCACCCGACCAGGCCACGGTTTTCTAGACATTATGGACTAACCTACATGGTCACGAACCCATGAGATGCGCTGTACATGATTTCGTGCTGTTATCAAACGCATTCATTTCGGTCGTCTGCTGCCATGGCTTATTAACGCAAAATTTCGCAGCACTGTTCTGACGGATAAGTTCGTCACACGCCCCACATTGATTTATGCGATTATTTCACGCAGTGTTACTCGTCTGTTAGCACTGACAACTCTATAGAAGCGCTGCTGTTCTCGGTCGTTAAGTGAAGGCCGTCGGCCACTGCTGTGTCTGTGGTGAGAGGTAGCGCCTGAAATTTGATGTTCTCGGCACACTCCTGACACTGTGGGTTTCGGAGTATTGACTTTTTTAAGTGGAATGTCCTATGCATGTAGTCTGAACTACCATTACGTGTTCAGAGTTTGTTAATTCCCGCAGGCGGTGATAATCACGTCGGAAAGCTTTTCACATGAATCGCCTGAATCCATATGATAGCTCAGCCAACGCGCTGCCCTTTTATACTACTCGCCCGCATCTGTATATGTCCGTATCGCTATCCCATGATTTTCTCAACCCAGAGTACGGGGACGGAAAGGTTATTTACAACTGTTGTAAGAATCTAAGGACATGAAAGGGAGGCGTTACTTGTGAATGGAGTGAAACGGTACTACTACGTTTTTCAATCTTTACATTGACCAAATGAAGGAGAATTTAAGTTCAACGAGTAGAAACAAAATCTTTGAGGGTTGCCGATGACGTGGTAATTCTTTCAGAGTCCTTGAAAGAGTAGTTGAACAGAACGGATAGCATCTTGAAAAGAGGTTATAGGATGAAAGTAAAGAAAATCAAAACTAAGGTAACGGTATGCTGCCCAGTTCTTGCCGTCCGGTGTGGCCGTGCGGTTCTAGGCGCTTCAGTCTGGAACCGCGCGACCGCTGCGGTCGCAGGTTCGAATCCTGCCTCGGGCATGGATGTGTGTGATGTCCTTAGGTTAGTTAGGTTTAAGTACCTCTAAGTTCTAGGGGACTGATGACCACAGATGTTGAGTCCTAAGTACTCAGAGCCATTTGAACTATTTGCCCAGTTCTTATTTCCATTTTATGAAAAACTGATAGTAGAACAAGGGTAATGGGGTCTCCTAATTCAATCAAATGATGGTGATAGTATTATATATTGCGGAATGAGACACTATAACTAGTCGATGAGTTCTGGTATTTGGGCAGAAAAATAATGTATGATCGAACGTTTCAGACAAGAAAAGAATACATCGAATAAATAATGAAGCGTTACTCAATGGAATTAAGGAATTGAAATTTATGGCGCAACTGCACTGACAGTTTGGATCTCTTGGTAGGATACATCCTTTGGCTTCCAATAATATATGTTACGTAACAGAAGGAAATGTGAAAGATAAAAATGGTATAGGGAGACCAAAGATTCAATAACGTAAGCTGATGCAAATTGGGAAGAAGAAGCTTGAAGAAGATATAGAGTGAGGAGCTACATCGAGCCAGTCGTTGGCCTATATACCACAACAATAACAGTTACAGAAATAACAGCTTCTACGAAAGGTTGCAATATCAGTCAGAACTTGCAAAACAATGGACCGAGAAATTTGTGAAAAGATCAGAGGCAGCTATACTCCGGCATGTAATTCTTCTGCTTTTTCCGGCGTCCTCCATGACGAAATAGAAGGACGTGGTGAAAAGTAATGCCACTTAATTCTTTTATGTGAAAACTCTTAAAGTTTTCAAATAAAGCGAACGGTAGTACCGTTCTACGTATTTCTTCTTCATCCATACATAACTGCAGCTCTCTACCGCTAAAGGTCTCCGAATTGTTGCGCGTAACTTTGTCGGTGCGCTGGGACTGGATGTTTGTGCTGCCCTCATCATTTCAGCAGCATCATCAACATTCGTGACAGTGGTTAGATTGGACTGTGAAAAAAAAATCGACTGTGTAAAAATTAACACTTTGTACGGGCGCTGACGACCGCGCAGTTAAGCGCCCCACAAACTAATCATCATCATCATCATTTTTCGGTGAGCGAGAAACAGCGTGCTGTAACCGAGTTTCAAATTCGAAGAGTTTGTCCACACATGGAGCAAACTCTCCTTCAGCTTGACATACGGTCCCGACATGAGGTACACCTTCTATGACTTCACGCTGATGGTCATGAAGTAACACGATCAAGAAACTGGTCTCTCGTTGGGAGAAAAATATTGATGGTCATGGTAACTATGTTGAGAAATAATTAGGTAGACATAAAGAATAAAGATACAGAATGTTATTAAATTTGTTTTATTTGAAAAGACTTCAGTGTTTTCACATCACAAATTCGGAGACATTACTTTTCAGCACAGCCTCATAACTCACGGATGAAAGGACGGATGTTAGCGTCCAATGGGCACAATAATTCTGTCACCAACAGGTATCATGATGAATTGGTCGCTTGGAGGCGAGCGTGGAGTTTCTAACTTAACCTCTCCAACCCTCCTTTCCCTCCCTAATCCCTCAGATTGGCCGTTTCATCTGCGTCTGAGCCCAACACATCCCCCCACACAACTCCCTCCGACACATCGCTGTGTCGTAAGTTCACACTCATGTAAGCAAGCTGGTGACACCTAACCTGTTTCTCCGCCTGCTCCCGAAGTCAGTTCGTTTTCGGGTATTCCATCGTCTTTTTATTCACACTGATTGCGGGTTCTCAGGCCTCCGCAGAGTTATAGCCAGCATCACGATTGGTCAGCGGTTTCCTGTCTCGAATCTCAATGTATTCATAAAGACACGTTCCACGAGAGTTAGTACTGTCGTAATCCATTACGATCACACTAAACTACAAAGTAAGCGAAGCCTGGGAACCCGCAATTAATTTAATTAAGAAGAAGAAGGAGTTACCTCTGAACGAACTGAATTCGTGGCCAGGTGCAGGAACAGAAGAGGTGCCACCGGTTTGTGTAGCTAAAGTGAAGCTACGGTAGACCAATGTGTCGAAGGGAGGAATGGGGAAGAGATGGTGTGAGCGGTCGCCGGATATAACCTTAGGTCAGCGGAATGACGAGCCGGGGGGGGGGGGGGGGTGTTGGGGGGAGGGACGAAGAGATGACAATGCCACACCTCTATAAGCAGTCAGCTCGTCAACGCACCTGAGGATGGCACTGTTGTGGCTTGCCGAAATATTGTGGTTAATGAAAAACATATGCAACGTTTCTTTTGTGTACTGTTTCGTCAATATTCAGACACTTAAAAACTGCCACAAATTTCATCAAATAGCAAATAGCATCTGTAATACAGTTGGTTCAGTTGAAAGTAGTCTGCCTCCCATTTGAATGCGAATGCAATATTTCGACTTCTGAAAGAGAGTAAACATCTATTACAGCAGACAGTTTTATGCAACAATCGATGGTTAGCATTGTTCTGTCACAATTTTCAATTTCTTCGTTAATGAAGTTAGACGTTTCTCTTTACGATTTGCAAAAGGACCTTCTCGAAAGAAGAAAGAATTGGACTTGTGAAAGTATATGTGAAAACAAGTTCGATTAATGATGCTCGTGAAATTTTCGGGGTTAAATATCCGGATAGAAGACTACCAGAAAAGAGAGCAGTACAGTGTCTGTATAAAAATTTGAGCACCTAAAGCATCTGTGCAGAAGGTGAAACGACAAAGAATTCCTTCAGTTCGCACACAAGAAGTTATTGTAAACATTCGACGAAGAATTGTTCAAAATCAAAAGAAGTCTACACGTAAATTTTCCACTCAGTAATATGAAGCAGAAAGAGCTGCCGTCAGACATTTAATAGTCTTAATTTGAAGCCATATCGTGTGACAGTCGTGCATCAACTGCGAGAAGATGACAGAAACGTGAAGATTACTGCACGTGACTTATGAATAAGATCAACGATGGTTTGCTAGCCCCTTTCCATTACATCATGAGTGATGAGCATGGTTTCATGTTTATGATCATGTCATTTTACAGAGCACGAGGTACTGGGCGTAGGAGAACCATAATACTGTGTGTTAGCAACGACTGCATGGTGTAATAGGAAACGCATCACTGGACCGATATTTATTTGATACTACCCTCAACACGGTTGCACTTAGAGAAATTTGTGGTACAGTTTGTGCTCAACTCACTGATTATGAAAGACAATGCCGCTTTTTCCATCAAGATGGGGCAACATGCCACACGTCTAAGTTAACCCTGTAACGAGTCCACGATGTCTTCACTGAGAAATGATCTGTCGGCAAACATCAAACAATTATGGCCACCACGTTCTCCGGATCTAACAACATGTAATTTTTTAAATTTTTTCCTGTATTGACACTTGAAGAGTAGGGTCCATGAAAAAATAAACACCTACAATATAGGAACTGAAAGACTATATCAGCCGTGAAGCTGCAGCCATCGATATCCGAACTTCACGGCGGATGTATCAGAATATGGTTAGACGTGCACAGCTTTGTACTGATGTTGCAGTGGATCACTTTCAAAATCTTCTCAGAATGTAGTTTTCATTGTATACAAATGGTAACTCCATTTCAGCTCTTCGTTTCTGTAATTTCAGTGCATTTCCTTTATATTTAGAGCGGCTACTTTTATCTGCGTCGCCCTGAACAAACAAGCTATCTTGTCGCTGAGAAAAGCCGCTCTCGTACTTTTCCTTTGGCTCTGGCTCTGGGTCTTTTAATGAATGCACGAGAGTTTTACAGATCACGCCCGCCAGCCGCCGCGTGCCGGAAAACGAGCAAACTTTCTGCCGTCACGGTCCGAAAACTATCTATCTCTCTCTCTCTCTCTCTCTCTCTCTCCCCCTCTCCCTCACTCCCTCTCCCTCTCCCTCTCTCTCTCTCTCTCCCTCTCTCCCTCCAATCCCTGTCCGAGAGCTGCCACAGCCGGGAAGCAGTGCACCCTTCCCTACACCTACCCACCCCTTACCGGCCGTCCCAGCGGCTCAGCTTCGTTTCCGGCCTGTCCCATGAAGCAGAGGGGCTGTCGTGTTGCGGTTACGTGGTAGCGCGTCTGCCGCTCCTCTACACCTTCCACAGGAGCGCCTCGGCCGCTGGGCGGCGCCTAACGACACGTGACGCCAGCCACAGGTGCGGCCCTGACTGATGCAATGATAAATGAGAAGTGAGGTTCCAAAGTAAATCGTGACTCTCTTACATTGAACTACTTACAAGGAAACCTCCCCATCGCACCCCTCTCAGATTTAGTTATAAATTGGCACAACTGATAGGCCTTGAAAAACTGAACACAGATCAATCGAGAAAACAGGAAGAAGTTGTCTGGAACTATGAAATAAACAAAAATATGTTTCAAATGGCTCTGAGCACTATGGGACTTAACATCTATGGTCATCAGTCCCCTAGAACTCAGAACTACTTAAACCTAACTAACCTAAGGACAGCACGCAACACCCAGCCATCACGAGGCAGAGAAAATCCCTGACCCCGCCGGGAATCGAACCCGGGAACCCGGGCGTGGGATGCGAGAACGCTACCGCACGACCACGAGATGCGGGCTGAAATAAACAAGCAAAATATACAAACTGAGTAGTCCATGCGCAAGATAGGTAACATCAAGGAGAATCTGCGCTCAGGAACGCCGTGGTTCCGTGGTTAGCGTGGGCAGGTGCGGAAAGAGAGGTCCTTGGTTCAAGTCTTCCCTCGAGTAAAAAATTTATTTTCGCAAAGTTATGATCTGTCCGTTCGTTCATTGACGTCTCTGTTCCTTGTAATGAGCTCAGCGTCTGTGTTTTCCGACAGCATCGCAAAACCGTGCGATTAGTAGACGAAAGGACGTGCCTCTCCAATGTGGACCGAAAACATTTGTTCGCAAGGTCATAGGTCAACCGATTCCTCCACAGGAAAACACGTCTGATATATGCTATACGACGCTGGTGACGGCATGTGGTAAATAGATTCTTCTACCTAGCCCGATTTAGGTTTTCTTGCGGATGTGATAGTCACTCCCAAAAACGGGATGAAAACATGAGTTTGTCACATAAACTGCAACAAATGAATGCAACAGTTTCACAGTCGCACAGTTTTCCTTGTGCTGTCAAAACATATGTTTTTGACGTTTTCAAATTTTTCCGTGTGTAGACCGTCAAATCCTGCATATGTCCAAGCAAATCTGAACATGCCCTGGAAATTCGTAAGTGCCTGAACTTCGATAATTGTCTGAAAATAAAAAATTAAACTTTTCACTCGAGGGAAGAACCAAGGACCTCTCGTTCCGCAGCTGCTAACGCTAACCACGGAACCACGGCGTTCCTGAGCGCACACCCTCCTTGATGTTGCCTATCTTGCTCATGGACTACTCAGTTTGTATATTTTCCTTATTTTTTCATAGTTCCACGCAACTTCTTCCTGTTTTCTCGATCGATCTGTGTTCAGTTTTTCAAGGCATATCCACTGTGCCAACTTTTAACTAAATCTGGGGGGGGTGCGATGGGAAGGTTCTCTTGTTAGAAACTTAAAGGCTTCCAATAGCTGACAAAATTGTTCCCTTTTTCTCGAGCTCGTGAGAGATGGTGGGCCGCTGTAGAACATCGTCATTTTCAGCCCAATATCCGAGTAATCATGAAGTGAGACCAAGAGAATGCCAGCTAGGATATTCTGGAAGCGGATTTCCAGCTCCAGCATTTGCGTAGTGATCATGATAAACCTCCCGGAAACTTTGGTCAGTACAGGTAAATTGGAATAATTTTTATTTTTGGAACAACGTTTTTTGTTGGTCCAGACAAAAACTAAAATTTTGTGCACGTGTACGTGTTTGAATACGTGTGTGTACGATGTCTCGGCAGCCAGTGAAAGTTAAAGTTACGGTGGGCAACACCTTCGGCAGAAAACATGTGTTGTAACACAAGTGGAACGTCGTGCAGTGGGCCTCGTAGCATTCAGGACGTAAGGTGGACTCAAAAGCGTCCACGCGTCGCAACAGCACTCCGTGGAGCGTGTGAACTGGTTCGACTGGCTCTGAGCACTACGGGACTTAACTTCTGAGGTCATCGGTCCCCTAGAACTACTTAAACCTAACTAACCTAAGGACATCACACATATCCATGCCCGAGGCAGGATTCGAACCTGCGACCGTAGCGTTCATGCAGTTCCAGACTGTAGCGCCTAGAACCGCTCGGCGACTCCGGCCGACTTCGAGTGTGTCTAAGGGCTGGAGTAGAGGTAGACATGTTTGTACGACGTTTCTTGTCTCGGTCTCCTATCCTCAATTTGACCCTCAAGGCACTGTATAAACCCTTCAAAATTTGTCAATATCGTTTTGTTACAACTTATACGGAAAGAATCACGTAAAGCCAGCACCACTGATATTGCGGTTATCACAGAACAGACATAGTGAAGAGTTCATATTGTTAGCCAATAAACAGGTTGTAATAATAGTCAGAAAGTGTACTTTCTGTACAAACAAACACTTTTTAAGTGGAAGGATGCCTATTGACGCCGGCCGCTGAGGCCGAGCGGTTCTAGGCGCTTCAGTCTGGAACTGCGCGACCGTTACGGTTGCAGGTTCGAATCCTGCCTCGGGCATGGATGTGTATGATGTCCTTAGGTTAGTTAGGTTTGATTAGTTCTAGGTCCTAGGGAACTAATGACCTCAGATGTTAAGTCCCATAGCGCTCATAGCTATTTGAACCATTTGAACCATGTCTATTGATATTAACAAACTAAAAGCACTGTAAATTAAAATGTCACTGGTGTTCGTTGCCAAGATTCTAATGCGATTCGTTTACGAGATTCCGTATTTTGAAATGTTTCCACACCGACATTTGTTCGTGCTGTTTAACCCGCGTAGTTACTAGGTACGATGTTGTTATGTTTGTTTACAGTGTGTTTATATGGTCCTTGAGTGCACTGTGACTTGCTGTCAGATAGCGCGTGACAATCCAGGCAGTAGGTCGTGACTGTATGGTGGGATTTACCGATGCATAAAAAGCGGATATACTCATGGTGTATGGAGAGTGCAGGAAGAATAAAGTTCTTTCTTATACCTTGCATACAGTAAGATACACCCATAGACGTCAACCATCTCGGCAATTACTCATCACGTTCTTCAACCAATTACGTGAAAATGTTCGTGTAACACCTACATAACGTAACGGAAGGAAACAAGTGACGATGCAAGAGAAAATTAATGTTCCTGTTGGTGTTGCAGCCGATCTGTACGTTAGCTCCCGTGCAATTGCACGAGGAACTGGCACGAGCCAGGCAAGCGTCGTATTCATTCTTCATCGACATAGATTCCACCCCTATCACATCTCCCTCCATCAACAGCTGCATGGAAACGATTATGAAAATCTTGTTAATTTCTGTACATGGGAGTACTCCAGATGTATCATGTATGTGATTACCAATCATGGCCAGGTACACTATTGGTACACTATTGGTCTATTGACAAACCCTCTTGGCTTCGACAGGTGGAACGTCAGCATCCATAAAGTGTAAACCTGTGATGTGGAATAGTCAACCATCAGCTCATTGGCCCGTGTTTCATAGACGGAACACTGAACGCGCACAAGTGTCACAGTCTCCACGGAGACTATAAGACGTTCTACTGCAGACTACGAGTAACCTGTGGTGCCAACACGATGGTTGCCCAGCCCTTAGTGCACGAAGTATTACAGAACGTCTCCGTGAATTGTTTCCAAGTCACAGGATAGGACGCAGGTGACCTCTACCATGGCCAGCCCGTTCGCTGCATTTGACGCCTGTAGACATTTTTCTGTGGGGAAATCAAAAAGACGCTGTTTACAGGGGCGTACCAACTACACCCGATAATATGCAACGACGTATTACTGCAGCCTGCTCGCACGTCTCCGCTGAAATGCTAGCACGTGTGCAGCACTCGCTTCACACCATGCTAGAATCGTGTGTTGCCGCTGCCGGTGGTCATTTCGAAGACAACCTGTGATGGTCAATTGTCTCCTTACTGGCTGGAATTCACATACCTAATGTATGCACTTGTGTTGTTCTTTAGTGTGTGCTACGTCAGGTGTTGTACAAGTGTCGGTGTTTAGGAACTTCTCAAAATGCTATTCATCATTAACATCGTAAACGACTAGAAATCTGCAGAAAACACCACTGACATTAAGATTCACCCTACTTCTAGCCTTTTAGTGCAACAGGCTTCGCTCTATTTAAAAAAAGTGTATGTTTGCACAAAAAATACACTCTGTGTGTCTTATTATATTCTTTTTATTCCCTAACAGTACGAGCCCCTAACTACCAATCCATTCTGTGTAAACCGCACATCAATAGCTCTTTCCATTAACGCAATATTCGAGGTCCTAGTTTTAGGTGAGTATCTTGGTGTTTGGGCATCGCCATAAAACCATTCATCTCGTCCCAGGCTTTCCTTCTCTCTGAATATTGAAGGCACTTCGCCATTCGTGTGGTCGATGGCAGTATCAATATCATCAGGTGTGGTTCTCAAACACAGCTAGAGATGAACAGCATATAAGTGGCATTTATAGCACAGTACCACAGTGAACTCATTTTCACATTCGGGGACACTATTATAGAAGGACAAGTAACTTTTACTGAATGTTGCACTACACTTCAAAGTGGGGCAGGCACAAGCCGCTATGTTTCAAAGTAGTCAACAACTCATCGTAAAAAAGACCAGAAGTTTCTTACAATCATTCAGTTCGCTCCTTGGTCACGGAGACGTTTTATAAACCCGTTGAGAAATGCTCCGAAGAGCCAAATAAACTGGTACACCTGCTTAATATTGTGTAGGCCCCCGCGATCACGAACAAGTGCAACGAAACGACGTGACATGGACTCGACTAATCTCTGAAGTAGTGCTGGAGGGAACTGACACCATAAATCCTGCAGGACTGTCCATCAATCCGTAAGAGTACGAGGGGGTGGAGGTATCTTCTGAATATCACGTTGCAAGGCATGTCGGATATGCTCAATAATGTTTATGTCCGGGGAGTTCTGTGGCCAGTGGGAGTGTTTAAACTCAGAACAGCGTTCCTGGAGCCACTCTGTAGCAATTCTGGACGTGTGGGGTGTTGCATTTTCCTGCTGGAATTGTGCATGTCCGTCAGAATGCACAACGGACATGAATGGATGCAGTCCATCAGACAGGATGCTTACGTTCGTGTCACCTGTTATAGTCGTATCTAGACGTGTCAGGGGTCCCATACCACTCCAACTGCTCACGCCTCACAACATTACAGAGCCTGTTAACATGCAGGGTCTATGGGTTTACTAGGTGTCTCCATACCCAGTCACGTCCATCTGCTCGATTTAATCTGAAACGAGACCCGTCCGACCAGGCAACATATTTCCAGTCATCAACAGTCCAACGTCGGTGTTGGCGGGCCCAGACGAGACGTAAGGCTTTGTGTCGTGCAGTGATCAAGGGTACACAAGTGGGCCTTCGGCTCTGAAAGCCCTATCGATGATGTTGCGTTGAATGCTTCGGATGCTGACATTTGTTGATGGCCCAGCACTGCAATCTGAAGCAATATGAGGAAGGGTTGCAGTTCTGTCACGTTGAGCGACTCTCGTCAGTTGTCGTTGGTCCCGTTCTTGCAGGTTCTTTTTCCAGCAGCAGCGATGTTGGAGATCTGGTGTTTTACCGGATTCCTATTATTCACGTTACATTCATGAAATGGTCGTACGGGAAAATCCCCACTCCATCGCTACCTCGGAGATGCTGTGTCCCATCTCTCGTTGGCCAACTATAACACCACTTTCAGACTTACATAAATTTTGGTTACCTGCCATTGTAGCAGCAGTAACTGATCTAATAACTGCGCCAGACACTTGTTCTCATCCATGGCCGTTTCCGATCGCAGCGCCGTCGTTGCCTGTTTGAATATTTCTGTATTTGAATAGGCATGCCCATACCAGTTTTCTGGCGCTTCAGTGTATGTCTCATACTTCTAACGAGTAATTCTTCCTCGATCTGTTGAACATTCTCTTGTGTGATTAATGTCAACGAGCTTTCTACCCTTTCAGGGTCAGCACTATTCACATCTGCCTGTATTTGGTCAAGTTGCTGCCATCATTTGATTACAGCTGGACGCGACCTTGCGTTTGATCCATATATGCCAGAATTTCAAGTTGAATCTGTATACAGTGCAGACGTTTTGCCCAGAGTAACCGTAGTGTTTTGCGAACTGCTTTCGACTTCGTTTCCAGTTGGCACGTTAGTCCGACACCGTGAAATCCGTGTTATCCGATCGCAGCAGTGGAACAAAATATGTAACTTTGCTTGGGAGTTCCATCGGCTTTCTAAGTTGGCCTATATTAGACGTTTGCTCATCACGATCTACATTCTAGATCGTACCTCGCTTTTCGGCCAGCTGTTAACGTCGCATTCTCGGCTAGGATCAAGTGCACCACATCTATTGTTGGCCGATGACGAATCCCTAGTGATATGGAGCAGACGTTCCGAGGGACCTCATCTGTAACTATCAGTAACTGTCAGTAATTATAACGAAATGCACTGGCTAGTTACAAGGTGTCCAGCGAAGGAGTCCCTGATTTCAAAATTAAATATCTATAGACCATTGCAAGAAAAGTATGGTTACTGTGAAAGCTGTAAGAAATTTATTCGAAAGTTATCGGAAAGTTTACGAATAGTTCGAAAAACTCCTAACAGAAGGCACTGTACGCTGAATGGCACATAAAGTATCAGCGTGAATAATTAAAGTCGTGGTCTGGAAGCAATCTTTGCAATCGCGTTACAATGGTTTCGAAACATCCACGACTGGCAGTAGGGACGTGGTGCAAATGAACAATGAAATTTACATCGCACATTCTGCTGTCTCAACGGAAATGGATTCAAAATCCACAAAGATCGCCGATTCAAACTCGGCCAGTGTGGTGGAATGATTCCAGTTGACGGTGCCTTTTACTGTGCCCACAAAATATAGTCAGAAGGAATCGTATTGGGTGAATACGGAGTCAATCTGTCCCTGCGACAGTAAATTTGCAATAATCTAACGCAGTGATTCTAATTCCGGAGCATACTTCAAGAAAGCGAAACACCTGTTCGGTGCGATGTAGTTTTTCCCCATCTTGCATCAACTATTCGGTGCTTTGTCTATCCTTCAGTAATAGATGTGTGGTGATAAAATGCTCCAAAACTGTAACGTAAAGTTTACTGGTGGTCGTGTCTCACATGAGAGAAGGATCAATAATGCCTCTTCTGTATACCGCAGCCCAAACAGTAACTTTTGGGGAATACTGTGGTTTCACTTCACACAGATGGGGATATTAGTAAACCCAAAATCCCCAGTTTTGTTTATTCACGAGTCCATTCAGGTGGAAGTATGTTTCATCTGTGTACCAGATGTAGCCAATATCAAATCCTTCATTGTCAATCATCGCGAGTCATCTGTCACACAGCTCGTAGAGGTAAGGCCTGGTGGTTTTGGATTTTGAGCAGAGACATCTGTAGGCCTCTGTCGGCTCAATATTTTCTAGGCGCAGGTATGGTTCTGGCGGATTTGTTTGAATTTTGTTGAATAATTCCAGAAACCGTGGTGAGATTGTCAAGAGTAACTAAGTTTATTTGGGTAGTAGGAGTAATCCATCGAACTACAGATCTATATCATTGATGTCGGTTTGCAGTAGGGGTTTGGAGCATATACTGTATTCAAACATTATGAATGACCTCGAAGGGAACGATCTATTGATACATAATCAGCATGGTTTCAGAAAACATCGTTCTTGTGCAACGCAGCTAGCTTTTTATTTGCACTAAATGATGGCCGCTATCGACAGGGGATCTCAAGTGGATTCCGTATTTCTAGATATCCGGAAAGCTTTTGACACCGTTCCTCAGAAGCGACTTCTAATCAAGCTGCAGGCCTATGGGGTATCGTCTCAGTTGTGCGACTGGATTCGTGATTTCCTGTCAGGAAGGTCGCAGTTCGTAGTAATAGACGGCAAATCATCGAGTAAAACTGAAGTGATATTAGGTGTTCCCCAGGGAAGCGTCATGGGACCTCTGCTGTTCCTGATCTATATAAATGACCTAGGTGACAATCTGAGCAGTTTTCTTAGGTTGATCGCAGATGATGCTGTAATTTACCGTCTAGTAAGGTCATCTGAAAAAAAGATTGCTGTATGGTGTGGCAGGTGGCAGTTGACGCTAAATAACGAAAAGTGTTAGGTGATCCACAGGAGTTCCAAAAGAAATCCGTTGGAATTCGATTACTCGATAAATAGTACAATTCTCAAGGCTGTCAATTCAACTAAGTACCTGGGTGTTAAAATTACGAACAAATTCAGTTGGAAAGACCACATAGATAATATAGTGGGGTAGGCGAGCCAAAGGTTGCGTTTCATTGGCAGGACACTTAGAAGATGCAACAAGTCCACTAAAGAGACAGCTTACACTACACTCGTTCGTCCTCTGTTAGAATATTGTTGCGCGGTGTGGGGTCCTTACCAGGTGGGATTGACGGAGGATATCGAAAGGGTGCAAAAAAGGGCAGCTCGTTTTGTATTATCACGTAATAGGGGAGAGAGTGTGGCAGATATGATACGCGAGTTGGGATGGAAGTCATTAAAGCAAAGACGTTTTTCGGTTCGCTAACCTCAATATCACGTTTTAATGGCGGAGATGATCGCTCAGAGCTGCTGTGTATTATACATAAGCATTACGTATTGCTATTAGAGAGGCATCTGTCAGCAGCTTTTCGAACTACTTCGAAACTTCTGCATATTTTGTATAAAATTACAGCTTTCACAACAAACTCATCGTCTGTTGCTCTCGGCTATCGACCTTACTTTTCCAGGAATTTAATTTTGGAATCAGGGACTCCTTTAGTGGTCAACCTGTATCGGCCAGGTGGAAGACTTAGGTCATAAAGTTATAAGCGTCGGTTTATTTGAAGGGGCTGAGCGGAGGCGAAGGGTCATTGGCTAAGGCTCTCAAGGCAAAACAAGCAGTCGCCGACAAAGGAGACCGCATCGGCAGCTGATCAGTGGTTCCACCTCCCCACCCTCCCCCCTGGGAGCAAGAGCTGGGAAAACGACGGGTGGTCGACAGCATTCTTGGCACGGCGTGAGAGTGAACCGTGCAGTAGAGGCATTTGAAAGTGTGGAACACGACCACACAGAAACAATCTATAATTCGATGCTTCATTGTAGCGCAAATCCAATCTTATCAATATATGATACGGCACTGAGGTGCATTTGTTGAGACACTAATTTCACATTTCTCACAAGAACCACATTAAACGAATTCTCTTACAAAAATAATTGTAAATTTTTAACTACCGAACAGTTCACATGAGCACAATAAACAAGGTGTTGATTGGTAGGTTAGCTCTACAGCTATCATCAGAGAAAGCTTAACATTTGCACATACTTTCAAGCATTATTGCGTCCCTGTAGTCACACACAAAATGAACATGAATATGGCATTCTCATATCTCTCCATAAGTAACAATACTGCATTTGAGTAGATTATTAATAGCTTATTAACGTGTTTAACTAAAAATTAATTCAGCTGGTATTAAAATCACTCGCCACATAAAGTATGGTGAATTGTTCATAAGACTTATACCATGATTAGACTGAGTGTCAAAAGACGATTCAATTCATATAAATTTGTCATATGCGCATTCTGTGAGATGTGTGTCTTGAACAGGAGGGTTGTCGAGCAAGTAAGTTCCAATCGGTCGCGAAATGGAAACGACTGGTAAAATCTTTTAAAGCTTTGCACAGATGTGTTGGGCAGTGTCTCTAGTATGCCTGTCGATCGTGCCGCGTCGCTCGTTTCAGTTCTGAGTAAATAGTAAGCACGTAAATATGTGTAGGGAATAGTGTCTCCCGCCAAGTATGAGGCATGGTTAGAGATTTCGCCTGTGTCATGCAGCCCACATAACACAACTGTCGAGCAGTTCCTTCTTCATGCCAATTCTCGGTCGCACATTGCAGGGACAATTAAGATGCTCCCGAAGCGTTTACGATGAGAAGTGTTTGATCATCCATAATAGAGTCTCATCTCTGCTCACAAGAACCGCTGACTATGAAGACAAAAATTTTCCATCGACAAGGAGCTGCAGACCAGTGCAGATAACCGGCCGAAAGCACAGGTGGCTGCTTTCTATGACGTGGATATTGGAAATTTGATGCAAACTGCAACAAAACTCGAAGTTGGAGCGGCGACTATGTAGAGAAGTAGGTGGAAGGTGTACCTAACGGTTGAATATAAAACATTTCTGGTTTTCACTGTGGTTTCCTTTTCACGACGGATCGGAACCTCCTTTCTGGACAACCCTCGTATTTATGTATAAATTTTTATAATAGAATTTTGTTTGGTGCTAATGATACTGAAAGAGAAAGAGACTTTATTTAAGTCAGGGACGGCCAAGATTTCGGCTCGTGGGCTGTGCCCACGCACGACTACAATAGCAATCAGCCTCGCTGCACACTCCCCCACTCTGTCTGAGAGCGAGGACGAGGAACGGGGGAAGTTTGCGAATGCATTGCATTTAAATTGCAATGCAGCGGCGTATTTCACATTTTTCAACAACATAGATCACGAACAAAACCGATTTTCTGCATTATTTAATTATTTGTAGTGCATTGGAGATACAATGCTATTTTCATCTAGTACGAAATGTAGACGTATGGACAGCAGCAGACAATTTCAGAGTTTTGCACTCAATTTGCCATGTAATCATGACTTATTCAGTTTCATAATCAAAAAAAGTCTTTCGCATAAATATACCGATTGAAATATTGTAGCACTTCTGTATCCTCGTTATGGAAACTCTACATGAGGAAAGCAATGGAGACGTCCTGGACAATTTTAACGTAAACAAAAAATTGTCATTATAACTGGAATTAACTTGCAGGTTAGTCAGTTACATCTGCACATACACAATGATACTTTCAACTGAAGCAGCAGTCTCGAAAACAGCTCCAAAACAGATGTAAGATTGACAGGGTCCTCACAACCTTTATAAAACAATCCTTGTAATTCTCTCAGTGCCACAATGAACTGTCCAAACCTCGAGTTCTTTTTAACACTAGTGAGCTTAGGGAACTGGACTGTCTTTGTCAGAAGGTGCATCATCTACAAGGCGATTTTCTTTCTATATACAAGTCCATCAAATCAGAAAGAAGTTACCATGCTACGTGTTACTGAGGGCATGTGCAGTCAAGTTTGCTTAAAATGTGAAGTTTTTCAAACCATTTAGGATGTTCTAATGGCCGGCCGGAAAGGCCGTGCGGTTCTAGGCGCTACAGTCTGGAGCCGAGCGACCGCTACGGTCGAAAGTTCGAATCCTGCCTCGGGCATGGATGTGTGTGATATCCTTAGGGTAGTTAGGTTTAATTAGTTCTAAGTTCTAGGCGACTGATGGCCTCACAAGTTTAGTCGCATAGTGCTCAGAGCCATTTGATGTTCTAATTTTCCTTCATAACTTCATAAATGCAGAGTTTTCGTTCCAGACATACAGCTTGACTTAACCAACATACTTTACAATACTATATGAAGTCTCCATATTCTTTGTTCACCACCATCGGAAAATGTTGCTCCTGAAAATGGAATAATGCGTGCGACTACAGAAATTGTACTATTTGTAAGACATATTTCTTCGCGTACTCCACGACTGCAAAATTTGCACCAAGTGTTTTTTGATGTACGGAACAATGAATCCCGTCTGCACATTGTTGTAGTATTTTGCTCTGCCTTGTCAACTAAATATTCATTATACGAAATGACAATTTTCATCCCTCTCATCTGTCATTCCCGTTCATTTAAAAGGATTCGATAGATCGCTAGAGCAGCTCTTTTTTTGCAAACAACCACTGGACCTCTGAACGTATTTCGTGCCACGAACAAAGAGGGAGCAGTAAAAAGCACTGACACCACGATTCTGCCGAAATCCAGAGAATTATGATGACGGAGAAATGGAACACCACAGTGCTAAATCAAATGTCGCGCAGTTCCGGGTACTTCCCAGAAGAACCGAGGACAGTCTTGTGAGAGGTTTGGCCTCGTCCCGCACACGCTGCACGTGTAAAGTTTGGCGCGCCGTGGCCAGTCCTGGTTTAAGTTATACGTCAAATTTGTAACATTATTATCATATAAATGGTGGTCAGTTTTCTGTAATTTTAAGTAAGTTGTTCATTTTTGGGGGTAGGACGGGAGGGGGGGGGGGGGGGGTTGGGGAGGGCGAGAGTTTATTAGGACGAGCGGACGGTCCCTCGAACAACCGTGGAGTCGCTCTTGGGAAGATCAATCGTGGTCGGCGGGCATTCGGGAGTCGGAATGTCGAAATTGAAATAGAGCTGTGATCAGGTAAAGCGTCGGGGAGCGTAACTGCGCTAAAGAGCTTTCGGGTTCCAAGCTACCTAATAATTCGCATTACATGCCAATGTTCGAATAACTGGATTGCTGAATCGATCGCAGGTTATGACCATTTCTATAGCGAATTCAACTGCTGGATATGACAGCAGACATCTGCAGTTGGATCCTATAACCATATCAAGCCACAGTTTTAAAAATGAGCCGTGCATCGCCCAATCTCATTTTGAGCATTTATTAAGTAAGAAGTACTGGTTGTTAAAGTTGTGGTCTTCATTCCTGAGACTGGTTTGATGCAGCTCTCCATGCTACTCTATCCTGTGCAGCGCTTCTTCATCTCCCAGTACCTACTGCAGCCTACATCCTTCTGAATCTGCTTAATGTATTCATCTCTTGGTCTCGCTCTACGACTTCTACCCTCCACGCTGCCCTCCAATACTAAATTGGTGATCCCTCGATGTCTCGAAACATGTCCTACCAACCGATCCCTTCTTCTAGTCAAGTTGTACCACAAGCTCCTCTTCTCCCCAATTCTATTCAATACCTCCTTATTAGTTATGTGATCTACCCATCTAATCTTCAGCATTCTTCTGTAGCACCACATTTCGAAAGCTTCTATTCTATTCTTGTCTAAACTATTTATCGTCCACGTTTCACTTCCATACATGGCTACACTCCACTCTTCAGAAACGCTTTCCTTGCCATTGCCAGTCTACATTTTATATCCTCTCTACTTCGACCATCATCAGTTAGTTTGCTCCCCAAATAGCAAGACTCCTTTACTACTCTAAGTGTCTCATTTGCTAATCTAATTCCCTCAGCATCATCCGACTTTATTCGACTACATTCCATTATCCTCGTTTTGCTTTTGTTGATGTTCATCTTATACCCTCCTTTCAAGACACTGTCCATTCCGTTCAACTACTCTTCCAATTCCTTTGATGTCTCTGACAGAATTACAATGTCATCGGCGAAACTCAAAGTTTTTATTTCTTCTCCGAGGATTTTAGTACCTACTCCAAACTTTTCTTTTGTTTCCTTTATTGCTTGCTCAATATACAGATTGAATAACATCGGGGATACTGGTAGAAGTACTGGTAATCTGCAATATTTAGGCCCGAAATTATTTGTAGAATAAGTAGGATACTTTATTTTCTACCTATACAATGTCATTAGTATAAACAGTAATTTTAGATGTACTTGCTATAAGAACGAAGACTTTATTTACCATTGTTGTTGTTATGGATTTCGGTTCGAAGACAGGTTTTGTTTTCTATATCTCTGTATAACTGCCGCAAACTATACTCATATTCAGAAAATACAGAACACCTTGAAGGACTAGAGATGAAACTTTCATATTCACATTACGTGTACATTAGTATGTTCTGAAGAGATAATAAGCACTGGAACCATGTCGGCCCTTGTGTTCAAGGTCAACATCGGTATCGCGCAACACCACCTACCGGTAAAATGTACCTGTGGCTCTCGTTGTCGCTACAGTCGGAAAGTAAGGGATCAGTGTGACCCTAGTAGACGTGAGGGATGCCTCGCAGTGAGTCTTAAAGAGGGTGCATTATTGGCATGAGAGAATGTGATGCATCCATAGGAAAAATCGCTGCTCGTGTGGGACAAAATGTTTCGGCAGTGCAAGGGGTGTGTGCAGAATGGTTCAGGGAAGGGCGTAGAGCACGACGAGATGGGTCAGACCATCCCCGAGAAGATTGACACATCATACGAGTGGCATTGCAGGACAGATCTCAATCCTTCTTGGCAACAGTCGAACAGTGTAACGCATCGTACACTATAAGGGGTGACAGTCCGTCGCCATTTATTATGGTATGGGTTAGGTGCGCGTAGTTCATTTCTTCGTCCACCTTTGAGGAATGTTCAGAAACAGTCTAGACGGCAGCGGCGCATGCAACGGCGTCACGGTGGACAGCAATGGCATCAGGTAGTGTTTTCGGACGAATCCAGGTTACGTTTGTTTGAAAATGATGGCCGGATTTAGGTTCGCCACAGACAGGGAGAGTGGCATCGCAATGACTGCATTCGTACAAAACACTCAGCACCAGCTCGAGGCCTTTTGTATGGATACAACCATAAATCGCAGTTGGTGCGTGTTCAGCGCACTGTGACCAGTGTAACCTACGTAAATAACATCCTGCCATTCATAGCCATACCCTTTCTGCACAAAACCCCTGACGCCACTTTTCAGAGAGACAATGCACGACCATGTCCTGCTGCACGAACAGGTGCCTTCTTGGTGCCGTTTTCCCTGGCCCGCCAGAACATCAAACTTGTCGCCAATCCAAAATGTGTGGAATATGGTGGAAGGACGGGTCCAGTACTGTGACCCAGTTCCAACCACCACACACTAACTTTGGAACCAGGTGAATAAAACATGAATGGCTGCGCCACAGAACACCATTTAGCCCTATGCGAGTCGATGCTATCACGCATGTAACAAATTATCAGGCCCATGCAGACCCTGTGTCTACTAGGCAACGGGACGTATGCTGAACCCAGGTGACCGAAATGCTAATCATTGCTGGAGAACATACTAATGTACATGTCCTGCGAATATGAACGTCCGGTCACCAGTCGTTCAAGGTGTTCTGTTTTCTTTTCTGAACATGAGTGAACATTTCAACCAGCTTACTGCATTAATGCCTTGGTCTGCTCCACAATTCTCTGCCCTCTCCCTTAAACAATCATGTTACACTTAGTTAAGAAACTGACGATTCCTTGATGCCGCATGATGTGTTAACTGATCTCTTATTTTAGTCAAACTGTGCCATAATACTTTTTATGTTTTATCCGATTTCGTAACTCCTCATTAGTAATTCTAACTACTCATACGATTTCCTGTATTCTTCTTAAACATCACATTTTTGCAAATAAAATTTTTTTTAAAAAATGAACAGACATATGTCAATGGTAACGTATGTTAACATTTGAGGTGATAAGTCGTGGGGTAGCGATACATACATGTACATAGGAGGGAAGTATCGCGTACACGAGGACGCCGAGAATATCAAATGTCAGGCATTACCTCTCACCGCGGACAACGCAGTGGCCGACGTCTTTCACTTAACGATCGAGAGTAGCAGCGTTTGTGGATAATTATCAGTGCTAACAGACAAGTACGACTGCGTGAAATAACTGCAGAATTCAATGTGGTAAGTACGATGAGTGTATCTATTAAGACAGAGCGGCGAAATGTGCCGTTAATGGCGTATGGCAGCAAAAGACCGACGCGAATACCGTTGGTAACAGCACCACATCGTCTAAAGAGCCTCTCCTGGGTTTGTGACCATATCGGTTGGCCCCTAGACGACTGGAAAGCTGGGACCTGGTAAGATGAGCATCGATTTCAGTTCATAACAGCCGACGGTAAGGTTCGAGGATGGCGCAGACACCACGATGCCACGGATCCAAGTTTCCAACAAGGCACTGAGCTAGCAGGTGGTGGCTGCATAGTGGTGTCGGCTGTGTTTATATGGAATGCACTGTGTCCTCTGGTCCAACTGAACTGATCATTGATTGCAAATAGTTATGTTCTGCTACTTGGAGCCCATTTTCAGCCTTTACTAGGCTTCATGTTCCGAAACACCGATGGAATTTTTGCGGATGACAACGCGTCTTGTCACCAGGCCATAGTTGTTGCCACTGGCTTGAAGAACACTCTGGACAGTTGGAGCATATGATTTGGTCACCCAGGGGGCCCGAAAAGAATCTATAAAACACTTATCGGACATAATCGAGAGGTCAATTCGTGCACAAAATCCTGCACCGGCAACACTTTCGCAGTTATGGACGGCTATAGAGATAGCATGTCTCAGTATTTCTGCAAGCAACTTCCAATGACTTACAGACTCCCAGTTACGTCATATTGCTGCACTATGCTGGGCAAAAGGAGGTCGGACATGCTATTAGAAGATAGCCCATGACTTTTGACACCTCACATTACACACATACGTATTAAAAATTGCGTGTAATGCAGCCTGCAGCACACTGGTTTGATGCTAATTTCTGCGTAGTGGCCAGTGGAGTGAAGTGAGAATGAAGACTCGTGTGCGTTTGAGATGAAGTGACTTTCGAATGAAGCACTGTGCTCTGTACTGCGAATGTTGGTAACAGGGACCAATATGACTGTAAAGGCTGTGTGCAGGAAATCTGTCTTATGGTAATTCAAGTCTTCAAATGTGTGTGAATTCGTAAGGGACCAAACTGCTGAGGTCATCGGTTCCTAGTCTTACACACTACTTAATCTAACTTATGCTAAGAACACCACACACACCCATGCCCGAGGGAGGACTCGAACTTCCGTCGGGAGGGGCCGCGCAATTAGTGACATTGCGCCTCTAACCGCGCGGCCACTCCGCGCGGCGTGATTCAAATGCTTTCCTAGCGGACAAAAGACTGTGGATGATGCATCCCCTCCGGATCACTCCCCACAGACGTAAGATTTTTTGCAAACTACCACCACAGATGGTGAGAACTGCTGGTTGAGTTCTTTGGACGCTCGAGGAGGCATTCAACACTGTTCCAGTGCACAGCTGTGTGTAGCACATTTTGGCAGCGTATGATGATTCCAGTCATGTAAATATAGGATCTGCTCACGCTAAGAATTTGCTACTCAGAATGAAAGTGAACGGTTGCTGATTGGCGAAGGCTATTTTCCTCCATTGAGCAACGATTCGTACATCACTGGTCGTGCAGAAGTTGGTGTGTGAACAGTACATATCATCTGTAACCAGTGTTGCAAGTCTTTGAAGCAGCTTCTATGTACGGAGAATGTTCTTGTACCAATCTACAGAACTAAAAGTCTACTAGAAACCCAGCTTGGTTGTGAAACACTCCAGGGTGTTCACGTGCACCAGTTCCTGATTATCTTTCTTATGTAATATGAGATGCTTCAGGAGACAAAGTTTTTGACGCATAGACGAGGTGAACAGGTATACGAGAGTACGTTACCATCCTTCTAGTGTCCCCCATGCACACGGTGTGTTAAGCCAAAAGGGTCAAAATTCTGTAGATAGTACAGGAGTACAAGCTGAGTAATTTTACAGAAGAAATCATCGACAGTGAACCACTATTTAAAGCAGTACAGCGTCTTCAATGTTGAACGTGAACATCTACATGGATAAACTGCAAATCACATTTAAGTGCCTGGTAGAGGGTTCATCGAACCACCTTCACAATTCTCTATTATTCCAATCTCGTATAGCGCACAGAAAGTGTGAACACCTATATCTTTCTGTTCGAGCTCTGTTTCCCCTTATTTTATCGTGGTGATCGTTCCGCCCTACGTAGGTCGGTGTCAATAAAACATTTTCGCATTCGGAAGAGAAAGTTGGTGATTGGAATTTCGTGAGAAGATTCCGTTGCAACGAAAAAATTCTTTCTTTTAATGATTTCCAGCCCAAATCCTGTTTCATTTCTGTGACACTCTCTCCCATATTTCGCGATTATACAAAACGTGCTGCCTTTCTTTGAACTTTTTCGATGTACTCCGTCAGTCCTACCTGGTAAGGATCCCACACCACTCAGCAGTATTTTAAAAGAGGACGGACAAGCGTAGTGTAGGCAGTCTCATTAGTAGGTCCGTTAGATTTTCTAAGTGTCCTACCAATAAAACGCAGCCTTTGGTTAGCCATCCCCACAACATTTTATATGTATTCCTTCCAGTTTAAGTTTTTCGCAATTGTAATTCCTATGTATTTAGTTGAATTTGTGGCCTTTATATTTGACTGATTTATCGTGTATCCGACGTTTAACGGATTTCTTTTAGCACTCATGTGGATGACCTCAAATTTTTCTGTTATTTAGCGTCAACTGCCAATTTTCGCACCATTCAGATATTTTTTCTAAATCGTTTTGCAGTTTGTTTTGATCTTCTGATCACTTCATTAGTCGATAAACGGCAGCGTCATCTGCAAACAACCGAAGACGACTGCTCAGATTGTCTCCCAAATCGTTTATATAGATAAGGAACAGCAAAGGGCCTATAACAATACCTTGGGGAACGCCTGAAATCACTTCTGTTTTACTCGATGACTTTCCGTCAATTACTACGAACTGTGATCTCTCTGACAAGAAATCGCAAATCCCGTCACATAACTGTGACGATATTCCATAACCACGCAATTTTACTACGAGCCGCTTGTGTGGTACACTGCCAAAAGCCTTCCGAAAATCCAGGAATACGGAATCGATCTGAAATCCCTTGTCAATAGCATTCAGCACTTCATATGAATAAAGAGCTAGTTGTGTTTCACAGGAACGACGTTTTCTAAACCCATGTTGTCTGTGTGTCAATAGACCGTTTCCTTCGACGTAATTCATAACGTTCGAACACAATACATGTTCTAAAATCCTGCTGCATATCGACGTTAACGATATGGGCCTGTAATTTAGTGGATTACTCCGACTACCTTTCTTGAATTTTGGTGTGACCTGTGCAAGCTTCCAGTCTTTGTTTACGGGTCTTTCATCGAGCAAACGGTTGTATATACCTAGGACTCACTCTGCTAAAATTTCCCTAGTACTCCATCTGGGGTCATACATGACCCCAATCAATATATAATTGACTGTGTGTACTAATCATTCATAGAACAACGTACTGTCGTTTAATACTGTTTGTTTACATTTTCTTTATTATTTAGACACATTTCACAGTTTTTTAACTGGTATGTACATAGTAGAATTAAATTACATATGGCAGAGTAATTACATACCAGAAGTTACAATATTACTCTAAGTCATAATTTGTTTCACTCATAAATGTTTCACAATGGCTTCAAATTTACAGAAAATGTGATGAACAACTCAACAGGAAACATAATTCTAACCGGAATCCGTGCCATAGTCATCTGCGCATATTTTGCAAGTAGTAACTGTTTCAGAATGTTCCTTGCAAACAAATTTGTTACACTTTTTGCATGTTGAACTGTATTTTGTGTCCTTTGATCGGGGGCAAATGGAGCATCTGCCTCGCTTTACTTCTGGATGTCCATTGTCTAACAGATCATCAAATCCACACCGTTTGATACTGCTAATAATATCCTTGTTCCTTGCTTGTGGTAACCTCAAACGACGTTCCACTTGGGGCTTTGCCATTTCTTTGGCCAACTTCATTAGAAAAAGACGTCTCTCTGTTTTTTCAACAGCAACACAGAAGAGTCTGTAGGCACTGAGTGCAGCTAGATCGACAAGATCATAAAATACTGCTAATGGCTAACGTTTTGTACTCTTTTTCACAGAATAGTAAGAGCTCATTTGATCTAGCGTATCAGCAACTGATTTTGTTGAGTTGTAATACAACACTGCTTCTGGTTTTCGTTTCAAGTTGTTTTCTTTGGGCACTTCAAATGATTGATGTTGTGTTCACAGGAGTAGCACAGCCATATTTCTTTTTGGAACATACGAAACTAATAGGGTTTTACCACTGTATGCAAATCTGGTAGTGCATTCTTCCCTAGTTTTCGAAGGCAAAAACTCTTCTCGGACTTCTTTTCTTGTAGAACGTAGAGTACCTACAAGTGTCAACTTCATTTTCAACAATTCTTGGCCAAGGTCATAGCTCGTGAAAAAATTGTCAGTGGTAATATTCCTACCACTGCCAGCCAGATGACGCACTAAATCTAAGACCACTCTCTTTCCTTGATTCACTTCTCTCACATCACCACTCCTTCCAGTGTACATTTGAAGATTTGTCAGATAACCACGTTCACAGTCTACTGCGCACCATATCTTGATGCCATACTTTCCTGGCTTTGAAGGAATGTAGACCTTGAAACTGCACCGACCTCTGTATACGCAAAGATGTTCATCAACAGTAATGTTGTTGGAAGGTATAAATGATGTTTGACATTGCACGGCAAACAAATCTAATATTTCCTGTACAGCTTCAGCCTTATTTCCAGTCCTCTCTTTCCTTTCAAGTCTTGTGATGCGGTCGTCAAAACGAATTGAACGCAGAATGTCCTGATATCGCCTCCTCGACATAGTAGCACGGAATAGAGGAGTGCCATATTCAGAGTCCCAAAATTCGTCAATAGGTTTCCCCCGGCTCTTCTGTACGCCAATCAGAATCAGCAAGCCTAAAAATGAAAGAAGCTCGCATCTGTCTGTATCACGCCAGTCAACTAATTTTCCAGACACTTTCAATTCATTTCCTCGATGATTTGTGAACTGATCTATTATATCCAGCAATTCGTTAGTAATAAACTGCCTGAAACAGTCAACAGCTGAGCTAACACTAACTGTACTAGGAATACCTGCTGAAAATCGTTGTATGTTGCGGGTTGGAAATCTACGAATTGATGGTTCTTTTGTACTCTATGCAATATCCCGACCCCTGCTTACCAGTACTGCACTTTCATCTTCTCCACTGTCATCGTTTTATCATTTTCTTCTAATTCATGTAAACAAATTTCATCACTTTGGTCTACCTGTGTCTCTGTTCCATCATCCTCGGCGTCACTACCTTCTGAATCACTACTGCTACGAAATAAGTCTTCGGTAGCTTATTCTACACTATAGCCAGGAGCAAAACGTATTCCATCCATGCTGAAATTACACTGCAACAACAAACGTACAAACGAACTTCCAGTTTGAGGTTAGTTCTGAGTAACACCTGAATAACACCTGAATTCAGTGTTACCAACTCAAAATACCTAAGAAATAGATTTATAGTTGATAATCTATACATTCTATGAATGTTACATATAATCTAGTTTCTGTTAATTATTGATTTAAATGTTACGTCAAGCGCTCTAAAAATTTTTGTGAGAGAACTACAATACTGTGTGGTAAAAGTCATAAAATTCTGGATTTTTTACAAGAAATAGAAATATTATTTTACCATAGTAAAGACGATTGTGGTCACCTATGACCCCAGAGTGAGTCCTAGGGATATGATTGTTAAGTATGGAGATAATGCATCAGCATTCTCCGAAAGGAACCTAATTGGTATACAGTCTGGACCAGAAGACATGCTTTTTTTAGGTGATTTGAGTGGCTTCACTACTCCGAGGATATTTACTTCTAGGTTATTTATGTTGGCAGCTGTTCTCGATTCGAATTCTGGAATATTTACTTCATCTTCCTTCATGATGGCATTTCGGAAGGCTGTGTTTAGTAAATCTGCTTTGGCTGCTCTGTCTTTGATAGTATCTCCATTGTTATCGTGCAGAGAAGGCATCGATTGTTTCTTGCCGGTAACATACTTTGCATAGGACCAGAATCTCTTTGGATTTTCTGCCAGGTTTTGAGACAAAGTTTCGTTGTGGAAACTGTTATAGGCATTGAACTCCGCGATAAGTTTCGAGCTTCTGTAAAGGATCGCCAATCTTTGGGATTTTGCATCTGTTTAAATTTGGGATGTTTGTTTAGTTTTTTCTGCAACAGTGTTGTAACCCGTTTTGTGTACCAAAGAGGATCAGCTCCGTCGTTTGTTAGTTTATTTGGCATAAACCTCTCAATTGCTTCCGATATTATTTGTTTGAATCGAAGCCACATCTGGTATACACTTATATTATTAATTTGGAATGAGTGAAGATTGTCTCTCAGGATGGCAGCAAGTGAATTTCTATCTGCCTTTTTGAATAGGTATATTTATCGTTTATTTTTCGAGGATTTGGGGATTACAATACTCAGTATCGCTACGACAATCCTGTGTTCACTAATCCCTATATCGATTTTGATGCTCGTTATTAACCCAGAATTATTTGTTGCTAAGAGGTCAAGTGTGTTTTCACAACCGTTTACTATTCGCGTGGGCTCATGAACTAACTGCTCGAAATAATTTTCAGAGAATGCGTTTAGCACAATTTCGGATGATATTTTATGCGTGCCTCTGGAATCATACATTTTGTTTTCGCCAACATATCGAGGGTAAAGTCACCACCAACTATAATCGTATGAGTCGGGTACGTGTTTGAAATGAAACTCAAGTTTTCTTTGAACCTTTCAGCAACTGTATCATCTGAACTGAGAGGTCGGTTTGTTCATACTATGTGTTAGTAAACTGATTAGTTCTCACATTTTCTTAGCTACGCAGCATTCTGACTGGTGCAATAGATTTCGACTCTCCTGTTTAAATCGAGGGATGCGAATGTTGTAGCTTCAGTCTGTCATCTCACTATGAAGATAGCCGAGCCGCGCCGGTAGACGCGTGGTCAGAGGCGTCTTGTCACGGTGTGGGCGGCTGCCCCCGTCGGAGGTTCGAGTCCTCCCTCGGGCAAGCGTGTGTGTGTTGTCCTTAGTGTTGGTTTAAGTTAGATTAAGTAGTGCGTACGCTTAGGGACCGATGAGCTCAACAGTTTGGTCCCATAAGACCTTACCACAAATTTCCAACAGAAAAAGATAACTGAAAGGTATGCTGTCGATGCACGCCCATAATCTAGTGGATCAAGTAGGTGCTGTATCGACGTTGGTCGCGCTGTGCTGAAAACGACATACAACGGTCTCTGACTTCTACACTCTGGAGTTTTTCACTATTCACAGGTATTCACTGGTTACAGAAGATGGAACAGTATCCGTCTCAGGAACTTGAGGTTATGAACCAACAGAATGTAGTGCCCCGGAAATCAAAGATTTCGACACAGAATCGTTCCAATTTTTGAAATTTAGGAATTCTTACGTGTTGGTGTAAAAGTCTTCATCAATAAGTACACTTTATCACGCTCCTAGAACGCGGAGCGTGTGGAGGGTCCTAGAGGATCAGCTGCTGCAACCATGTCATAAACAACCTGTGCAAGCAATCGGGCGAAATAGTTTAGCTCCACTGTTCAGTTCTTTCACTAGTTTATCTAATCCAGTATTGCGTTGATGAATTTGCTACTGATCGTGCAGGCCGCTGACGTGGTCTTTCCAACTGGCTCGGTGACCATTTACGGAGTGATTAAAACTGATGTACGATACCCCGTTTACTTCAGTAGCACAGCGGTACGTGGTAGTCCGACATTACTGTCTTTAAACACGTGAAAGGTTGCTGATTGAAAGAGGAGGTCCGGCGGCTCGAATACCGCCATCGCCTATGCAGCTTTTCCTTTGAGGTATATGAAGCCACTGGCATAAGAAACATTAGCAAAAACAGAATAATAACTATTTAACAAAGAAATAAGCCGAACAGCCGTGCAAATTAAGAAGTCTTTTTTTTTCTTTAATTTTCGCTACCAGTTTCGGCAATTCAATATGTTACCTTCAGGCCCCATACGCATCTCTCAAAAATTATCAATCGTGGCACACTGGAGTCATCTGTTTGTGGATGTTGTGAACTCTCAAGTGCTTATTTCGAATATTTGAGACTTGAATGTAGCTCCAACTGAATAAGAACTGGCTGACAGGGTTACTGGGAAGAGTGTGTCTACCGTTAATGCACCTTTGTTATGGACGAACTGAGACTAGTGAAGTCTATTTTCAAGAGTTTCGTTGTTGTGAGGTATAAGACATGTAGGCCAATACAAAATTAACTTTTCGTTTTCGACGTTTACCTCGTTTCTCAAAATCCTCTACAAGAGGGGCACTCTACATGGAACTATGTCTTCGTCGTATTCATTGTGTCACTTCTCCACGATGCACATTCAAGTATCCTGGGAAGGGCCGCTGGCAGCATGGCGCCTGCAATTTGCCGCAATGCATCAGTGCCTCAGCGAGACAGCTCCAACTAGGCTTGTTCTTTCTGTATTACTACCTTACTAACTGGAACTACATAGTTTCCATACCAGTAAGAGTATATAATGTAAGTGCCAACAGATCGTCACCGCGTTCACAGTAGTTATCTCAGTAGTCACTCGCATCAGCAGTATAACATATTGCCGTCAATTCAACAAAGCCACCAAAAAAAAAAAGGACTTAACTGCTAAGGTCATCAGTTCCTAAGCTTACACACTACTTATCCTAAATTATCCTAAGGACAAACACACACATCCATGCCCGATGGAGGACTTGAACCTCCGCTGGAATCAGCCGCACAGTCCATGACTGCAGCGCCATAGGCCGCTCGGCTAATCCCACGCGGCAAAAGCCATCTATACAGGTTCAGTGGAAAAGCACTTTGTAACATTGGAATGATATTTGAGTTTATTGAGATGACTTCCGGAGTCGTTAGATGTGTCAAAAATGGTTCAAATGGCTCAGAGCACTATGGGAATTAACATCTATGGTCATCAGTCCCCTAGAACTTAGAACTACTTAAACCTAACTAACCTAAGGACATCACACAACACCCAGTCATCACGAGGCAGAGAAAATCCCTGACCTCGCCGGGAATCGAACCCGGGAAACCGAGCGAAGGAAGCGACAACGCTACTGCACGACCACGAGCTGCGGACGTTAGATGTGTCATTTTGCAATAAACAACCTAAAGTTTTAGTCACATAATGCATCAGTTTTCCATTCCGCCACCAGCAACGTCAGCGTAGTGCATAGTTAATATGGCTACGTTCACAGGTGCGGAGCGTACTCGCTATATGTTTTGATTTCATGAAACGAACTCTGTAACAACTGTTTGGCACTTCATTACCCCTGAATACGCTAACCTCCAAGTAGGCCTACAATTTGCTCTTGGTACAGTAATTTTGTTGAAACAGGTTGTTCACTGCGACATGATAAATCACCAAACTGCCCTCGTGCAGATGATTATGTTAAACACGTTAGGCAGACATTTGCCCACCGTCCACAAAAATCAAAGTGACGTGCGTCTCGCGAGACTGGCTTTCCACAAAAGAATGTCTCGCGACTACTACGACGACGTTTACATTGGAAATCATACAGATCCGCAATGACATAGCACATCAGTGATGCAGGTAAGGCTGCTCGTGCAACGTTTCTGAACATACTATTCTTCAGCAGTAAGTTAACATTTCATATCAGTGGCATGATGAACACCCACAACTGCAGAATATGTGGCAGATGAAATCCACACGCACCCCAGGACACCTTCGTGACAGCCCCTCTGTTAATGTGTTTTGTGCTCTTAGCAAACTCGGTATATACGGCACATCTTTCTTCGTGGAAAAACTGTATTGTCTATCAGCATATCCTCGAAAATTTTTACTTCCACAGATCAATGAACGTGGCCGAGATATGATGGTTTACTACGAACAAAACGATGCACCACCTCAAGGAAGTCAATAATCGCTTCCCTGGTTGTTGGACTGACCTTGAGGAGCCAAATGCATGGCCACCTCGCTCCGAAGACATAGCACTCGATTCCTTTCTTAAGTGTGTGTGTGTGTTCCTCCCCTAATAACTATTTAGCCGACCTTAAAAATCGAATCTATGCTGTCGTTGTACAAGTTACACCCGATTTGCTGCAACGAGTGTGGGAAGGAATTGGTTACTGGTGGGATGTTCGCCGCATCACAAAATGACAATTGACACTTTTATGAGAAACTTGAGTTTGTTTGCTGCAAGATGACACATGTACAATTCTGTATGTTATCTCAATAAATTTGTACATCATTTCAAAGTTGGAAATTGCTTTCTGACTCATTATGTATTGCACTGAATACCACCCTAAAGAAATCCGAAAGACATACTCACCTGCATTGAGGATTTCCCGTTGCCGTTTTCGGTGAAGCTGGGGAAGCTGGGTCGTGGGTAGAGGTCCGCAGCATGCACCAGAGTAGCCCGTCGTCCAGAGAGGTGTCTGTGGAAAGCATAGTGCTCAGGGAACGAAGTGACAGAGTGATCTACAAAACATGTACAGTCTTAGACATAAAACGTGACCGCCGGCCGGTCGCAACAGACACTAAGTCCGAGTCGTTCACTTAAGGTGGCGAATAAAAACGACCGCACCTGACACGCTAAGTCCACCCATCTGCACAACGTGGCAACAATTTAAGTGTCAAAAGACAGTGTTGTCTACTTCCGAGATGTTGTCATGTTGTGTGAGCCCGTGGTCTAGTGGTAAACGTCGTGCTTTCTAAAGTTCTAGTTTCGAGTTCGCTTCCGACAATTTTTTGTTTTACCGTGTATCGGCACTCGTGTAAAGTTATAAGTCTGAATGAACATCGAAGATAATTCGTTTCACATCCTACCCACCAATAACAACAAATACTTCCAGAAACGATTCCGCATTACAGTTCGTGGCTGCGTTCCGATCAGAAAAGCTTATGATCGAGCGTTTCCTCGCACTGCAGGGGCTACCGACCACCGGCCAGAGGCCACCCGCTCCCTGAAATCAGGCGCCGCCCAGGTGAAAGCGGCGCGACGCTGTCAGTGTATGTATGAACTGTCATTTTAGAATTTGAAATTATAGTTATCATCGTGAAGCTAATAATTGGGTTTTGCATACTTGAAAATCATGAACTACGGTTAAGCGTTGTAAAATTGGGTTGCAAGTGGAGAAACGTGTAACATCTACAACACAGTATTTACTTTTTGTATAATAGAGGGGTGAACGCAGAGGAGGGGGAACAAAAGATTTGAACTGTGTGTGGAGCGAGTGCTATTGGAAAAAATGTGCCAGCAAAAGATATTCTTGTTTCAACAAAGATCGTTCTGGCATGAATGATTTTCCACGTGAAGGAAGTCTCGAGTATTGATGTAAGTAACGGATTACCATTTAACAAGGTTCAGAAGTGTTGTGTAGGAGTATTGCACGCTCTAGTTCGAAACATCAAAATTCAGCAGAGTGATTTATTATTGCAGTTTCACTTGAACGTCATCAGGTCGCTCATTAGGCATTTCTATGCAATACTGTTACTGGTGACGAGTTACGATGCCTTTATCGTTAACTTCCTAAAAAGAAACGAATAGCTGATCCCTACCAAAAGACCAACTCGAGCAAAGAGTAATATGAACGTAATATTTTGCATCTGATATCTCCAAAAGTGTGGTTTGCTCTACGAATTCTTCCCCAAGGGTGTGTCCATCACAGCGGGAATATGTTGCCAACAACTGAGATACCTTTCAGTCGCAGTGTAAGAAATGCGACCGACAAAACTACATCACGTGTGCTACGCACTCTGTTGATTTGATAAACAAAGCTATGCAGGAGATTGATAGAGAAGGCATCTCTCAGGAACTTGTATAGATAGGGAAGTCATCTCTCGGGCACCTGTCCCTCTGATCGTATATTCGTTAATTTTACCTTTCCCGCTCTTGATCGATCAAACGTCAAGGCAACTCATTTCCACACGAAAATGCTCCTCAAACTGGACTGATTTAATGACTTCGTTAGAACCAGTAGGTTTCTACAGATGTAGAATTTGTAAACTACTTTAGCATTGAGAGACTGTTTTAGATATTGTGAAAGAATATACTGAGGCTGATTAATCTTTCTTTGACGATTACCGTTGTGTTCAATGAACTAATGGAAAAGATAATTTTGATTCACTTACTACAGGAACATCACAACGGCAATCTGTCTTAATAAAGCATTAAGTGTCCGTCAGACAATTGTGGTTATTTTAACACTAATTAGTAGGATATTACCGAGTTCTGACTTCGAAAAGATGTGTTTTTTCTTCATGTTCTGTATCATACTCAAGTATTATGAAAATGTGGCGGTTCATAGATAAAATTATGTATTCACAAGAAGAAACAACACGTCAGCACATAACAAAAGTGCCATTATGAGTTCCGCAGTACCATAAGGTTTTCGCTGTGACACTATGGGTTACTGAAAGTAGCAAAACGAATTTTGCTAGTGCGTTCCCTTATTGAGTTTCTATCAGCCTGCTGGTAGCTCTGCTACAAAAGAATTAAACTTCTGGCTTTCGTCTAGTCCCAAAAGGTGAACGAAAGCAGCTTGCAACGGGTAGGCTAGCACGTTACCTCGGAGCTAGCAAAGATGTGCGGTAGATGTGTCTTATTTATTGTTCGAATAGCCCCTATGACAGATATATTTCATGAAATATTTATTTTTACTTGTCTCTATAATGTTAATAGTATTGATTCAAATTAATAAAGTATTTTAATGCAATGAATAGTTACTACGAACTGAATTTTTTCCCAACTCATGTCCTGCACATTATGTTAAGTAAGTAAGATGTATTAACTCCATAATATCCTTAGTAGGTAACACCTATGAAGAAATGAAGAGAATAGCTGAAAGACGCACAGAATGGAGACAAGCTGCCATTGTCGCTGTTGCAAACCAAACCTTGGATTGACCACTACAGAAGAAAATCCTTAGTAGAGACGGTGCATTCTTGTTGTTCCGGCTCGTGACATGTGCAGCGATTAGCAGCGCAAAATGCCACCGCGATTTGTTTGTTGGCTGAGCGTGGACACTGCAGCAGACGCTTCGCCATAAAGAAAAAGAAATCTCCTTGTTTCTAACTGTAGTTATCGGACATCACTCCCTGCATGTTCTTACAGTAACCAACGTGAGACTCTACTCACAGCTGCTATGGAGCAACTGGGACGGTAATCATGTCTTTAGTCATCAGAATATTAACCAGTGAAGAAACCTTTTCACAAAGTATTGTGAGGAAATATCAAAATTTATCCAACACACAAAAATTAACTGCAGAGCTTTCATGCACGCAGTAGTAGCAAAAAAGGAAATTAATGTTTTGGAAGCGTATATATCATTTCCTCCTCTCATATCAACGGCCGTGTTTTAGGACGATGTGAGAAAATAAACACAAAAAATAAACTTTCTGAGAAGCATTTAACTCATTTCCTCTTCTCATATCATAGCTTTTATTTTAGTATTAAGCGAAAAAAATAAGCACTTTAGGGTTCTAAAGCATAATATGACAGCAATTCTTATTGTAGGCGCTATCTGAAACGCAAAAAGCAAGGATCTCTCCATTCTTTTGTCCAACAGTCTGTTTACTTTCATGAATTACTGCATCCCACAGACTCTTTTTTAACCCCGCGGCCGTCGCATGGGTCTGACAGACCTGACAATTCCAGACAAACTCTACAGGAAATAGCCGGTGTGGAGGTCCGGTGGGACTCTCCCTCCACTCGTCCTGTGCAAGCGGAAAACCTCAGTACGACTGCAGTGCTCACCCTGCTGTCTAAGTGTACTTATCTTTGTTTAGTTTTCATCTACAGGTCCTCCTGACCTTCCTTGTCACAGTAAGTTTTATTTATTTTTCCTTCTGGGTGCAATATTTGTATCATATCGATTATTGACATTATGTAATGCATTTATTGCATAGAAGGATTCCTAAACAGGCCCCTGAGGCTCAGGGGTCTGTCAGAACCACGCGACTAGTCACGTTAATTTTCTCAAAACACTTTTGTTTGTGCACGGAGACGTCAACATATTTTTCTTTTGCCTTTTCAGTTGAAGGATTCATATTACCGCCTGAGGACGACGATAGTGTACGATGTATTCATGCTATGCTCCTCAATGATCTTCCTGAGCTGGGCTTACGCAACACCCCCAACTTCGAGGGTGAGAATGAATTTGAAGATGAGGATGCGGAAGGTGTGGCGAGCGACAACTATTTAGAACAGAGGGAGGAAACATCTGACACGGAGCAAGATAATTCCTCGGACAAGGATGACACTGGCGACATTTTTCTTGATCGTGATGGTGAAAGTATGTGGACCAAGAAAATTCCGCCTAGAAATAGGAGAAGCCTGGAAAGGAACATTATACACATTAACCTGGTGTGAAGAGACAAGCACAACATGCTACGACCCCTTTAGCCAGTTGGGAACTTTTGTTGAGGACCACATAATAAATACTATAGTTCAGTGCACAAACTTCAAAATTAGCACCAGAAAAGATAATTTTTTTCGAGAAAGCGATGCGAAGGATACAGACGATGTAGAATTGAGGGCATTTGTGGGCGTAATATATATACTTGGTTTGAAAAACTGAATCGTACAAACCTCGAGGAAATATGGGCTAACGATACAACCGGTGATGAATTTGCCAGAGCAGTGATGAGCATGCAGAGGTTTAGATTTTTTTTACAAAATTTACGATTCGATATTAAACTAAATCGTAAAGAGCGAGGAAAAGGTGATAAAATGTCTACAATTGGAGAACTTTTTGAACGAATCGCTGGTAATTTCCAAATCTGATATACTGTTGGGGAACATGCTACAATTGACGAAAAGATTGAGGTTTTCAGAGGAAGATGCTCTATCAAGCACTATATACCTTCGAAACCCGCCAGGTACCGTGTAAACATGTTTGCCCTTACCGACGCACGGACGCTTTATACCTTCAATTTGGAAATTTATGCTGGAAAACATCCTCCTGGACCCTCCTCGCCTGTTATGTCTCCATCCGACGTGATGATGCTTCTGACGAAGCCTATACACAATAAAGAAATATTACTATGGACAACTGTTTCAATAGCTTTTCACTGGCCGAAGAATTGTTGAATAAAATGTTGACAATGGTTGGGACGGCAAGAAAAAATAAAAAAGAATTACCACCTGGAATTGCAAATAAATAAATTTTGAACTCCACCCTATTCTTGTATGATGACACAAAAACTATTATTGGATATCTAGTATGCATCATGACGCTGTGATTGAAAGTGAAACAGTTACCAAAAGGCCGGAAATAATTTCTTTTCACAATGCCACCAAATCTGGGGTTGACAGAGTACATAGGATAAAAAGCTCTGTGAATGCGGCCCGAAATACTCGACGTTGGCCAATGACCGTTTTCTATTAACTGCTGAATGTTTGTGGAATTAATGCAATGGTAGTGTACAGTTCGAAAATAGATACTCTTCCGAGACAAAGGGGTACCTTTTTGAAAGAACGTGTTTTTGGTCTTGCAGCTGAGCAGGTGAAACGGAGGAAGTACTTGCAAAATATTCCCAGGCAACTGACATCATCGATTGACAACTTATTTGCAATATTGTATCCACAACCATCCAGTGGAACCAGTTCTCAGACATCGAACCAAGGAAGGAAAAGGTGTTACTATTGTTCAAGTAATATTGATAGGAAAACGAACTACCAATGTATGAAACGATAAAAGTACATTTTCATAAAGGACCATTCCATGTTCGTTTGTAAATATTGTTATAGTTACTATTTAGAAGTAAATAATAAGTAAAGATAGTTCAAACTTAAAGCGTACTATTAAAATTTGTTTCTCATTTACAAACATTGTTGATTAATATATATTTCCTATAACATTTATTTATAAATATAGTTTGCCAATACATGTATTATACATATTATTTTATTGAGTTTCGTTTTATTGTATTCTATAACGATGGCAAACATATGACATGACTTAGGAGAACTAAATATACAACATTAAACAACTAAAATGACTCCCGGGTCTGTGAGGCCCGGTGCGACCGCTCTCATTACCTCGAGGAGCGCAACCTCCGCCGGGTTAAGAACTTGCGGGCATCAAGTACGTCAGCAGAATGAGCCTTACGTTATTGTGCTAATAGCGGTAAGAAAAAATGTGGCAAAGACGACTTCCCCCAGAGCGGTGAAGATAACTGCACATGTCTGTATTCAGCAGTGACTACCAGCTACCACAACACTTTACAGAATTCATGCAGCAGGCAACGCAGTAGTGAGGGCACATCAGACTTCATTCAGTAAGTCGTCAGGAGACGGACGGAAACGTCAAGTTAACGTCGCTTTGAGTCATATTCAATCCATAATGAGTTGCTATTAAGCTAGTGGACTGCTCTAGCAATTACACTTTGATAATTCCCATATGAGTATTCCGATAGTCAAAAGAACCCGTTAGTGTGAAACCATCAGGAACTAAATTAATATCAAACTGCAAGAACTCGACACAATACGTGGACTCTTTCCTTCACTGGGTAACCTGTTACTGTTCTATAGGATTCGCTCACTCCTAGGCGTGATGCAAATGGAACTTCATAATCATGATGTGCTTTCCACTGTTCTTGACAAACATCAGCAACTTGTAATCACTGCGGGTAACAATTGTATGATGATAATGGCACAGGTTGTTAGTGGATGTGGTGGTGTTATGCTGTCAAACTGCTAACAGTACGTTAATGGTGGCGCACATAATCTAGCACTGACTACCTAAGTAAAGACAGTTTGGTGGCGTCGTTGCTTCTCTTCATTTGGCATCAGCTTGAGTAATCTGATTTAACGAACATAGTACTACATTCACGAGATGTTAATGATGCAGTATGACTACAGCGATCATCGTGTGGGTATTACATTAATTCTACAGTGAATTGCTTGACAAATATTACCATCATCTGTGCAGCTGAAATTACTCACTACACAGGTACTCTATTTGCACTTGGTTAAGTGATCAGCTCGCTGCAATCCAGCTTCTACTGTTCGTAAGTACTTGTATACTGACCACTCATTATCTGACTGAATGTGTGCTGCAATCTGATTCGCATGTATATAACATGGGTTAGTGGCGTCACAAGACAATGACTAAGGTGTGGATGCCTTTGGAGCTCCGTTACATTGATGGCAAGACAAAGGTTCGCAAATCATCTGTATTGCCTCGGAAAACAATTGGACCTTCAGGGGGGGACGTTGATGAAAAACACACACTACTTCAAAAATGTACCAAATCCACAGGTTTGGAGATATGGCAGTGAAATTTTGTATCACGCTTTACATGAAAGTAACACATTTAGATATAAAATCCTTTGTTTATTTATATTCAACTTTTTTAATGAAATTTGAAGTTTCATTTTTAAAAAATGTATATTCCTTTCTCTCAGAAAGTATTCAAGAGATTTCTACAAAAAAATTCTCTGTTTCATCTCTTTATGTGTTGTAACTTCTCTCATGAGGTTTTTGGAATAGGTCAAGTAGGAGAATTTTCATAATTTTTTAATTATCGTTCCACAAGTACAGTTTTAAACTCATGCAAAATTCCAAGCACTTCACCACAATCTCAGCTTGCAATCAGAATTTCAAAATTTGCTCTTCAGACAACGTTTATTAGGTATACAGAAATACGTGTACAAAATTTCATAATTCTAACATTCATAGAATCTGAGGAAAAGGTACGTAACTTTAAAAAACAAACTTTTCAGGAAATGCAATTTAAAGTTCAACATAACTTTTTTTCTTGTGTCGCTTCTTCAGAAGGCACCACATTTGTACTCTGGGTCGCCTTTCCCTTCAATGCTTCTCTTCTTGTTTCTTTTTGTGTATCTTCTTTCCTTTACCAGGTCTTCAACTGACAGCTGCAGGGACGCGCTGTAAATTTATTTTTTCAGGGTGTCTTGAGTAAAATTTCCTATCTTGAAGCCCATTCTTTCTAATACCTTCATCCTCCCGACGTTCCCATCATTAGATATAATAGCTGCATCATAAGTTGCAATTATGGCAACTGTAGCAGATGCAAATGTATTATTAAGGCATCGTTTCCATATGAGTTTATAAGATACGGAACAGAGTCAAAGACGATCTATAAAACCTAAGAGTATGTATCACGGCCTTCTAGTTGTATCCCGCACACGTTTTGTTGAAAGTAATACATAGAATTGTTGTTCACTGAGCTGGTATTGAAGTGCTGATTCAAAACGTGGGCGGGCAGGGAGGCCGCGTCACACTTTTAATTAATTTTCAGGAACTTCGGATGCGATTTCAACATTGAAACTTTGGGAACTTATTGTCCATGAGTTGTTCTAACAAACAAAAAATAAATCGAAACTGGATATTTTTGGTCAATTTCATCAACGTCCCCCCTTAAATATCGAAGGACAGACGTCAACACTGTCACAGTGCGTTGAAATACAGCAACGGCGGCAAATGAAAATTCGTGCCGCACTGGGGTTCGAACGTGAACTTCCTGCTTACTACGCAGACGCGCTGACCCCTCCACTGTCGGGACACAAGAGCCAACCTTTCTGCAGGACATATTTACACACTCTCCTCGATAGACGCACATTTCCGTCTTCGCCGCATACTAAATACGCGGTACCCCTCGTCCATTATTCCATTCGCTCGCAGCCGTATTCCAGCGAGGGTTGGGACGATGGCGTGCGTCTAGCACTGAAAACTTTCGATGACCCATCGAGTCCTGAATAATTATACAGGATGTTTTAGGAGGAATAGTAAATATTGCAGGAGGTTGTGGTATAGACAAACTGCAGAAAAAGTGCCATATAACATGCGTCCAATTTCTATTGAGTGCCTGGGTTCAATGCATTTTCGTATCTTCTGTAGGTCGTTACAGGACCCCGTTGTCAACACTTCCTTGCAAATGAACTTCCAGCATTAGTGGGAGAGCTTTGGCTAGAAGAATGGGTATATTCCTCCAGCATGACGAGGCTCCTCCACATTCTAGTCGTCAGGTGACACATCATCCAAACCTAATATTTCCTGTAAGATGGATCAGTAGATATGGACACTTTTCTCGGCCACCAAAGTCCCTGGACCTTATCCCCTTGAACTTTTGTGTGGGAATGGTTGAAAGGCGAAGTCACAAAAGAAAAATTATACCCCAAAGCCGATTTTATCATTCGGATTATGAATAGTGCAGTCCTCACAAAAGAAAGCAAAGACGATCTCAGAAGGGATACACGTGGTGCTATCAAGAGAAGTTAAAAGTGCATTGAAGTTGGTCGGGAAAATATTGAAAATCAACTTTGAACCTCATCATTTGCCTTTGCTTTGAGTTTGTTAAGGATACGCAGTAACAGCTGTACCTCTGTACTCAATACAAAGTACTTATATGGAATTTTTTAATGCAATTCGCCTATACTACTATCTGCTAAAATATCTACTATTCCTCCTGAAACATCCTGTATATGCATATATGTGTCGTGTCCGTTCTTTAGGACATGCCCGAAAGAAAAGGCACAACGAATCCGGGTTCGAACATCGTCAGGCACAAATTTTCATCTGCCGCCGTAGCTGTATTTTAACGCTCTGTCAGAAAGAACAGACCTCCCCCCCCCCCCCCGGCACACACAACACATATATATCATCTATCTTAAGTGCTGTTATTAAAATATTTGGCAACTCAGTGACAGTGACGGATTGTAGCTGCATTAACCTACTCGTTTCGGTGAATACAGTTGTAATTTTCTGAACAATTCATGTTTATTAAGTGACAACGATTTGCAAAATTTGCGTTTGCCACATGGTCACTTTATGCGTTAACTGCATTGACTCTCATTGTTTACTCTGTGGGACGAACCTATACTACAGCAATGAGTGGATACTCACATTTTGGATACCTCGCTGTACGTGCTACTGCAACTGCATCCAAAGATTCAAATCAAGCTAGAAAAATATATTTCAAGACTGATGGCTTTGCTCCTCCTCTGCCGTCCTTCGAAAACGTTCACAACGAAATTAGGTATAGAAATCCTACGAAACCCTTGAGTTCATGCTGCGGTGCTGTGCAGATGAAAAAGGGAATTTTGACAGTTGTCAGATGACAGGTGGTGAGTGTCAGATTCCACTAGTTACGACTGCATTATTAATTGCAGTTGTACCGGCGCTTTTCTGCCGCTTATTGTAACTATTTTTTGAATGTTAGAACTTGAAGTATATAAAGATGAGATTGGGATACTCAAATTCACCTTAAGTCTTCACATTTGGAGCAACGCTTCACATTTCGAGCAACGGCAGGTCATTCGTCAGAAAAACCAACAACAAGAAATCAGCTCATGCCTGTGTTCAGCCGGGTGTGCCAATTACAGTGATCTCAATGACAAGATTGCATACCAAAAGATCCTTTGCCAACTCAACCACTGGAGAAGCTCCAAAATTGTGAATCGCGTCTGGTGAAAACGGTTTCAATGTTTCGGTCCGGTTTAGACGGTAAAACACAAATAATTGTCACAGTTATTAATTTATGGCGTTTCGTTTGCACTCACTGCATCGACGTATTACAAGTAATTACACTCTAGCCCCTAAACCTAGTTATAAAAATGCGAAGAACGCAGAATAGGTTTGGCAACTCTGTGACCGACGAGTTACTTCCTTGATGGCACAGAACTAAATCAAATGGTTCAAATGGCTCTGAGCACTATGGGACTTAACATCTATGGTCATCAGTCCCATAGAACTTAGAACGACTTAAACCTAACTAACCTAAGGACAGCACACAACACCCAGTTATCACGAGGCAGAGCGCACAGAACTAACCTGCTAAATTCCCTTTAGATTACCGTGTCATTTCAATTCAATAATGCGAGAGATTTTCTCTTGAGATGTTATATGAGGATATCAGTTAATGCTTTTGAGTCCAAGAGGGACATGGGAAATACGACAACTCTCGTCTCGTATATTGCGATTTATTTGTTATAAAAAAACTACTTGATTAATAAGTAAGACACATATACCGTTCCTCTTCAGTATCTCCGAGGTAACGTACTTGTCTACGTCGTACAAGCTGCTTTTGTTGGCCTTTCGCGACTCGCTAATGCCATATTTTTAACTGTCTATCAAGGTGGCAGATAGAAACTCAATAAGGGAATCGTAAGACAACGCTTAGTGTCAGAACGAAACTCTTATGGTACTGCATAATCGATAATGGAAATTTTGTTTTCTGCCGAGGTATTTTTTGTTCTTGTGAATACATAATTCTGTCTACGAACTGCCAGATTTTCATAATACTTCAGTACGGTACAGAACATGAAGTAAATACACACATTTTCAAAGTCAGAGCTCGCTAATATCATATTAATTTGTGTTAAAATAGCCACAATCGTCTCACGGACACTTAATGCTTTATTAAGATAGACTGCCGTGATGCTGTTCCTGTAGTAAGTTGAATTTAATTTGTATTAGTACAGAAAATCAAAATTGTGTTTTCCATTAGCTTAATGAAGACAACAGTAAACTTCAAACAGAGATTAATCAGCAGCAGTATATTCTTTCTCAATATCTAAAACAATTTCACAATGCTAAAGTAGTTCACAAATTTTACGCATGTAGATACCTACTGGGTCTATCAATGTCATTAAACCAGTCCAGTTTGAGGAGCATTTTCGTCTAGAAATGAATCGCCTTGACGGTTAATGGATCAAGAGCGGCAAAGGTAAAATTTTACGAGTTTACCATCAGAGTGATAGGCGCCTGAGAGATGACTTCCATATGAATCTCCTGGATAGTTCTGTTTATCAAATCATCAGAGTGCGTAGCACATGTGATGTAGTTTGGTCGGTTGATTTTCTTACACTGCGACCGGAAGGCATCTCAATTGATGGCAACATATTCGCGCTGTGATGGTAACGCTAAAGACATCATAACTCGTCACCAGTAACAGTATCGCATAGGAATGCCTAATGAGTGACCTGATGACGTTCAAGCGAAACTGCAATAATATGCACTGTGTTGAATTTTGATGTTTCGAATTAGAGCGTGCAGTACTCCTACACAACACTTCTGATCCTTGCCGGTTGAATGCAAATGTTAAATGGTAATCCATTACTTATATCAGCACTCGAGACTTCCTACACGTGAAAAATCATTCATGCCAGAACGATCTTTGTTGAAACAAGAATATCTTTTTCTGCCATATTTTTTAAAAAAGCACTCGCTCCACATACAGTTCTAATCTCTCGAGATGCCTCCCCTACATTCACCCCTCTATTACACCGAAAGTAAATACTGTATTGTAGAGGTTATACCTTTTTCCACTTGCGACCCAATTTTATAGCGCTTAACCGTAGTTCATTATTTTCTAGTATGCAAATTCCAATTCTTAACTGCAAGATGATAACTAGAACTTCAAATTCAAAAATGACAGTTGATACATACACTGACAGCGTCGCGCCGCTTTCATCTGGGCGGCGTCCGATTTCTGTCGGCGGGTGGCGTCTGGCCGGTGGTTGGTAGCAGCTGCAGCGCGAGGGAACGCTCGAGCGTAAGCTGTTCTGATCTGGACGCAGCCACGAGCTGTCCTACGGATTTGTTTCTGGAAATATTTGTTATTACTGGTGGGGAGAATAAGAAGTGAATTATCTTCGATGTTCATTCAGATTCATAACTTTAGACGACGGCCAAAATGTGGTTAAAAACAAAAAGAAAAGAGAAAGAAATCGTTGGAGGTGAACACGGAAATATAAGTCCAGAATGCACGAGGTTTGGAAGGTAGGAGACGAGGTACTGGCGGAAGTAAAGCTGTGAGGACGGGACGTGAGTCGTGCTTGGGTAGCTCAGTTGGTAGAGCACTTGCCCACGAAAGGCAAAGTTCCCGAGTTCGAGTCTCGGTCCGGCACACAGTTTTAATCTGCCACGAAGTTTCATATCAGCGTACACACCGCTGCAGAGTGTGCTCGCAGAACACGGTGATATCTCGGGAGTAGACAAAACTTACTCCTGACACTTCCGATTCTTACAGTGTTGCCAGATTGTGCAGATGGGCGAACTTAGTGTTAACAGGAGCGGTCGGTTTTCATGGCCACCTTAAGTGAACGATTCGGACTTAGTCTTTGTGGCGGCCGACCCGGTCCGTTTTTACGTCTAAGACTGTACGTTGAGCTACCCTAGTGTTCAGTGGGAACATTCTTAAAGTGTCAGATTAGCAGTTTGTGTGATAGCTGATAAAACCATGATGAAGAAAGATTTAAATAATTAACTGAGTGCCACCTAGGACATTTTGATCTATTTGGTAGTTTCGTAATCTGCTTGTTCATGTACTCCGTACAACGCATTTGAAATGTATGCAGCCTTACTCCACATTCTCGGAGTCTGTCCACTTACGACGATGTCCTATATCAGCCATGCCTAGACGGTCAATACTGCGGTTCGACCGCGTCCACATTGTTACTTTTTGCCAGGAATGGCTCTCGACAAGCGATGTGTCCAGGCGTCTCAGAGTGAACCAAAGCGATGTTTCCAGAATGAGATTTTCAGTCTGCAGCGGAGTGTGCGCTGATATGAAACTTCCTGGCAGATTAAAACTGTGTGCCGGACCGAGACTCGACCCTGCCTTTCGTGGGCAAGTACTCTACCAACTGAGCTACCCTAGCACGACTCACGCGCCGTCCTCACAGCTTCACTTCCGCCAGTACTTCGTCTCCTACCTTCCAAACTTTACAGAAACTCTCCTGCGAACCTTGCAGAACTAGCACTCCTGAAAGAAGGGATATTGTGGAGACATGGCTTAGCCACAGCCTGGGGGATGTTTCCAGAATGAGATTTTCACTCTGCAGCGGTGTGTACGCTGATATGAAACTTCGTGGCAGATTAAAACTGTGTGCCGGACCGAGACTCGAACTCGGGAACTTTGCCTTTCGTGGGCAAGTGCTCTACCAACTGAGCTACCCAAGCACGACTCACGTCCCGTCCTCACAGCTTTACTTCCGCCAGTACCTCGTCTCCTACCTTCCAAACTTTACAGAAGCTCTCCTGCGAAACTTGCAGAAGTAGCACTTCTGAAAGAAAGGGTATTGCGGAGACATAGCCAGGAAGACATCTGCCAGGAAGTTTCATATCAGCGCACACTCCGCTGCAGAGTGAAAATCTCATTCTGGAAACATCCCCCACGCTGTGGTTAAGCCATGTCTCCACAATATCCTTACTTTCAGGAGTTGTAGTTCTGCAAGGTTCGCAGGAGAGCTTCTGTAAAGTTTGGAAGGTAGGAGACGATATATTCAAACATAACCTTATTACGCATTTTTTCCAGAGATTGATGAATAAATGGGAGCTACATTAATTTAATTCTCAAACTGCGTCTCCTTCCTGTAGGTGTACTGCACTTAATACGGTATAATTATTACTGTTTACCCTACTTCATTCTTTACTACTTTTACGTAGGTCTCAATTCTGTGTTTCAGTTCATGCATTATTGGTACGCAGTGACGTACACCATCCTACCGGTAAAGTGAATACCAGTATTTGACGAAATTCATACGCTAAATATTCATTTTCCTTGAGGCATTTAACGAGCAGGGTGGCAACACAGCAATTAGAACACAGGACTCGCATTCAAAGGGGACTCGATTCGGCCACCCAAATTTGGTTTCCCGAAATTTCCCTAAAACTCTCCTGGTAAACAACGGGACGGTTCCTTTGGAAGGACACGGTCGACTTCTTTCTCCACCATCGGAACATTTCGTGCTTGAGCTCCGTCTCTATTAACCGCCATGTCCACACGACTTTGAACCCTAACTTTCTTCCTTCCTTCGAGGCATTACTGTCAATTGGACCACAGCAATACAAACAGAAACGTATGACAAACATTTTTAAGTGGTGCAAAATTACTCATAAGGAACAGTGTTTCACAGTTCCGAGCATTGTTCACATAGGCACTTGTGCGATTCACCATTTAGGGGAACTGTGTTATTTTTTTAGTGTTTCAGCCCATTAGTCATATTACGACTGATGGTTTTACTGGTATCAAAATCACGTAAAACAGGAATTTCAACTGACTAAATACAGGCATTTTAGAATGCTAGTAGTAAAGACAGAATGCAACAAGTAGTTTGAAGTAATACAAAGTCTGAGAGATAGAAACTGAAATTATTTGTCTTATCGTATGATTGAACGAAAGTGTTTTTTTTTTCTCTCTTACTAATTGCCTTTCCAAAAGTTATCAGACGCTACGTTCGCTTGAGAAGCTTTGCGAAACAAAAGCTTTATAAGTAGCCTGCTTACAACATCACAATGAGATTCTGAAGTGGTGTATTATTTCTGAGCTTAGAAGGATGACTCAGGTCTCTTCTCTTTCTTTTAACTCTTCTATTGTACCTCCCGGAAGGTGGGTTATTAGTTACGTAAAAAAAAAGTTTTCTGAGTTAATTGCTCTTGTTCCCTGCAGTTATTTAGATCCATTATTCTTCTGAAAGCAGTCTGGAAAGTTTTTCTGTAGGCTATCTCCAGCTTCCCGTAATTTCTTTTTAAATTGTTACCACTTATATTGCGACCAAGGTTTACCTGATGTTGGGAACTTATTGCTTTACTTTACGTTTAAACAATGGTGGAAGTTGATATCAAGAAAGTTCTTTAGCTCTGTTTTCGCCACTTCTAATCTGGACCACTTTCAGAGCTATATTTCCATCTATAACCGACCGATGAGAGCAATAAAACAACACACAGTTCTCTTTAACAAAACATATGCAGGATCTCCTCACTGGAGTTAATCTTGTCCTATTCTGTGGCCGCTTAACTTGACTCAGGCCCTTAATGCATCACAAGAGCAACTGTTCTAGATGGGCGACAGTCTCCCTTTTTTAAACAGACTGAAAATACATTACGTTGAAATATGACAAATGTTTTCCAAGTGTAAGTTACCCTGCAGGAAAACACAAATAAAAGCGTATTTTAAATATTACGGAATATTAGTTTCAAATGAGATATTAGTTAAGGTAAAGAAAATTACTTACTACCTTAGAAAAAGCATTTCAGGTGCCACTACGAATGGTAGGACAAATTGTTGTTTCTACTTTAGCTCACGAACCTGAGTGAATGTTATTCTGAGACTATTGTTTCACGATTTAAATGTTAAAGCTACTAATAATAGAAAAAATTAAACAATAAAATCAGAACATGACATTGTAGGAACACTGTGCTCTTCTAATGCCCAGATAATGGCTAAATGGTCAAAATGTAAATCAAACTTTTTTTTCTTTTCTGAGACGTTTCCACATTTCTGAAATTACTATAACTAAGTAAGTAAATCTGATAGAACCTCGCATGTTCTGCTGTCACTAAGAAAGTTGAAATAGATAAAGTTTAGATCATGTGTAGCTTAAAATATATTATATTATTCTGAAACTCATATACACAAACAATTCACCCTGGATGATTGGTAGTGAATTTGGAAAAATGTACTAAAAAAATGAAGAGTTATACTAAAAATTAGTCCGACGACATAAGCTGACTATATTACATTATGGAAGATCGAAACCTAGATGTAATCGAATTTTTATTCAAAATAGAAAGATGTGTAGCATTTCAATAAATGTGCTATTCCAACCAGAAGTCATCAAAACAAAATTGTACTAACTCTCTTGGAAACTTAGTATATTACCTGCTAAAAGAAGCGGAAACCACCTTCACAGACCTTACATTGAGATTACCGTTTCTTTGGATTTTCACAGTCATAGAAATCTTTTTAAAAGACATAGTTCTCACCTTTGTTAAAATTCCCTTATTTAAAAATTCCATGATCAGGATTCCACTTTTTTGCTATAAAACGAAACTGACTCGCTTGAAAACGGCCAAAGGCTTATTTCACTATTATGCAGTTTGAAAAAAAGGTATTGATGTCTTTTAAGAACTTAATTGTTTTATATTTTGCTTCATAGGACCTCTGTGACACTGTCACATCATCGTGAAATGTGTCACTTCAGAAAATACGTATTAAAATAGAAATATAACAACGGGAACATTATGGTAATTATAAAGATATTCCCAAGTGAATCACTGAATAAAGCATGGAAGTCAGAATACTGGACTAATTAATGATCCCGACTCCCATTGCAAAACCGATATTTCTAAATTCCATTAAATTTATGTGCAGAGAATAGTGAATTATGTTCTGAGTTACCCAATTACGTCCCGTGACGGCCGCAAAGTTTCAATAGCACCAGCTTTATCTTGCTTCAAATACTTATGCATAACTCTTCATGGGAATATACTGGTAGAGTTCAGTAACATTTTGCTTTGCCTACCAACAATGGAATCGCTTGCTGAACTTTGTAGACACTAGCATAGGTATACTTCCTGAGTGGAGATAAGCAACAATTCCTGAGGACAAGCTGGACAGCATAACGGTACTTTGCGGGCAGGCGTGTCAATTAGCATCATATTAATTAAAATGGGGGATAAATAGACTTTATTTTGGAAGAATTAAAAAGGGGAAAGTAATACGAAACTTTAATAACTGCACAGTATTACTAAGAAGCAATATAATGAAAAGTAATAATAAGCAAAGTAGCAAAGACCAAGCGGGACAGAAAGATATAGGGGCGCATTTGTTTTCTAATACATATAAAAGAACATGTAGCATATTATTGAGCTCTCTACCTTCAGTTATCGCGATCGGACCAGTCGATGAAAACGTGGCACGCGGCTGCGAAATTCGTTAAGGAGATTATTTAAAGACTCTTCAAGCATGTTTAAAATATATTACGTGTGACGAAGTGATCAGAGACTTTTATCGTCGGATGAAGTGAAAATGAATCCGACAACATAATTTGAACTTTGTGTTAGCTGGGAAAAATACTCTTGGGAAACTATTATGGTTGTGGAACCCACGAAAGTAGTGCGCAACGGAAAGCTATAGTTAACGTAATTCTACATTTTATAAAATGGTGAAACGCGTGTGCGCGGAACATTAATAGAATCTTGTCCTTGTACGGTTGCGGGGGTCACTGGTACAAACAACGCGCCAGCGTAAAATGTAGTTCGCTTATTAACTACCAGATATTAATTAACGGAGAGATAACATACTAAAAATGTAGGATAGGATCATCACCTCCAATCCCGATTCATAATTCATATTTAATTAGTTATAAGAAGTGTTAATAAGCAAACTACATTTCAATTTTATCCACGATTTTGGCTTCATTACGTAGTCTTGACTACATGATAAACAATATCTGTGGAAGTTGTAAGCAACGTATCGTCATCATATTTAGCCAACCAATGTTGTGGGACACCAAAAATGTAAGTGCATGAAATTGTTCTTACAGCGGATGTATAATGTGTGAGTGCGACGAACTATATTGAGAAGCTGAACATCCGTTACGTACTTGCATGTTTATCTGCGAAAATGGTCCTTGTCGATACATCAGGATAGAGTCGAATAGAATCGCTGGAACATTGCAAACCATTCATATTAATCGAACATCTAAATACGCATAATGCTGGTACCACCAGGATGTGTTCTTTCTCCTCGCCCCCGTGACAGTTATTGAATTAAGAGTCAGCCGGGAAATACATTTAAATCAATTGATGACCATTGAGCTAGGGCACGAATTTTCAAACGTCCACTGCCATGTATGAAGGCGAGTGACACCACGAGTGCTAACGTCGATCGAGGGGTGTCGTCGTGATCGTATTGAACGACATTGAGCAGTTACAACAGCCTAGTTGTTAGAATATTGCAAAGAAAGGCAAGACCAGGTTACACAACTGTTCCAACAGACCGATTTTCGTGTTCTTAAAAAGACGAAGTCTACTGAAATTATCAAATATTATTGTAATTATTAGTACCCTGTGTAGTGGGACGCGAAATTGAAGCATCACCCATCCGCCAGTGTCAGCCCAGTTTGCAGGTGAATATAAGTTTAATTTAGTCTTTTGTTTATGTATTTATGTAATATTTGTAATGATTGTGAATTGTCTAAAGTTTTGTATTCATTTTTTATGTTTCGTGTACGGAGAGGGCGGCGCAACGAACGGAGACAGCATCTTCGCTGCCGGGACCAGAGAGAAAATTGCTGGCCACTGTACGTCGCGGGTCGACAGCCAAAGAGCAACAGAAGATCCTGAAACCGAGTTGTTGCGTCGTGCTTCTAAAAATTGAAAATTAAGAATTTGTAATGTTTCTACAACAATGACGTCATAGAAAGTTTAATCATGTTGTAAATGTTCAGTTCTGTCTTGTCAAGGCTCAGGTTCACGTCTATACGTAGGAAGATAATAAACTAGTGGATGCCACAAAAGTTTAATTACGTGTTCCGAGAATTTATTTATGAAGAATTATGTTAAGTAATTCATTTGACAAGATTATTAATTTTTGACAGCGTTCATCGCGAGTTTGAGTCTTGAAAGTTTATTCAATGTGGTTCTAATATCTAGTAAAGCAGATAACCTGCATTAATATAATTTGTGAGGAGAAACAAACGACATCTAAATTGAAAAGGTTTGCGCAAACCAATTGGACTGAGTGACGTAACTCTGCGCATACGACTCAAATGATGATGTTTTAATTACAGTTTTGTTTCGTTCAGGAACCATTCAGAGACAATTTAAAAAGAATTTAAATAATTTTGAAGTGTGTTGTAACTGACGTAGGTGACGAAGTCTGCACATGGTCATATGTCAAAAGAAAAATCATTTATACAAACTTGCGTCGTTACACTACACCGGATTCAAAACACATGCTTTATAGAACAATTGGGCAGAACTAACACAATGTATATACATTCCCATTTTTATATATCAAGATACTCATCATAACTCCATTGTATTTTGTTCTTTTTGGAACTGAGCTAAGCATCTGTACTCGGCAAAAAATCTTTGTTAAAACGTAACTCTGTGAAACACGACAGCGACCAGGTAATATTGTAAACGTTCCTTTACTTCATTCTTTGATCATAAGTATAAGAGACGAGGGATTCCAATGAGTGATGACCACTTTCGTATCTTTCCGTTTGCCGGCTATTACGCCACAATATGGCTCTGAGCACTATGGTACTTAACACCTGAGGTCATCAGTCCCGTAGAACTTACAACTACTTGAACCTAACTAACCTAAGGACATCACACACATCCATGCCCGAGACAGGATTCGAACCTGCCGTAGCCGTCGCTCGGTTCCAGACTGAAGCGCCTAGAACTATGCCACATATGAATTGGTTAAGTCGTATGATACGTGTAATCATACAATGTAATTTAACTCTGAAATACTAATATAAAGAAACTTTTCACAACTGTATGTGCTGTTTCGAGGTAACACAACTTACCATATGTTGAAACATTAGCCTCTTGTTACCGAGGCATACTCATTGTCCAGAAGGGTGGCACCAGTTAGTCTTTTTGAAGCCATTGGAATACTAGCCTGTTTCCCCGGCCTTTTTGAAAGGTCTGGCTGCAGGCTGTTTCTACCCATTCTGCAAGAACTGTTAAGAACTGCCTCGAACGACTAGCAGCTGTTGATATAACGCCAGCAGGGACCGCATCTTTCTTTAGACCTTCGCCGCTTCAGTAAAGCTGAACTGTTCATTACTTTGCACAGAGTTCAGTCATGTTGCCCTATTTCTATCATCATTTCGTTCGCTTGGCGATCTCGAGCATTTCGCGATGCAACGGCAGAGCAGCAGCGCCAGTCGTGCGGAATGATACATTGAAATCTCCCCTCGCTTCTGTTGCTTTAGTCCGGTTCTCACAATTAAGTATTCTGTCTCCAAAAAGTTCTCAGTTACATCCATGTAGCTATCCGTTCTCGTTCTCTGTTCATTTCTGTAATTGCGCAGATGTCAATGATGGTCACCCTCATTTAACAGTTCCCCGTTGTATTCCGATTTCAGGAAACACCCATGCTTTAAATTTATAATTTATGTATCATTAACGTAGTGATCCCTACCATGGGGGTTAAAGGATGGTATGGACCCGAAGGCAACAAGCAATGCCGAATAGGCAGTGACATTACAAATTCGTTTAGCGTCTCTGCGATCACTTAGCAGCACTTTCTACAAAACCCGCTGCCACGTCCACAAAGATGAAAATTGCGTAGCCACTGGGACTGCAGTTTTCCCATTTGGATTGTAGCAGATGGTTTTGAAAGGCGAATTCTCGGTGCTCTAACTGCGACGTTTCGGAGAGGGGAAAACTCCTAGCAAGAAGTTGGTGTCGTCTTGTGGGGGAAAAAGCACCTCGCTCGAAAATCTAAAGGAGAAAGCTGGACGGATGTGTCTGATGACAAAAAGGGTAAGGGGACAGTTGAAAAGCTTACTACAAGCAACGACTTGGAGAATCAGGGACAACAATCATGTGAACTATCAGGTACCAAACAAATTACGATGTGGTTCTAAATGCACAGAAATATGCTACTATAAATAGATGTACAAGCAGATGTCTGGCTAAAACTATGAGGAAAGACATAACGCTAAGACGACACAAGGTTCAAATGGTTCAAATGGCTCTAAGCGCTATGGGACTTGACATCTCAGGTCATCAGTCCCCTAAACTTAGAACAACTTAAATCTAACTAACCTAAGGACATCACACACATCCATGCCCGAGGTAGGATTCGAACCTGCGACCGCGGCAGCAGCGCGGTTCCGGACTGAAGCGCCTAGAACCTCTCGGTTACAGAGGCCGGCTAGGACACAAGGCGGTGGCTAAAGATGCTCTCATGTACGGTGGTGAAAAATAGATTTTAAGAGAAGACGATGAACGACGAATTGAAGCACCTGAGATGAGGTGTCTGCGGTCAGTTCTTGGAGCAACGATAAGAGACGGAGAGAGCAGAGTGAAGCTATAAAACTAAACTAGACCTTAAAGCAACAACGAGAGAGGAGATTAAACTCTAGAAAAAATTAGGTACGACTTCTTAAAAAGGATGCCACATGGCCGCCTGTCATGACAATCTTATTTCAGTCAAACCGAAAATCGGGATACAGGATGGCGGATGAAGACATAGAAGCAACAATTTTGTTAAAGTCCCTTGGTTTCGGAACGGGCCTGCACCAATTCCATGAAATGAGAGTAGAAGAGCCGGCCGGAGTGGCCGAGCGGTTCTAGGCGCTACAGTCTGGAGCCGCGCGACAGCTACGGTCGCAGGTTCGAATCCTGCCTCGGGCATGGATGTGTGTGTTGTCGTTAGGTTAGTTAGGTTTAAGTAGTTCTAAGTTCTAGGGGACTGATGACCACAGCAGTTAAGTCCCTTAGTGCTCAGAGCCATTTGAACCACTTAGAGAAGAAGAAGTAGTAGCACAAGAAGAAGAATAGTGGGGGAAAGATTGCAACCAAGTAGTGATAAGTGAAAACACCGCTGACAGATGGTAAATTTACGTTGTTACTGACGACATTACTAATCAACCGTAGGTGAACACAACCTTCTTAGTCAAGGTAATGCTATTCGGAGAATATTGTTATTATTTAAAAGACTAGACAGCCCAAGGCTACTTGCTAGGGTGTTCCACGTAACGCCCTCTATTGCTCTTTCCTGGTACGTCGAATCGATATATTGGCCATTCATTTTCATGTCCAAATGTCTGCCGGCCGGTGTGGCCGTGCGGTTCTAAGCGCGTCAGTTTGGAACCGCGTAACCGCTACGGTCGCAGGTTCGAATCCTGCCTCGGGCATGGATGTGTGTGATGTCCTTAGGTTAGTTAGGTTTAAGTAGTTCTAAGTTCCAGGGGACTGATGACCTCAGTAGTTAAGTCCCATAGTGCTCAGAGTCATTTGAACCATCCAAATGTCTGTCTCAAACCAGACACGGAAGACGCAGCTTGCAACAGTAAGCCCCGTCCACTGACTCGTTTTCGGTGCAACAGCGGAATTTGTGTTCCTTTCACAACACAAGAAATTATCTGCTTAAAAATAACTGTTCTGCACCTTGCTACCGGACATCTCAGGATAGGAAGACCTTCGTTTCGATACTAAAGCAGGTTTACTGTGGCCACTGGAAAGTAATTCTATGTACCTGAGCATTGGTGCTTTGTTCTTACTGCTCTTACAACTTTTCATATTTTCATCTTTGTTCCCTGCTTGGCTAAGACTGTACTACGGCGCTAAGTAGTCAGTTTTCCTACGTTTTCGAGTCAACAATGGAGTATTGTTTCCAGGTTAAATAGTACGTATGCTACGAGGTATAGAAGTATGAAACCGGAATTTCATTATAGTTGGTGCTATCCGTCTGTGTAGGGCCCGTGAGACCGCGTCTGCAGCGCCATATGCTTCCTGTAACAGCTGACAACAAATGTTAGCACACAGTAACCCAAGTTCCATATGTCGGTATCTGTTTCAAACACGTAAACATGTCGGGTTTGGTGCCCAAAAACAACGATTTGTGGACAGCTTTGGTTTTCTGTTATCATTTGCCAAGAACTGTTACAGAATCGCAGCAAATGCTTGCCGAAGCTTTCGGCGAACATGCTATTGGGAAAACACAGTGTTTCGAGTGGTTAAAAAATTCAAAAGTGGTGATTTTTACGTGAGAAACTACGAGGGCGGGAAACCACCAAAAAAGTTCGAAGACAACCGATTGCAGGCCTTATTGGATGAAGATGATACTCAGACTCAACAGAAACTCGTGGAACAATTGAATGTGACCCGGAAAGCCGTTTCTCTTCGGTTTGAAAGCTATGGAAAATGTGCTGAAAGTGGGGTAAATGAAAGTCAGTAAGCAAATCGAAAGACCACTTGTGGCATGCTTCTCGCCAGATGCAACTCCATCGAATAGTGACAGGTGATGAAAAATGGATATATTTTGAGAATCCTAAGAGCCGTAAAGCATGGGTGAACCAGGCAAGCCATCGACATCCACTGCAAGGTCAAATCGCTTTGTAAAAAAAACAATACTCTGTGTTTGGTAGGATCAGAAGGGTGTCATCTACTATGAGCTGCTAAGAACTAGTGAAACCCTTAACACTGATCGCTGCCAACAGCAAATGATCAATTTCAATCGAGAATTGTGCGCAAAACAACCGGAACATGGATAAAGGCAACACAAATTCATGTTACTCCATGATAACGCCCCATCACACACTGCAAAACGAGTCAGGGAAAGGATCGAGACGTTCAGCTAGTAAATACTAAGGCACGCGGCTTATTTTCCATGCTTGAGTCCGTCTAAATACCGTTTACTTGCATTTGCAAGCATATTGCCGCATGATAACGCCCCATCACACACTCCAAAATGAGTCAGGGAAACGATCGAGACGTTCAGTTAGTAAAAACTAAGGGATGCGGCTTATTCTCCAGATTTGTCTCCGTGTTATTATCGATTACTTGCATTACTGGAACACACTCTCGCTGAACAAGGCATTTTTTCGTATGAAAATGTACGAAAATGGCTCTCTGAATGGTTCGCTTCAAAAGAAGAACTGTTTTTCTGGCGTGGAGTTCATAGCCGGACGGAGAGGTGGGAGAAATGTGAAAACAGCAATGGAGATTATTTTGAATAAAATCAGTTTCAAACAACAGATGTGTAAGTACTGCAACCAAATTCCGGTTTCACACTTCTACACATGGTATATGAAGTTGTCACAACAGGTATTTTTCCATTGCGGAGGTTGTCCATGATCGATACTGGTAATGAATAAATACACTACTGGCCATTAAAATTGCTTCACCACGAAGATGAGGTGCTACAGACGCGAAATTTGACCTACAGGAAGATGATGCTGTGATATGCAAATGATTAGCTTTTCAGAGCATTCACACAAGGCTGGCGCCAGTGGCGACATCTACAACGTGCTGACATGAGGACAGTTTCCAATCGATTTCTCATACACAAAAGGCAGTTGACCGGCGTTGACTGGTGAGACGTTGTTGTGATGCCTCGTGTAAGGAGGAGAAATGCGTACAATCACGTTTCCGACTTTAATAAAGGTCGGATTGTAGGCTATCGCGATTGCGGTTTTTCGTATCGTGACATTGCTGCTCGCGATGGTCGATATCCAATGACTGTTAGCAGAATACGGAATGCCGTGCTGGATCCCAACGGCCTCGTATCACTAGCAGTCGAGATGACAAGCATCTCATCCGCATGGCTGTAACGGATCGTGAAGCCACGTCTCGATCCCTGAGTCAACAGATGGGGACGTTTGCAAGACAACAACCATCTGCACGAATAGTTCGGCAACGTTTGCAGCAGCATGGACTACCATCTCAGCGGTTACCCTTGACGCTGCATCACAGACAGGAGCGCCTGCGATGGTTTACTCAACGACGAACCTGGGTGCACGAATGGCAAAACATTTTTTCGGATGAATCCAGGTTCTGTTTACAGCATCATGATGGTTGCATCCGTGTTTGGCGCCATCGCGGTGAACGCACATTGAAATCGTGTATTCGTCATCGCCATACTGGCGTATCACCCGGCGTGATGGTATGGGGTGCCGTTGGTTACACGTCTCGGTCACCTCTTGTTCGCATCGACAGCACTTTGAACAGTGGACGTTACATTTCAGATGTGTTACGACCCGTGGCTCTACCCTGCATTCGATCCCTGCGGTTCCCTACATTTCAGCAGGATAATGCACGACGCCATGTTGCAGGTCCTGTTCCGACCTTTCTGGATACAGAAAATATTCCACTCCTGCCCTGGCCAGCACGTTCTCCAGATCACTCATCAATTGAAAACGTCTAATCAATCGTGGCCGCGTAACTGGCTCGTCACCATACGCCAGTCACTACTCTTGATGAAATGTGGTATCGTGTTGAAGCTGCATGGGCAGCTGTACCTGTACACGCCATCCAAGCTCTGTTTGACTCAATGCCCAGGCGTATCATGGCCGTTATTACGGCCAGAGGCGGTTGTTCTAGGTACTGATTTCTCAGGATCTACGGACCCAAACTGCGTGAAAGTGTAATCACATGTCAGTTCTAGAATAATATATTTGTGCAATGAATACCCGTTTATCATCTTAATTTCTTCTTGGTCTAGTAATTTTAATGGCCAGTAGTGTATATCGTAAGACCGCACAGTACGTATCATGCATTTCTCCAAGTAATTCTGAGTGCGGGTACCTGGTGAGCAGTACGCGCAGGCGCACCAGCTGCCCCAGCCCCCGCAGCGCTCTGGCGGCCCCCAGCAGCGACGGCCCGTGGCCCGCCTCCAGCCGCAGCGCCCTCCGGAACAGCTGCAGAGACTCCCAGCAACGACCTGCAACACGCCGCCCGCTCTCACACACTGCCAATAACCGAAGTCTGCATTCGGCGAGTCGGCAGTGGTCTGTCTGCCGCTCTCCACGCAAGATTAAATACCATAAAAAGGAAAAGAATAGAAATAATTAGATGGTCGATGTGATGCTGGTCGTATGAATTCTTCCTGTTCTATGAGTATGATGGCGTGGAATGCTGGTGCATCGCACGATTGGTTGGGATTAGGGTACTGTAGAGGATATTTTAGAAAAGATGTTGGATTAACATTTCTTACATCAGCTCAAAGGGCAAAATTTCGTCACCCCAGCGAACTCGCACATATTAATAGTTAAGCCTTTAAAGATGGCTCAATGATCCAGTAATGTCCTCAGCTGCGAACGCACTGCTTCTATGCGAGCATACAGCAGTAGCAATCAGTGAACCAAATGTGTTGGACATTGTACGCACAGTGGAAAATAGGGGCAATCATGTTTGGCCGTGCCAATGGCCATACGGTACGTCAAGTTCCTGGATTTGTTGGTGTTCCGCAGCGGATTGTTCAGTGTGCCCACCAGCAGTGTTGTAACACCCGTGGCCACGAAACACGACGTCAGGACTGTTTTTATCGGAAAAAGTTGCTGATTATGATGGACCAGAACGGCTTATGAATCAAAATCGCTTCCAGACATGACAGGAATTGCTGTAGGAATTGAATGAAGGTCCACTCCCACCTGTTAGCAAACGGTCACTCCGACGGGAACGGCATGCAATGAACATTTGGTGTCGGTCGCCTAGCAAGAGGCCATTGCTCACACAGGCACGTGAAGACGACAACAGCGAAGTTCGTCGGCTGGAAGAACATATATCTGGTTTTCTGTATATTGCCCCACCGTATTACATCTCGACTGGCTTTCAAAATCGCTTGATTCGAACCCAGAGAATATACGTGCGATATTTTGGAACAGAAGGTTAAACGCTGAGATCAGCACCACGGCAATTTGGTGGAACTACGATATCAAATCCTCAGCAAGTGGCTTGAACTGGATGCGACGTATCTGCACAACGATGTGGACTGATGTTCCAACCGAACCCAGGCGGTTGTCAAGTCCAGGAGCGGAATTACGCGGTATTATACGATTTCTGCAACGACGACAAATTGTTTGTCAGGTGAGCTTGTTTATTGATTTAGTTTTCCTGTCCTTTGAGACTGCAATAGTAGCAGACTCAAAGGAGGAACTGAATAAATTGGTTATCTTCTTAAATCAAAAGAAAACAAACTGAAATAAAAACCAAGAGGCCAAAAGCCATGGCTATAGACAAGAAAGGAGGTTAAAGTAAGACTGATATAGCAGTGTGATACTCGAGGAAGTAGCCGTATTTCGTTACCAATGTAGCAATGTGGAAAAAAACAACAGACATCTCAAGGAAGTAGCACTGGCCAAGAGCACTTTCCTAAATAAGAAGAACCTTCTGTTGAAGAAGTATATCAGGTACCATACTAGGAAAAGATTTGTAAAGCCCTTTTCATCTAGTGTCCTAACGTACAAAAGTGAAACCTGAAACCTAGCAAAGCAGGAGATAGCTCGCTCTCAAGATGCGGAAATGTGGTTCTGCAGCAGAATTGCAAGAATCAGTTGCTCACAGAAAAGCGAAAGAGCAGGTTCTGCGAGAAGTAGAAGAGAAAACATAATTCCTGAAATTTGTAGTCCAACGCGAAGCAAAGTTATTGGACACTTAATTAGACATGATATTCTTTTAAACAATGTTTTCAAACACTAGATCATAGGGAAGAAAACGAGAGGATGACTGCGAGAATCCCACTTCAACCAATAAGACCAGTGAGATGAGATGTTCTTCACAAATGGAGATGTCGAAGACTGCACAAGAGACGAAGCTGTATCTGTAACAACAACACTTAGCCGTTTGAAGGAAGAAGAAGAATGAAAGTTCACAGCCCTCAGCCCCTCTCTTATATCTAAACAAGCATTCTACAAATATTATTTTATGTTCCAATTACATCCCATATTGTGTGTATTGTGTACTGAACCTGGGACCTAGAAACAGGGAGAGTCTTCGTCCCGCTGTAGCCCTCAGCGGTTCAGAACCCCACAACCGGCCACAGCAGTCCACCCACCGCTCCGCCGCCCCACACCGAACCCAAGGTTACTGTGCGGTTCCGTTTTATTTTATACGTTACCTTTACTAAAATTTGAGCTAAGATTTCAGATACTTGAATATGACGTTTGTACTTCTTCGAAATCATTTAAGCAGAAGCGAGGCCGCAACACTTAGCGGCCTTGGATCGAGGTACCTGCAGCCACAGAGCAGTATAAGTGAGTATCACTTCATATACAGTACGAACGCTTCAATAATGCTCTTTACATACCATAGTCATATCGGCTTTGTTTGACGAAGCTGATATGACTAAAGATTTTCACTGCACTATCAGTTGTAATCGCGTGATATATGTAATGCAACACGTTTTTCTCAGGTACAGTTGTTTTAGTGTTGGTTTCTGATATACATTCAAGTGTGTTGCAAATTAGGCTACCTTTATGTGTATCATATTTTCTACATCTGAAAGTGGTCATTACCGACCGAAATTAAGGACATGATCACAAAAAAACATTGTGATCCAAGAATGGAATTATAATAAAGCAAATATTTTCCTGGATCACTGGAAACTTTTCGTGACTATGTCATAATTGTGTAATTATACTCGTTCATGAAAAGTAGAAGAAAGAAAAAGTCCGACGTGGAAGATTTGCGTGAAGCCCGGTGCAAGCATTGGACATTGTAGAAAGGCGGGGAAAAGAAGAAAAACAGGAACCTTACAGAAACCCTCGTATTGCAGACTGGACGGAATCACTAACTGAAAAACGAAAAGTAAAAGAAGCATAACTGGCAGAGGGTGGCGTATTTGCTTAACTATTTTACAGAGAACTGGCTATACGTGCTAATTTCTCAGGAAAAGGTTAAGGGATTTGACCAAAGGAGATATTTCAGCTATTTCTTAAATGCAATAGGATACTGAATTTTGCAGACTGCGGTATTCTTCGTTCCCATGGCCGATAGCGCAACACGAAATACGTCTGCGTGTTTTTATTTTATGCATAGGTGCAGGAAGGACAATAGATAAGTGAGACCTTGTTACTGTGATGCGACGAAAGGTACTTGACCTGTGATGCAAGGTGCTGTGATGTTTGTACACTGAGGAGCCAATGATGTGGACATAGTTTGTAGCATTTACGTGCATACGACACACTCGCGTGGTATGTTGCACACATAACGCAGGAAAGTACTGATGGTGTTGCAAAACTATTAACGCGATTTGACCATGTCCTTTCTACGAACGAAGAAGACACTTCGGCTGAATTTTAATTTCTCCATTAAAACTAAATGGTTCAAATGGCTCTGAGCACTATGGGACTTTCTCTGCATAGCTGTGTCGGTACTGGCGGCTGGATTCAGTTACCCAAAAAGCGAGATTTCTGGTGTTTCTTGATAAAGGATAAAAATTCTTGAAAACGAGGACGTATGTCTTCTAGATAAAAGCCTAGAGACTATACTTTTGAAATATCACCCTTTTACTGCGGTTATTTATTTTTTATATTTCACCTCATACCGGACTTTGCGTGTACAGGTATGGTGACTTTCAACCTCCGTATCTTATAAACGGATAAAAATATCAAGAAAATTTTCATGGTTGTTCGATACTGGTATTATAGGAATATACCGTAAGAACTTCATTCGTTTACTGTACTAAGCCGTCTTGGAATCCTCGACTGGGTTTTGGTCCGCTGGTGACCGCGAAAGGGAACCCCTTTTTGGGAGGTTTCCCGAGGAGCCGCCCTTGAACTAACGGTCCCTCCCCAAGGCCCGTCAAGCCCTCCGTAGACCACATCAAACGCAAAAAGACTCAACCGATTTATTCCACAGTGACACAAGGAAGATCCTTCTCGTGGGTACACAAATGTTATCTAGCCTAAGGGCTGTCCAAAACACCTTTCTATCGCCAATAGGAGCCGAGGTATTGTTGTTGTTGTGGTCTTCAGTCCTGAGACTGGTTTGATGCAGCTCTCCATGCTACTCTATGCTGTGCAAGCTTCTTCATCTCCCAGTACCTACTACAGCCTACATCCTTCTGAATCTGCTTAGTGTATTCATGTCTTAGTCTCCCTCTACGATTTTTACCCTCCACGCTGCCCTCCAATACTAAATTGGTGATCCATTGATGCCTCAGAACATGTCCCTTCTTCTAGCCAAGTTGTGCCACAAACTCCTCTTCTTCCCAATTCTATTCAATACCTGCTCATTAGTTATGTGATCTACCCATCTAATCTTCAGCATTCTTCTGTAGCACCACATTTCGAAAGCTTCTATTCTCTTCTTGTCTAAACTATTTATCGCCCATTTTTCACTTCCATACATGGCTACACTCAATACTTTCAGGAACGGCTTCCTGACACTTAAATCTATACTCGATGTTAACAAATTTCTCTTCTTCAGAAACGCCTTCCTTGCCATTGCCGGTCTACATTTTATATCATCTCTACTTCGAACATCATCAGTTATTTTGCTCTCCACATATCAAAACTCCTTTACCACTTTAAGTGTCTCCTTTCCTAATCTAATTCCCTCAGCATCACCCGACTTAATTCGACTACATTCCATTATCCTCCATTTGCTTTTGTTGATGTTCATCTTATATCCTCCTTTCAAGACACTGTCCATTCCGTTCAGCTGCTCTTCCAAGTCCTTTGCTTTCTCTGCCAGAATTACAATGTCATCGGCAAACCTCAAAGTTTTTATTTCTTCTCCATGGATTTTAATACCTACTCCGAACTTTTCTTTTGTTTCCTTTACTGCTTGCTCAATATACAGATTGAATAGCATCGGGGAGAGGCTACAACCCTGTCTCACTCCCTTCCCAACCATGTCCCTCGACTCTTATAACTGCCATCTGGTTTCTGTACAAATTGTAAATAGCCTTTCGCTCCCTGTGTTTTACCCCTGCCACCTTCTGAATTTGAAAGACAGTATTCTAGTCAACATTGTCAAAAGCATTCTCTAAGTCTACAAATGCTAGAAACGTAGGTTTGCCTTTCTTTAATCTTTCTTCTAAGATAAGTCGTAGGATCAGTATTGCCTCACGTGTTCCAACATTTCTACGGAATCCAAACCGATCTTCCCCGAGGTCGGCTTCTACCAGTTTTTCCATTCGTCTGTAAAGAATTCGAGTTAGTATTTTGCAGCTGTGACCCGAGGTATGAGCACTGGAAAATCTCATTTTTTATGTGCAGCGTTTTGGATCACATTAGATACAAATGCTGTTGTGTCGAGAAGGCAGTAACTCAGCAAGCGAAGGTTCCTTACATTCTCCTTTTCAAAAAGTCCAAAGGAGTTACAACTGTGTGCTTTGATTTTCGTAAATAGTAAGGCACTGCATGGTTTACAGCTGAAACTAATCGACGATGGCAGCAGCAGTTTATTACACTGATTCATTATGCTGAGCCGTGTCGAACGCACGGCTGTTTTCTCCACCTCCAACGATCAAGTTCTTGGGTACGCGGCAGTAGGGCTGGGCAAGCGATACTCACACTCGGAGGAGCTCGAGATTTCCCGATAAGCTGCAGCATTCGGTACATTATCAAGTTTGCTCCAATAATCATGTGACATTTGAGATGCGCCGCGCGGGTGCAATGAATACGCGAGAAATTACGAAATATCCACAACAACCAACTGTGGCTGTACTCAAAATTTGACAATTTCGTGGAATTCAGTTGGGAACAGCATTACATTTTACCACTTCGTGAACTCCTGTTGTATTTGAATAAACCTGCAGTAAGGGTTCACACACAGAGCCGGTATGTATGCATATATATATATATATATATATATATATATATATATATATATATATATATATATATATATACTAATGCTGATTTTTAAGTAGAGTTAACAGGCAAGAGCGAAAATTTTGTCCTCTGAAAAAAATTACTTAAATGAAGACAGTTCAATATTTTACTTGCTCACGAGAGACTAATGGTTTATCAAGTGGGTTACGAAATAGCACTCAATGCCATTATAATAGCACGTAAAACGTTACTAATCAGATTGAAAACAAGATGGCTAAATTCACATGAAACAAGGATGAAAATTTATAAAAAATTAAATTTTTAACCAGTCGAATACCTTGTGCAAAACTGACTAATTGGTGCCGCCAGAATAAATTACTAAGACCAGCCTAGTCTTGGAAATTGTACCATCAGACGTTACTAGATCGCGGGACGAGCGTAATCATGATAAAAATCTCTTGTTTATTTATTATTTGATGGTGTTACACATAACCTGCACGCTAGAAGATATTTCAGTTCATGTTTCACAGTTATTTTTACTATTAGAGCCATAGTGCATTAGAATCGCTAAGACTGGTCGTGGAAACAGTACCAACAACAGTTACTAGGGTGCGGGCAAATCGAAAGGTCGAACAGAACCCAAGGTTTCCCTAACTGCGATGTGAGTTCCTCGAACATTTCGAGTCGTGTTCAAGTATTATTCAACGCACTGTGCAAAAAGAATGTACGTATCCTTCGTGCCGGCCTTCAGTTGGCAGTAAAGCGAAGGATACCTATCGATCAAACGTGTCTAGGTGGGAAGAGCAACATATACACGGCGCTAGAGGCGTACAGGGATGTCACGCCACTGTTGTCGGCATGCAGGTTACGAGATTACGTGTAAGCCTTCGACCGAGTGAACCATGTGTTTCTATGCACAGCCTTGGAACTGATGAGAATCCCTCCCATGTCTGTGGAGACGATCTTGTTGTTGATTCAAGGCGCCCAGTCGAGAGTCTTGTTGAATGCTCCTAGTTCTGAACCTACCACGATCCAGCTCTCAGTGCGGCAAGGTTGCCCCCTTGCGGACATCTTATTTGCAATTGCTCTTGAGTCTAGACTACACGGCCTTCGTCGTTGCCTTGAAGGCGCCCAACGATGGACTGCAACCTTCCGATGCCATGCATACGCTGACAGCGTCGTTCGTTTGGTTAAGCCTGGAGACGAAATCGAGGCCGCGCTCGGATGGCTTCAGCAGCATGGAACGGTAGAGGGTAGTGTCATTAACCTATGAAAGACCCAATGAATGGAAGTGGGCAGAGGGCAATCGCCAGGGACAGCAGTGGTCATTACCAAAGTCCCCACTTTCAAGTTTTTGGGATTGGTGCTCTGTAGAAACGTACGTCGTAAGCGGCGGTTAATTATCGTCGTCCGTGTGGGGTAGGCGTGCGTTCAAGGGCACCTCGCCACGGTTCGCGCGGCTGCCCCCGCCGGAGGCTCGAGTCCTCCCTTGGGCATAGGTGTGTGTGTCGTCCTTAGCGTAAGTTAGTTTAAGTTAGATTAACCCTCAACGAAATATGGTATCGTCGCCTCCTCCAACAAAATCCTAGAAACATGGTTGAAAAAAGTACCCGAAAATTTGGTATTTGTGGTATATTCCAATGGGACCAAACTGCTTAGGTCACCAGTCCCTTGGCTTACACACTACTTAATCCCACTTAAAACTAACTTACGCTAAATTACGCTAAGCACAATACACACAGCCATGCCCGAGGGAGGACTCGAACCTCCAAGGAAGGTGGGGGGGGGGGGGGGGGAGGAGAGCAACGTGAACCGTGGCAAAGCGCCCCAAACCGTGCGGCTACCACGCGTGGCAAAGTACGCTAGAAAACAGTGGTGGAGAATACGGAGAGCGGTTCATACACTCTCTCTCCCTACGAAGGTACGTGAATTGTGGTACATAGTGCTGAAAGGAAAATTCCCGAATCGTAAACAACTGCACTCTATTCACCTGAGCGGCACACCGATATGCTCCCATTACGCAGTCGTCAATTTCGACGAGCACCGTTTGGTTTGAGGCACAGCAATCGAGTGTTTGTTCCTCAAGAAGTAAATTTTGGCCCTTTTATTGCGTACGGTGCACACGGCCATCAGATCTGATGATCTACTCTTCCCTGACAAAATACATTTTCCCATCTCCTGGACAAACGCAATTAGCTGGATAAAGGAGATAGCAACGTTTTGCCAGTATCGTGCCGACGACAAGGATGTCTAGGACTTCTGGAACATATTGCAAGAGCAACACATTCTTTGCGTCAACACGTAATATTTTCAACATCTTTGCCAATTACTTTGGTTTATTATTCACGGACCCTCTAGCTAGCTGGGATATTCCGGATGGGAGAAGTGAAGTGAGAAGACAGATCATGGTTCAGGACCTTAAGTTCGTGCCTGATGTCTTAAGGGGAATTTATATGACTTTTACTTTAGAGAGAAGCCAACCTGGATACAACTTAATTGAGCCTTTGCAGCGTCCAGTTGTTGTTTTGTTAGTGAATTCGTTCCATTTTGACTGCGTTGGGAGCCGTTTTGCGTCTGTATATGTTGAGTGGCAGCTTCAGGTTCTTTGTGTTGTGTTCCTTCACCTGAAAATCGTAAAAATATAAATAAACAAAAAATAAAATAAATGCAAGTAAAAACTATTATGTCACTTTGACCATATTCCCAGGAACGGGATGGAGAAGATATTGTAAGCAGGCGTCGTGTTGCAATCACTTTCCAGTCTGCATTCTTCAACTTACGACCCGATTCCTTAAAGTTGTAGAAACAAATTCGTGGTAAGCTTTGAAAAAGGAAGAGGGTAGCGTCTTTTACTAGCAATCAAAACGTCCTCGATTCCGGGTTCGAACACCACCACCGCTCTAATTTGGATTAAAAATAATTAGCAGTGGCAGCCGAAGACTTCCGACATAAGAAGTCACCCTCATTCAGCCAATGGCCTTGTCAAGCGGGCAATCTCTCACCACTGGGGTGGGAAACTGCCCATAAAATGTGGAAGAAACAACAGTGATCAGCGACATGAGGATGCAGAAGGCTACAGAAACCACTACATTGAAAGCACGGAATATGTATCCACATGACATGTGGTCTGTAATTGAAGTGTCATGATGATCTCTCCATTTGCAAAATATTCCCAAATAATCCCCCATTCGGATATCCGGGATGGGACTGTTCAAATGTGTGTGAATTTCTAGGGGACCAAACTGCTGAGGTCATCGGTCCCTAGACCTACACTACTTAAACTAACTTATGCTTAGAGCAACACTCACACCCATGCCCGAGGGAGGACTCGAAACTTCGACGGGAACGGCCGCGCAGTCAGTGAGATGGCGCCTCGAACCGTGTGGCCACTCCGCCCGGCCGGGTTGGGACTGCCAGTGGAGCAGGGGAGAGGGGGGGGGCTTACCATGAGAAAAAGACTGACTAACCAAAGAAAGGAAAACGTTCTACAAGTCTGGATGTGGAATGTCGGAAGTTTGAACGTTATAGGGAAGCTAGAAAACCTGGAAAGGTAAATACGTACTAAACCTCAACCTAGGAGACAAAGATTTCTGATCAGATGAATATATGGTAATATCAACAGCAACAGAAAATGATACAACGAGAGGGTTTCGTTATGAATACAAAGAGGAGTTACTGTGTACAGGTGAATGATAAGGGTATTCTCATCTCAAACGACAACATACCAACACCAACAACATAAGATCAGTTATTCATACCAAAGTCGCAAGCTGAAGATGAAGAGATAGATGAAATACAGTATATTGAACGGTTAAGTTAATTCATGAAAGGAGATGTAAATCTAATAGTCATGAGGAATTGGAATGCGGTTGTAGGGGGAGGAGTAGAAGAAATGGTTCCCGGACAATATATACTTGGTACTAGGGATAAAGAGAGCTGAAAGACTAACTCAGTTCTGCAATAAATTTTAGCTAGTAATAGCGAGGAGTCTGTTCAAGAATCGTAAGAGCACGAGGAATAACGTAAAAGGCCGCGAGATACGGTAAATTTCAGTTAGATTTCATGGTGAGGCAGATATTCCAAAATCAGATACTGTGTTGTAAGGCGTACCCAGTAGTAGATATAGACTCAGATCACAATTTAGTAGCGATGAAGACTAGGCTGAAGTTTAAGAGACTTCCAGAAGGAAACTGTCATTCTGCAGCGGGGTGTGCACTGATATGAAACTTCCTGGCAGATTAAAACGGTGTGTGGGACCAAGACTCGAACTCGGGATCTTTGCCTTCAGTGGGCAAGTGCTCTACCAAGTCAGCAACTCAAGCACGGTTCACGAGCCGTCCTCACAATTTTACTTGAGCCAGTACCTCGTCACCTACCTTCCGAACTTCGCCGAAGTTCTTGGAAACTTGCAGCGGAGTTTGCGATTATATGAAACTTCCTGGGAGATTAAAACTGTGTCCCGGACCGAGAATCGAACTCGAGACCTTTGCCTTTCACAAAAGCAAGTGCTCTACCATGTGAGCTACCCAAGCACGAGTCACAAGCCTTCACGTTTTCAAGAGACTTGTTGGGAAGAATCAATGCACAAAGAAGTGGTAACGAAGTACTTCGGAATGAAGAGATGTGGTTAAAATTCTGTAAGGCTATAGATACTGAGATAAGGAATAGCTCAGAAGGCATTTCAGTTTAAAAGGAATGGACATCTCTAAAAAGGGCAATCACAGCTTCAAGGAAGGTAACTGGGAAGAAACCGTGAGTAACATAAGCAATGTTTCAGTTCATCGATGAAAGAAGGACGTACAAAAATGTTAAGGGAACAGGAATACAGAAATACTAGACGCTAAGGAATGAAATAAATAGGAAATGGAGGGAAGCTAACAGGAAATGGCTGTAACAAAAATATGAAGATCTCGAAAAAAAGTGATTGTCGTAAGGCCTGACTCAGCATACAGAAAAGTCAAAGTGACCTTCTTTGAAATTAAAAGAAACATGTCAACATCAGGAACGCAGTGGCACATTACTCTGTTAAATGCAAAGGAGAAAGCATATAGGTGGAAAGAGTATACTGCAGGGCTCTATGAGGGGGAAGAGTTGTCTGATGACGTAATAGAAGATCAAACATAAGTCGACAGAGAAGAGGTACGGGCTCCAGTATTAGAATCAGAATTTAAGAGCGCGTTGGACGACTTAAGATCAAATAACATGGATAGATACAATTCTATCGAAATTTCGGAAGTCACCGGGCGAAGCGGCAAAGAAACGAATATTCGCGTTAGTGCGTACAATGTACGGAACTGGCGACATGCATTTCGGAAAACATGTATATCTATATCTTCATCTACGTGACTGCTCTGCTATTCACAATAAAGTGCCTGACAGAGGGTTCAATGAACCACCTTCAAGCTGTCTCTCTATCGTTCTACTATCGAACGGCACGCGGGAAAAGCGAGCACTCAAATTTTCTGTGCCAACCTTGATTTCTCTTATTTTATCGTGATGACCATTTCTCTCTGTGTTGATTGGTGCCTACAGAACAAATGATTTCGCAGTCTGAGGAGAAAACTAGTGATTGAAATTTCATGAGAAGAACCCGTCGCAACGAAAAACGCCTTTGTTTTAAAGATTGCCACTCCAATTCACGTATCATGTCTGTGGAACTGTCTAACCTATTTCACATTAATACAAAACGAGCTCCCTTCCTTGAACTTTTTCGGTTTCATCTGTCAGTGACACCTGATGGGGATCCCACACTGCACAGCAATACTCCAGAGTACGGTGGATAAGCGTGGTACAAGCAGTCTCATTACCAGACCTGTTGCACCTTATAAGCGTCTGCCAATGAATCACAGACTCTGGTTTGCTCTACCCACAGGATTATCTATGTGATAGTTCAAATTTAGGTTATTTATAACTGTAATCCTTCAGTATTTAGCTGAATTTACAGCCTTCAGGTTTGTGTGATTTATCGAGTAATCGAAATTTAGCAGATTTCTCCTAGAACTCATGAGAATAACTTCACACTTTTCTTTATTCAGGGACAATTTCCACTTTCCGCAAATACACAAATCGTATATAAATCATTTTGCAATTCGTTCTGGTCATATGATGATTTTACAACACGGCAAATGACAGCATCATCTGCAAACCATCTAAGAACGCTGCTCAAATTGTCTCCTATGTCTTTAATATAGATCTGGAATAATAGAGGGCCTATAACACTTCCTTGGGGAACGTCGCATACTGATTCTGTATTACTCAATGACTTTCCGTCTATTACTACGAACTGTGACCTTTCCGACAGGATATCACGAATGCAGTCGCACAATTAAGGCGATATTCCATAGGCACGCAATTTGGTTAGAAGACGCTAGTGAGGAACGGTGACGAAAACCTTCTGGAAATCTAAAAATATGGAAGCAATTTGACATTCCCTGTCGATAGCACTCATTACTTCATGAGTATACAGAACTAGTTGTGTCTCACAAGAATGACATTTTCTGAATCCGTGCTGCCTATGTCTCAATAAACCGTTTTCTTCGAGGTAATTCGTAATGTTCCAAAAGCTACTGCAAATCGACGTTAGTGATATGGGACTGTAATTCAGCGGATTACTGCTATTTCCCTTTTTGGATACTGGTGTGACTTGAGCAATCTTCCAGTCTTTAGGTACGGATCTTTCTATGAGCTAGCGGTTGTGTATAATTGCTAAATATGGAGCTATTGTATCAGCATACTCTGAAAGGAACCTGACTGGTATACAGTCTGGACCGAAGGCTTTGCCTTTATTAAGAACTTTTAGCAGCTTTGCTACACCGAGGATATGTACTTCTATGTTTCTCACATTGGCAGTTGTTCTTGACTGCAATTCAGGAAAATGTCCTTCGTCTTCTTTTGTGAAGGAGTTTCGGAAAACCGTGCTTAATAACTCTACTTTAATGCCACTGTCATCAGTGACTTCACCATTGTTATCGCGCAGTGAAGGTATTGATTCCACCATGTCATTGGTGTGATTGATGTATGACCAGAATATCTTTGGGTTTTCTGCCAAATTCGGAGAACGAGTTTCGTTGTGGAAATTATTAAAAGTATTTCGCTTTGAAGTACGCGCTATGTTTCGAACTTATGCAAAACTATGCCAATCTTTTCGATATTGCCTTCTCTTAAATTTGATATGCTCTTTTCGTTGCTCACTTAATAATTCCTCTGGTATTTTATCTCTCAACTGCCATCGATACTATCTTTTTCATATCATTCGACATCTTTTCTAAGCTTACATGATCGGATCGGAAAGAGTGGAGACTATCTCTTAAAATGGCGTTAAGAAGATTTTTATCAGCTTCTTTAAATAGATTGCGTTTCTTTTTGATGGCTGTGTGTTTCGGTATTCAGCCTAGCAGCAACTGCCTTGTGGTTGCTGATCCTGTAATCGTCGTGATACTCTATATTTGTCTAGGATTATTTGTTGCTGAGAGGTCAAGTATGCTTTCGCAACCACTTCGGCTTCGAGCGGGCTCATGAACTACTTGTTCAAAATAATTTTCTGCGAAAGGATTCAGCACACTTTCTGATGACGTTTTATGTCTGCCGCCGGCTTTAAAGGTATAATTTTTCAATAATATCGAGGATTGATTGAAGTCACCACAGACTACAATTGCACGAGTGAGGTGCCTAGCGGAGCGGCGTGGCGCGCGGTTTGAGGCGTCATGTGACGAACTGCACGTCCACTCCCACCGAAGTTCGAGTCCCCCCTCGGGCATGGGTGTGTGTGTTGTTCTTAACATAAGTTACTTTAAGTAGTGTTTAAGTCTAGGGACCGATGACCTAAGCAGTTTGGTCCCTTAGGAATTACACACATTTGAATATTTTTTGGGGTACCTATTTGAAATGAGACCCTCGTTTTCTTTGAACTGTTCAGGAACTATATCTTCTGAATAGGGATGTCGGTAAAACGATCCAGTTAATAGTTTAGTCAGATTGTCAAGTATAACCTCTACGCATACTATTTTGCAGGAACTATTTCAATTTCACTACAAGGTAAACTATTTATGGCAGCAATAAATACTCCACCACCAACTGCATTTAATCTGTCATGTCTGAACACTGTTACGTCCCTTGAAACAATTTCGGCTGAACTTATACCCGGCTTAGCCAGCTTTCCGTACCTATAACTATTTGAGCTTCAGTGCTTTCTATTAGGGCTTGGAGCTCTGATTCTTTCCCGACACAGCTAAGACAATTTACAACTACAATACCGATTGTTGTTACCTTACGGTGGTTTACCTGCCCCCTTTTAGGCGGACGTCCTTTCTGTTGTTTCCTGAGACCCTCTAACCCAAAACACCGCCCAGTCTTTTCTACACAGCTCGCGCTACCTGTGTAGCCGCTTCCTGTGTAGTGGAGTCCTGACGTATTAAGCGGAACCAGAAAACCCATCTCAAGTCAAGTAATCTGCAGCCTACACCGTCACAGAATTGCCTGAGACTCTGATTCAGAGCCTCCACTCGGCTCTGCACCAAAGGACCACAGCCGCTTCTATCGACGATGCTGTAGATGGTGAGCTCCTCCTTAAACTCGTAAGCAAGACTGGCAGTCTGTACAATTTCGGCCAGCCGAGGTGGCCGAGTGGTTCTTGGCGCTACAGTCTGGAACCACACGACCACTACGGTCGCAGGTTCGAATGCTGCCTTGGGCATGGTTGTGTGTGATGTTCTTAGGTTAGTTAGGTTTAAGTAGTTCTCTAGGGGACTGATGACCTCAGATGTTAAGTCCAATAGTGCTCAGAGCCATTTTAAACATTTTGTACAATTTCCGGTAGCCGCCCAAACCGTCAAAACAGTTTCGCAGATAGCAAGAGCCCCAAGTGAGAGAATTATCGCACAATCAGCTTAACAGCTCATCCATCCAAGCTGTTGATAAGAATAATACACAGAAGAACGGAAAAGAAAATTAACGATCAGTTAGATGACGATCACTTTGGCATTAGGAAACGTAAGGGCACCAAAAAGGCAGTTCTGACGATGCGGTTGATAATCGAAGCAAGACAGAAGAAAAATCGAGGGACGTTCACAGGATCTGTCAACCGTGATAAAGCATTCTACATTGTAAAATGGTGTAAGAATGACATTCTGAGAAAAATAAGAGTAAGCTGTAGGGAAAGTCGGGTAATAAGTATGTGTTGGGACCAAGAGGTAGCGATAACTGTCGAAGACCGTGAACAAAATGCTCTGATTAAAAATGGTGTAAGACAGAGACGCAGCCTTTTATCCCTCCTTTTCAGTTTGTACATCGAGAAGCAATGACTGAAATAAAAGAAAGGTTCAAGACTTGGATTGAAATTCAAGGTGAAAAGACATCAATGATAAGGTTCGCTGATGACATTCCTCTTCTCAGTAAATGTGGAGAGAAGCTACTAGAGGTGATGAACGTAATAAAGATTCTAATGACTACAAAATATGGACTGAGAGTAAATCTAGGAACGACGGAAGTATTAAGGAGCAACAATAATCAGAACAGCGAGAAACTTAATATCAGAATTTGTGATCACGAAGTAGATAGAGATGAGGAATTCTATTTAGGCAGCAAAATAACCCATGAGGGATAGAACACGTAGACATGGAAAGCAAGCTACGACTGGCAAAAAGGGCATTCCTGCCCAAGGGAAGTCTACTGGTGTCAAACATAGGCCTTAATTTGAGGAAGAAATTTCTGAGAATGTAAGTTGAGAGCATAGCACTGTATAGTAGTGAAAATGGCTCTGAGCATTATGGGACTTAACTGTGGTTTGGGGGTTGCGTCTTTGATTCATAATCAGAACATCTTCGGTTACGGGTTAGATCCCCGCCACTGCCTAAATTTTGATAAATAATCAGCATTGGCGGCCGAAGACTTCCGGCATAAGAAGTCAGCCTCATTCTCAACGGCCTTGTGAAAGAGGGCGGAGGAGCGGATAGAGGTTCAGGGCACTCTCTTGTCCTAGGGGTGGGAAATTGCCTGTAAAGGCGGAAGAATCAGCAATGATCAACGACATGAGGATGCAGAAGGCAATGGAAACCACTGCATTAAAGACACGTAACGTGTATCCACAGGACATGTGGCCTGTAATTGAAGAAGTGTCATGATGATCTCTCCATTAGCAAAAGATTCCGGAATAGTCCTCCATTCGGATCTCCCGGAGGGGACTGCCAAGGGGGAGGTTACCATGAGACAAAGACTGAATAATCACCGAAAGGATAACGTTCTACGAGTCGGGGCGTGGAATGTCAGAAGCTTGAACGTGGTAGGGAAACTAGAAAATCTGAAAAGGGAAATGCAAAGGCTCAATCTAGATATAGTAGGGGTCAGTGAAATGAAGTGGAAGGAAGACAAGGATTTCTGGTCAGATGAGTATCGGGTAATATCAACAGCAGCAGAAAATGGTATAACAGGTGTAGGATTCGTTATGAGTAGGCAGGTAGGGCAGTGGGTGTGTTACTGTGAACATTTCAGTGACTGGGTTGTTCTAATCAGAATCGGCAGCAGACCAACACCGGCAACGATAGTTCAGGTATACATGCCGACGTCGCAAGATGAAGATGAACAGATAGAGAAAGTGTATGAGGATATTGAAAGGGTAATGCAGTATGTAAAGGGGGACGAAAATCTAATAATCATAGGCGACTGGAATGCAGTTGTAGGGGAAGGAGTAGCAGAAAAGGTTACAGGAGAATATGGGCTTGGTAGATGGAATGAAAGAGGAGAAAGACTAATTGAGGTCTGTAACAAGTCTCAGCTAGTAATAGCGAATACCCTGTTCAAGAATCACAAGAGGTGGAGGTATACTTGGAAAAGGCCGGGAGATACGGGAAGATTTCAATTAGATTACATCATGGTGAGACAGAGATTCCGAAATCAGTAACTGGACTGTAAGGCGTACCAAGGAGCAGATATGGACTCAGATCACAATATAGTAGTGATGAAGAGTAGGCTGAAGTTCAAGACATTAGTCAGGAAGAATCAATACGCAAAGAAGTGGGAAACGGAAACACTAAGGAATGGCGAGATACGTTTGAAGTTCTCTAACGCTATAGATACAGCAATAAGGAATAGCGCAGTAGGCAGTACAGTTGAAGAGGAATGGACATCTCTAAAATCGGCCATCACAGAAGTTGGGAACGAAAACATAGGTACAAAGAAGGTAGCTGCGAAGAAACCATGGGTAACAGAAGAAATACTTCAGTTGATTGATGAAAGAAGGAAGTACAAACATGTTCCGGGAAAATCAGGAATACAGAAATACAAGTCGCTGAGGAATGATAATAAATAGGATGTGCAGGGAAGCTAAGACGAAATGGCTGCAGGAAAAATGTGAAGACATCGAAAAAGATATGATTGTCGGAAGGACAGACTCAGCATACAGGCAAGTCAAAACAACCTTTGATGACATTGAAAGCAACGGTGGTAACATTAAGTGTGCAACGGGAATTCCACTGTTAAATGCAGAGAAGAGAGCAGATAGATGGAAAGAATACATTGAAAGCCTCTATGAGGGTGAAGATTTGTCTGATGTGATAGAAGAAGAAACAGGAGTCGAGTTAGAAGAGATAGGGGATCCAGTATTAGAATCGGAATTTAAAAGAGCTTTGGACGACTTACGGTCAAATAAGGCAGAAGGGATAGATAACATCCCATCAGAATTTCTAAAATCATTCGGGGAAGTGGCAACAAAACGACTATTCACGTTGGTGTGTAGAAAATATGAGTCTGGCGATATACCATCTGACTTTCGGAAAAGGATCATCCACACTATTCCGAAGACGGCAAGAGCTGACAAGTGCGAGAATTATCGCACAATCAGCTTAACAGCTCATGCATCGAAGCTGCTTACAAGAATAATATACAGAAGAATGGAGAAGAAAATTAAGAATGCGCTAGTTGACGATCTGTTTGGCTTTAGGAAAAGTAAAGGGACGAGAGAGGCAATTCTGACGTTACGGCTAATAATGGAAGCAAGGCTAACGAAAAATCAAGACACTTTCATAGGATTTGTCGACCTGGAAAAAGCGTTCGGCAATATAAAATGGTGCATGCTGTTCGAGATTCTGAAAAAAGTAGGGGTAAGCTATAGGGAGAGACGAGTCATATACAATATGCACAACAACCAAGAGGGGATAATAAGAGTGGACGATCAAAAACGAAGTGTTCGTATTAAGAAGGGTGTAAGACAAGGCTGTAGCCTTTCGCCCCTACTCTTCAATCTGTACATCGAGGAAGCAATGATGGAAATAAAAGAAAGGTTCAGGAGTGGAATTAAAATACAAGGTGAAAAGATATCAATGATACGATTCGCTGATGACATTGCTATCCTGAGTGAAAGTGAAGAAGAATTAAATGATCTGCTGAATGGAATGAACAGTCTAATAAGTACACTGTATGGTTTGAGAGTAAATTGGAGAAAGACGTAGGTAATGAGAAGTAGTAGAAATGAGAACAGCGGGAAACTTAACATCAGGATTGATGGTCACGAAGTCAATGAAGTTAAGGAATTCTGCTACCTAGGCACTAAAATAACCAATGACGGATGGAGCAAGGAGGACATCAAAAGCAGACTCGCTATGGCCAAAAAGGCATTTCTGGCCAAGAGAAGTGTACTAATATCAAATACCGGCCTTAATTTGAGGAAGAAATTTCTGAGGATGTACGTCTGGAGTACAGCAATGTATGGTAGTGAAACATGGACTGTGGGAAAACCGGAACAGAAGAGGATCGAAGCATTTGAGATGTGGTGCTATAGACGAATGTTGAAAATTAGGTGGACTGATAAGGTAAGAAATGAGGAGGTTCTACGCAGAATCGGAGAGGACAGGAATATGTCGAAAACACTGATAAGGAGAAGGGACAGGATGACAGGACATCTGCTAAGACATGAGGGAATGACTTCCATGGTACTAGAGGGAGCTGTAGAGGGCAAAAACTGTAGAGGAAGACAGAGATTGGAATACGTCAAGCAAATAATTGAGGACGTAGGTTGCAAGTGCTACTCTGAGATGAAGAGGTTAGCACAGGAGAGGAATTCGTGGCGGGCCGCATCAAACCAGTCAAAAGACTGATGACCAAAAAAAAAGAACTTAGAACTACTTAAACCTAACCAACCTAAGGCCAACACACATCCATGCCCGAGGCAGGATTCGAAACTGCGACCGTAGCATTCGCGCGGTTCCAGAGTGTAGCGCCTAGAACCGCTCGGCCACTCCGGCCGGCTATAGTAGTGAAAAATGAACTATGAGAACATAAAAGAAGTGGACAGAAGCATTTTAGATGTGGTGCTACAGAAGAATGTTGAAAATTAGGTTGACTGATAAGGTAAGGAATGAGAAGGTTCTCCGTAGAATCGGCGAGGGAAGGTATATATGGAAAACACAGACAAGAAGAAGGGACGGGATGGGAGAGATCTGTTAAAATATTACGGAATGACTTCCATTGTACTAGAGGGATCTATAGAGGGCAGAAACTGTAGAGGAAGATAGAAATTGGAATACCTCAAGCAAATAATTGATTACATACGTTGCAGTTCTGCCCTGAGATGAAGAGATTTTGCATAGGAGAGGAACTCGTGGCAGACAGCATCAAACCAATCAGAAGACTGACGATTCAAAAAAAGAAAAATTCGCAGTGAAAGGATGTATGGTGTTAGTGGTCAGATTTGTGAAATCTACAAACGCAAAGTCGAAGATTAATAAAAAAAAATATCTATATTAAGAAACGTGTAACTCAGTGTTGTTCTACTTTTACAGAGAGGAATGAATGAGGGAAGTGAGCGGAGATTTGAGAACAGAAAAAAGAGTTAAAGGAGAAAATATACCAATCATAAGATTAGCATAGAACGTAACCACTCTGGTTGCAAACAAGAAAGAATTGAACTCCTTCTGAATGGAAGATTTTGCACATAGAGCGAGTTAGAAGGAAAAAGCGTAAGATGAAGGTTTAGATGGAGATCAGTGACTACATTAATTCTGAGAAAACATAGTAGTAGAATAAATGAAAGAATACCCTACCACAAATGAAGTGTATATAGGACAGTCGAAGTACGACCTATCGTTGAAGTATATCCGTTAGGCTGGTGATAAATTTTTTCCAAGACCCATAATCGTATCGCAAAAAGTGTACACCTGGAGCAGGGTATTACGTGGTAGTGAAAAGTTTGTTATTTGGCACCCGCAGAAGGAGATAGTAGAAGAATTTGCATTGTAGAACTGACGAGGGCACTGACGATTACGGAAACAGATGTAACACAAAAATATAGAGATACTTTAAAGATTAGGCGACGAAGTAAGTCAATCACAAGAAGGGTCAGTCGACATGAGGCACGGACCAAGAACAGTTAGCTTTGTGAGTAAAGAAACCTTAGACGGGAGAAACAGAAAGACTGTGAGGTACAAAACGCATTATAGTGGATATTCACAAGTACAGATGACAACACTGCGAGACAGAAAAACATGGAAGACGGCAAAATAACAGAGGAAAGATGTTTAAGAAAATGAAAGATCCACCCTGTGCAAGCATGAGCTGTGTAGGGTCGCATGGACTGACCCCGTTTCGGAATGCAGACCCACATTCTCTCGGCAATTGGAACGCCGCGGTGTGTTGTCTGTAGCGATGCATTATGAACACTATTGTCGCTGCCCCTCAATAGGTCCCGTGAGACTGAGTACATTCTAGTTCAGATCTCTCTATAGCGATAGGGGCCAGAGAGATAACGGGAATCGATACAGGTTTATACCGCTGCGCAAACTGCTGGACTAGGTACACAAAATTAGCCGCGTTACGTACGGAGCAGTGACGGCAAATGTTTAATGACGATCGACGTACTCTGAGGGAACAGTCCGCCGTACACTGTAACGCACCCGCTACTATGTGGCTACTCGCACAGTTGTGCACGCGGATTTTCTGTTAGGTACACAACAAAGACATTTGACGTACATTTCTGCTTTTTACTATGAATACTCCAAGCGAGTTACCAAGCATAAAACTCATTCGGATAAATACACATACTATACAGAAAATATTATTGTAGTAGGCTCGCAGAACGAACCGGTTTTGAACTTTAACCAAGCTGAACATTTCTTTATGTATAAACATCTCAAATGTTCAAATAACTTAAGGGAATGCAACCGGGTGACGTCGTCGACAATCGCCGATATTTCGACGGGTACACACCCTGTAATTTTCAAGGCAAAACTGCACGCTAGTAAATGAAGTGGCTTTTCATACTAAGTCAAATTGCCCTGGGGAAAAATCATTTGAAATGAATTCGTTACACACCAACATTAGCAGCACGTGCCTCTTCTCCTAGTGTTGAGCGACTTATTTTGTGTTTCCGTATAACATTCAGTCTCTTCTGAATCTCTTTATCGAAAAGTGATGCACTGAAATAACCTTATGTAAGCTTTGTTCACTTCTTACATTTCTTACCTGCTTTCCTTCGTATTCAGTCTGATGTAACTTCATTCTCTTCCTTATTTATACACCCAGTAACTAATATAAATAATTCGCTTTCAATTATTTAAGTTTATTCTTTTCCGGTATTTAGATTTTTCTCGTTTAATTTGTATGAACTGAGCTTATTATAAACGCGCTGTTTTGAAAATGTATCTTGTAGCGTTAGATAACGACCTGTGATTAATAGATTCATTGCATATTGCCGATCGTTTTGCTTAGTAACGCAACTCTTTTTTTTTTTAATTTGACCACCGAATGTAGTATTATATCTCAACAGCAAAACTCAGTTTATTATCTAACAGTGTTCACTCACTTTTGTTGTATACATTGTGATTAGTTTCGTTGATACTGTTACCTATTAACACAAGTCTGATCGAGGAGGCCATCAAAGACTGTGTGCATAAAACTGTCCTTCGTTGCAGTCAATGAGAAGGCAAGCTATTCCACAAATTTAGGACAGTTCGACGAGAAGCTGTAACTGAAGGGATATGGTCGATGAGAAGTTTTAACTGAAGGAGACAAAATTAAAATAACTGTCGCAGACGTTCATTGGAAACTCTGCAGTCGGTGACAGACCAAAGCTGTTTGTTGTATCACTAACATCTGTTAGGAATGTGACATCGGAAGAAATGGAATCCATCGATAAAAATACAATGGAAATACTCGTGGCTCTCAAACAACTCAAGAATTGAAAGTCCAATCACGGAAGAGTTGCTTAATAAAGCAGGAGGTACACTTCTACACTATGAAATAAATGTCTCGAGGAAGAAAAGATTTCAGAATGATGGAAAAATGGAGAATTCGTTTTCCTCTCCGAGAAAGGTGGCTACAAGAACATCGATAATTACAACCCCTTTAAACCTTTCTGTACGTTTCACAAACTACTAACAGAAATCGTTACCAACGACCTGTGTCAGAACGTTTACTTAAGCCAGCAGTACACATACTGACAGAGAAGTATAAGGGTTGTAATATCAGTCTTCACATGCCTTCGTATACTACCAGAAGACGTTCAGCATCACCGACACCTGGGCAGTACTAAAGTTATACCAACATAATCCAACACATTTACGAGAATGTCTTCTCTACAAGTGAGAATAAAGGAAGACTGGAACACTGGAAAGGTTTCCGTGAGAAAATGTAACATAGACACAAACCTTCTCAACCATCTTCATTTCACAGATGATATCCTTTTGAGGAGTGGCACAAACAAACAGTCAAAAATTATCTGAGAAAAAAAGTTTTCCATTCTGTAGGCCTCAAAATTAACCTTCAAGAGACCAAATTCCTGAGACCCGTCAATATTGCGTCTCCACTGAAAACCATTTTCTGGAAGTAGTAAACGAATACATTTATTCTGGCGTAAAATACAACTGAGGTAAGATAACTAGACAGTACAGATCATCCGGCAAACTGGTCTCATGTGAATGGCATTCGAGAAATTTTGTTACATTCTCCGCCAATAGACAAATCCTAGAAATTTTAAAAGGAAGGTTTATGACACATGCGTCCTGCTAATTACAAAATGCGGGCTCGGAACAGTGACGCAACAAGCAGCGCTAATCAACTTCGGGTCTGTCAAAGAGCAGCAGAGAGAGATCAAATCTTGGAGTGAGTCTGAGAGACGGGATCAAGAAGGAGTTAATAAGGAGAAGAGCGGGGAGCTCTTAGTGAGACTGAAGTGGCGCTGAGCAGGACGGGGCACTTGGCCTGGAACACCTTCAAACGACCAAAACACTGACGCAGTGGCGTCCTATGGAGTCAAAGAAAAGTGTCGGACAATCTCTGGCGAGATGGAGAGGCGGCATACACAATGCCCAGCTAAGGCTAGTACAGAAAGATTTGAAAGAGGCCTATATGCAGCTGTGGATGTATAGAGGCTGAGAAGAATAAGAAATACCGTGTACTGGATAATCCAACTAATCAACCATGTGTATAGCCATGGGGCGGCGGGAGTCGGGGGTGGGGAGGGGAGGGGGAGGGGGGGGGGCGGACAGGGAGCCTTGAGCGCCTCTACGGGAAGAGACAGCCATACCGTAGGTACAAACATTTCGGATGGTTGTCGATGGAGAGGCCAATTGTAGGGACAATAGTTTAATAAGTGGCTAAACTGGCCTTGTATACATACTGTTTATTTAAATTTGTTTCGACTCCTATGTCATTCTCTTCCTACGTACTGACACAGTAATCGGTTAAGGAGTTATATAAGCTATTGGGGTTGACGTAACTGTCACAGTCCGTTTAGCCAACAAATAATACATGTAAGTAGTAAATCAAAATCTCTGTACTCAAATTTAGTGTGCTCACTGATGCTATATCCCAATAACATGGCAAATGTGAGAATAGTTGCTTTGTAACATTATTCAACGTGGACTTAATACAATGGCAATGTAAACGGTTAGGAAACTGAATCCGTTTCCAGAAGACATGAAGTTGTGGATAAAATATCCGGAGGTAAAATATTCCCCATTGGGATTCTGAGTGATGACTACTCATGACGATGTTTTCATCAAAAAAAACGTGGACGTGGAATGTGGAATTGGGTAGGTAGGTTAGAGAATTCTAAAGGAGAGTTGGATGGGTTGATGTTAGGTATAGTGAAAAATAGTGAATGGCAGGATAGACTGAATTTTGCTCAGGTTGCTACAAGCTTACCAACACAATATCGAATATGGGTAATGCAGGATTACTCGTAAATCTGACAATTAATGAGACATAGGGCAGCAGGAAAATTTCTGTGAACAACATAGACAATGTATTGTCCCATCCTAGTATAGTCGCAAAGGCAAGACCTACTACACTAGTGAGAGTTTATGTGTCGACAAGCTCTGTCACAAATGATGTAGAGACTGAATAGATGTATGAGATAAAAGAAATTATTCAGACAGTCAAGGGAGACGATGATGAAATTTTGATTGGCGGCGAATATGTTTGCAGATGATACAAGTATAGAAATAAACAAAAGCAGTAACCATTTTATTGAAAAGGAAGGTAATGAAGTATTTGAAATTATCAACGGAAGGTTGAAGACATGCGAACTGTCATTTAATTTTAACCAGACTCATCATAACTAGTTCAGCACACCTCACAGAACTTTATAAAAAAAAAACAAAAAAAAACAAAAAACAATCGTCTCTAACAGTGATATACAAAACGAAAAAAATGTTACGTTTTTGTGACCACGAATAAATGACTCCCTTGATTGGAAAAGCCAACTGCTTAGAAATGATGAAATTCCTGAGGTCATCTACGTTTTCAGTATATATAAAGGATTTAAAAATGAATAAATCAGTCTATTCTGTACAATTACAGTCACCCATGAGTACTGGAACCATTTTTCGGTGAGCTGAACGGAACATAATATGTATTATTTCCTCTTTGCTGAAGTTTTCATGTAGCATACTTTTGCTCAATGGTCCCTCAGCCTCCATTTGAAATTCGTTTTTTGTTAAAATTTTCGCCATCTCCTTGAGACCTGGAGGTGATTTAGAGAGCATGGGAATTGTCCCCTTCAGTCCCAGCCAAATACCATCACTCAAATTTCTTCATTCGTCCATATCCCTGAGTGATATGCTACAACAGAATCTAAAAGGAACCCACGCCTTGCATTCCTATACATACAAGAAATACCAAAAGTCAGAGCTCAGGAACGTCATGTTCATCATTGTCTTCTGTTTTGTCAATCCCAACAAAAACCACCGGTACCACACGTGCGAGAGCAGAAAAATTCAGCTTGCTATCTGACTTCACCAGTTCATCTCACTCGTGCAAGGGGAAGAGGAAATTGCGTTTTCAAACTCTCAAAGAAAGGAGGTCAAAGGTTGCAGAAATGCGCTGGATGTTGAAGGGAAGCCTTCGAAGTCAGAAGAGTATTCATCATCACCTGAAGCTGGTTCAGAATAAGAAAACGTACCTCATAGTTTCTGACATATCAAATATTATGACCCTAGATCTACGAAGAAAAAGGAATGGTTTAGGAGTGATAAGTACAAGGAGTGTTTTCACGAAATTTGTGTGGGAGCTGCTGGTTGTAACCAATTCCGCTACGGGAAATGCATGCAACAACACTGGAACAGTTAAAAAGGACAGTCTTCCGTATTGTGTAGAACTCTATGACAGTTTACAGTGAACCACATAGTCCTATTTACGATCCACATACCACCACAAATTTTCAAATTTTCCCGTGTTAAAACGTTTTAAATTTTGTTATTATCAGTGAGAGGAATCGACCTTGAAGCAATGTACGTTTAGCATACGAAACTTATTACTATTAAATTGGTGGCTGAGTTTCTAGCGTGTTTATTCTGAATTTTGGTATCCCAGTTACTATGGGTTTATTTAATTGCCATTTTTATTTGTAGTTTACTGTTGCAATTTGAGTTTACACGTTCTCATTTTGTCATTTGGAGATGGTGAGTGGACTGTCGACATTAGAAAATGGAGTGCCAAGTGGAGACTTCGCAACATTTCCGACACATTCTTCTGTTGGAGTTCAGTAGAGGGGCTACAGCAGCTGAGGCAGCCAGTAACATTTGCGCCATGTGTGGGGACAATGCCACAGGACACAGCACGAAAAGAAAATGGTTTTCTCGTTTTGAGGAGGATCGTTTTTGCATTAGTGACTCTCCACGTTCAGGAAGATCCTTGGGGTTTAATGAAGATCGTTCAACTACATTAATTCAAAATTATCCACGTCAGTGTACTCGAGAACTGGCAGATGTGATGAACTGTGATCGTTCCACCACCGTACGACATTTGCATGCAATGGGACTGTTCGAAAGTCGGGTGTGTGCGTACCACACGCTCGACGCCCAATATCACATGCAATAGCGGTTGGCCATAGAACATCTCTGCTTGCTCGCCGTCAATTACCTCGTGAAAAATACCGACCATTCCTATCCTGAGTCGTTACTGGTGACGATTTGTCTTTATGCTAATACACTACTACCCATTAAAATTGCAACACCACGAAGATGACGTGCTACAGACGCGAAATTTAACCGACAGGAAGAGGATGCTGTGATATGCAAATGATTAGCTTTTCAGAGCATTCGCACACGGTTTGCGCCGGTGGCGACACCTACAACGTGTTGACATGAGGAATGTTTCCAACCGATTTCTCATACACAAACAACCGTTGACCGGCGTTGCCTGGTGAAACGTTGTTGTGATGCCTCTTGTAAGGAGGAGAAATGGGCACTATCAAGTTTACGACTTTGATAAAAGTCGGATTGTAGCCTACCGCGATTGCGGTTTATCGTAACGCGACATTGCTGCTCGCGTCGGTCAAGATCCAATGACTGTTAGCAGAATATGGAATCGGTGGGTTCAGGAGGGTAATACGGAACGCCGTGCTGGATCCCATCGGCTTCGTAACACTAGCAGTCTAGATGACAGGAATCTTATCCGCATGGCTGTAACGGATCGTGCAGCCACGTCTCGATCCCTGAGTCAACAGATGGGGACGTTTGCAAGACAACATCTGCACGAACAGTTCGACGACGTTTGCAGCAGCATGGACTATCAGCCCGGAGACCGTGGCTGCGGTTACCCTTGACGCTACATCACAGACAGCAGCGCCTGCGATGGTGTACTCAACGACGAACATGGTTGCAAGAATGGGAAGCCGTCATTTTTTCGGATGAATCCAGGTTCTGTTTACGGCATCATGATGGTCGCATCCGTGTTTGGCAACATCGCGGTGAACTCACATTGGATGCGTGTATTCGTCATCGCCATACTGGCGTATCACCAAGCGTGACGGTATGAGGTGCCATTGGATACACGTCTTGGTCACCTCTTGTTCGCATTGACGGCCCTTTGAACAGTGGACGTTACATTTCAGATGTGTTATGACCCGTGGCTCTACCCTTCATTCGATCCCTGCGAAACCCTACATTTCAGCATGATAATGCACTACCGCATGTTGCAGGTCCTGTACATACAGAATGTGCGAATGCTGCTCTGGCTAGCGCATTCTCCAGATCTCTCACCAATTTTAAACGTCTGGTCAATGGGAGAGGAGCAATTGGCTCGTCACAATACGCCAGTCACTACTCTTGATGAACTGTTGTATCGTGTTGAAGCTGCATGGACAACTGGACCTGTAAACGCCATCCAAGCTCTGTTTGACTCAATGCCCAGGCGTATGAGGGCCGTTATGACGGCCGGGGGTGATTGTTCTGGGTACTGATTTCTCAGGACCTATGCACCCAAATTGCGTGAAAATGTAATTACATGTCAGTTCTAGCATAATACACTCCTGGAAATTGAAATAAGAACACCGTGAATTCATTGTCCCAGGAAGGGGAAACTTTATTGACACATTCCTGGGGTCAGATACATCACATGATCACACTGACAGAACCACAGGCACATAGACACAGGCAACAGGCATGCATAATGTCGGCACTAGTACAGTGTATATCCACCTTTCGCAGCAATGCAGGCTGCTATTCTCCCATGGAGACGATCGTAGAGATGCTGGATGTAGTCCTGTGGAACGGCTTGCCATGCCATTTCCACCTGGCACCTCAGTTAGACCAGCGTTCGTGCTGGACGTGCAGACCGCGTGAGACGACGCTTCATCCAGTCCCAAACATGCTCAATGGGGGACAGATCCGGAGATCTTGCTGGCCACGGTAGTTGACTTACACCTTCTAGAGCACGTTTGGTGGCACGGGATACATACGGACGTGCATTGTCGTGTTGGAACAGCAAGTTCCCTTGCCGGTCTAGGAATGGTAGAACGATGGGTTCGATGACGGTTTGGATGTACCGTGCACTATTCAGTGTCCCCTCGACGATCACCAGTGGTGTACGGCCAGTGTAGGAGATCGCTCCCCACACCATGATACCGGGTGTTGGCCCTGTGTGCCTCGGTCGTATGCAGTCCTGATTGTGGCGCTCAACTGCACGGCGCCAAACACGCATACGACCATCACTGGCACCAAGGCAGAAACGACTCTCATCGCTGAAGACGACACGTCTCCATTCGTCCCTCCATTCACTCCTGTCGGGACACCACTGGAGGCGCGCTGCACGATGTTGGGGCGTGAGCGGAAGACGGCCTAACGGTGTGCGGGACCGTAGCCCAGGTTCATGGAGACGGTTGCGAATGGTCCTCGCCGATACCCCAGGAGCAACAGTGTCCCTAATTTGCTGGGAACTGGCGGTGCGGTCCCCTACGGCTCTGCGTAGGATTCTACGGTCTTGGCGTGCATCCGTGCGTCGCTGCGGTCCGGTCCCAGGTCGACGGGCACGTGCACCTTCCGCCGACCACTGGCGACAACATCGATGTACTGTGGAGACCTCACGCCCCACGTGTTGAGCAATTCGGCGGTACGTCCACCCGGCCTCCCGCATGCCCACTATACGCCCTCGCTCAAAGTCCGTCAACTGCACATGCGGTTCACGTCCACGCTGTCGCGGCATGCTACCAGTGTTAAAGACTGCGATGGAGCTCCGTATGCCACGGCAAATTGGCTGACACTGACGGCGGCGGTGCACAAATGCTGCGCAGCTAGCGCCATTCGACGGCCAACACCGCGGTTCCTGGTGTGTCCGCTGTGCCGTGCGTGTGATCATTGCTTGTACAGCCCTCTCGCAGTGTCCGGAGCAAGTATGGTGGGTCTGACACACCGGTGTCAATGTGTTCTTTTTTCCATTTCCAGGAGTGTATATTTGTCCAATGAATACCCGTTTATCATCTGCATTTCTTCTTGGTGTAGCAATATTTATGGCCAATAGTGTATAATGAAAAGCAGCAACTCCCCACAAGAAAGACCTGCGCGGATCCACAAAAGATGTTATGCATCTTGTGGAACACCGACGGTGTGATGTACTGTGAATTACTTCCGCGAAGTATAACCATCAATGAGAAAATTCTTTGTCAGTAACTGAGAGGCCTTGCAGCCTTAATTTGAGAACACCGATCTGGAAGTCAGCGAGAAGTGATGTTACTCCACGATAGTACCTATCCACATTCTGACAGACTGACGAAAAACAATACACAGGAGTTGGGATGAGAAGTCACTCCACATCCAAGTTATTCTTGAGCCCGCACATTTTCACCTTTTCCGTTCTTTATCGAGCAACCTTCAAGCAACTTCCTCTCTGGACGAAAATGAGCTTTGAACATGGCCCAACGAGATCTTGGCCTGTAAATCACGTGACTCCTACAGTTGTTTAATCGAAAAGTTTCTCCAGCGTTGGCAGACTGTTGTAAATAGCGAAAGAGAATGTATTACTGATAACTAAAGACTCTGTTATGTGTATCTGTAGCGTTTATTAAACATATGGTAAAACGCTACGATCGTATGCACCCACCCAATACATAGGAAGATTCCCTTACAGTCTATGTCTACGGCACGTACAGCATCTACAATATTCCAAGGCAGAGTAATTGCGTTAAATAATACAATATTGAACTACCTTTGTTTGGGATGAACTTCTGATATCACGTAAAATATCTGTTCAAACCTTCCACGGAACAATTCGACATTTGCGTAACAAGAATAGCACCATGGCCAGCTGTACCGTTTGCTTCTCCAGAGATTTCTATCAAACCTTACAATTAATCGCAACAGGGATTAGAGCAGACCAAGTCAATCCATCTGCTATTACCAGTTAGCATAATATGCTAATATAACTCCAAAATTAATGAAATGAATGAAAATTACAATACCGAACGGAAATTACGCAACAAATTTAGAAACTTTTATTTTTCAATTTATTTGCTTCCGGGAGGTGGTCTTTCTGCCAGTTGAACAATGGAATGTCTGTTATTACGATGCGAATGTAAGTACAAATCATCATGAAGTTCACGAGCGTAAAAGTCTTCGAGCCCACCGGGAATCGAACTAAGGGGCTTTCACTTAAGAATCCGCCATGCTGACCGCACATCTTTCTGAGCCGTGGAAAAAACTGCTGTTTTGAAGAGCGCGCCGCAGCGCGTTGTGTGAAGCAGTCGCCTTCCGTTTCTGGCGGTGGCGCTGCTGTGGCAATCGCAGCTTTGGTGTCTCCCTCTGGTGGGAAAGTGGAAAGGCTGCCTGTTCACGTGCATTTAAGGAGCGCTATGAGCTCGGCAGTTGGTCAGTCGGAGTGAGGCCGGGTCAGTCTCGCGTCACCAGTTGCTGGTCTGTCTCTCGTTCGCGTTTGTGCGGCAGTTAGTGTCTGTCTGTCGTCGGAGTGCTTGTATGTCTGTCGTTTGGATCAAACTTTGAAGCCAGAAAATGAGAGTCTTGCCACTGCGCCAGTAACAGATCTCAGCTAGTGGTCACCCGGTCGGGGCTGAGTTCCTGCATCTGAGTCTGCGCTTTAGGCCGCCAGTCTGCTCGAGTTGCTCGGGCAACGGTCATTGGCGGTTGGATGGATCGGTTGGTCGGTCGCGCACTGAGACACGAGACGACTTGTCCGCCTTGAGCGTCGACGGATGTGAGGTCCCCACGTGAGTCCAGTGGGCCGCGCCGTATAGAAGGGGTGGTGGCTCCGCGGTCAACATGAGAGCAACAGGAGTCAAACGACGACATCGGGCTGGCCGGTGCGAGCTGCGACGCCGTGAGACGGGAGATCGGCGCGCCTTCCTGCGTCCGTTGAAGCGGCTGGCAGCGGACGGTGCGGGAGAGCGATTTGGTGGTGCTGCGCTAGGTCTTCGCTACAAATTGCAGTTTATTAGAAGTTAAGTGATATGTTGTTTCATTTACTTGTTAAATTCTACTTGTTTTCTTGGTGAGGTCACCAGCCGTTGTGTTTTGGGGTCGTCCCACCATTATTCTCTGTTTGCCCACCCGCGGGAAGGTGGTTATTTATAAATTGGGAGCTTCGTTTTACCCTTGTGGAGTAGGAGCGGGTTAGAGCAATCTGCGGTTCGGGTTGTCCAGTAATCCCCCTGTCAATCTGCCATACGTTACTAGCTGCCTCTGTCATGTTTGTCGGATTCGGTGCTAACAAATTTATTGTTTAAGGTGTAGAGGCCGAATTCCTGATATATGTTTTTATTATGGTTATCATCTTGAGAGGCGGTATATGTGTAATGTAGAGCATGTTTGTACATTTTGCGTAAGACTGCATTTAATGGGTTTTTATTTAAATGGTCATTTTAGCATTAAAGTTATGACCCTTCCACCGTAAGAGGTTTTCTTAAAAAAAGGAAACGAGTTGCGTTTCCCGTGGCAAGTAATTTTTTTTAATGTGAGTGTTTTGTACCATTTACATCCCTCCTATGGGTTCCATAGTTTATGTGTTTGTGTGAGTTGTTAAAATTTTTAGTTTGAAGTAATCTGTTGTGTTGCAGATTTGCACCAGTGTAGTCTTTCAGAGGATGTTGTGAGCGGTCGTGACTACGGTTGTGTTAAAAGGGAGCGGCAAAGTTCTCAGCCCAAGAGCTCATACCCTCAAAAAAAAAAAAAAAATTGTTATTTCTGCCTCTGAATAAATTGTAACTTGATATTTAAAGTGTGCTTCCTGATTACAATCTTTACATTTAAAAAAAAAAGAAAGGGTTTTTAGGAATAAAATTTCCGTTTGTAGAAATAAATTTGTTTTCATCAGTTACCCACTGGCAACTACTTACACGCTCACATAGTGGGGTTAAATGTGTTAATGTTCTTGATCAATCGCTAGTAAATAAAGTAAATTCTTTAAGAAAAGATTTTGAAAGTAAATCCACGGTTCACTTTCGAGCTGCACTAAAATGTAGTCTTAAATCCTAAAACATTCTCGAACTTCTGGAATTCCTGGGACTGTTACATTGCGAGTATCGATGACGATAAGAAGGATACATAGTCGAGTTCCCAGTTCCTGGGATGAACTAACTACATGCATAATTAAGTTTGTATGGAACCCTCAGAGCGGGACTCCCACTAACACTTGTCCAGTTTTAGAATTGCTGTGACTGGTTAGCATCCAGGAGGTACACATCCTCTATCAAGGGACAGAAGTACGCATGTAGTTAGGTAAACTGGAAGAGAAAAGCTGGGATGCTATACTGTGTTTCAGATTGTGTAAGCTGTCCTCTTCGGTTCTCGAGAGCGGAGCGCTCCATTCGCTAAGGCCTGTGCTTTCAGGCGAACTGTACGCACCCTGTTCGTGCAGCCAGGCGGCGTAGAGCGCGAGTCGGTCGGCGGTGGTGGGCGGAGACAGCGCCAGCCTGGCGAGCAGGCTACCCGCGCTGCCGCGGTCGCCGGCCTCGGTGTAGAGGCGCGCCAGCAGCCGCTGCGCCGGCAGGTAGCCGGGGTCGAGCCGCGCGCAGCGCTCCAGCACGCGCACCGCCTCCGCGCTGCGGTTCTCCCTCCTGCACACACGTACACGTACACACACACCAGGCACACACCTCATATGTGTCTGGGCAGCGCGAAGTGCGATGAAAAGTCGGAAAAAAGCACACCGGGGGCAACAGCCATCCGAGCAACTCTCCTACACCCCATAACTCTACGTGGTTCCCACAACTGACGTGGACTTGTCGTAGTGTTAGACGGCGCACAGAATAATGTTTCAGGTAGATGCTCAGCCGGCAGTGCAAGCGTGGGAGAGCGGTAGTGATGGGGGTTGTACGTGGCCAGTCAGCGTGCTGTAGTGGGTTGGGTTGGGTTGATTCGGGTGAAGAGATCAAACTGCGAGGTCATCGGTCTCATCGGATTAGGGAAGGATGGGGAAGGAAGTCGGCAGTGCCCTTTCAAAAGAACCATCCCGGCATTTGCCTGAAGCGATTAAGGGAAACCTAAATCAAGATGGCCAGACGTTGGATTGAATCGTCGTCCTCAAGAATGCGAGTCCAGTGAGCTAACCGCTGCGCCACCTCGCTCCGTTGCTGTAGGGGAAAGGCCGAGCGCCGAAGTGCAGTATTACTCTGAATCCTGTGTACACATTTTTGGCAAATATTAAAATTAATAAGGAAGACCAAGAACGAAGTCCTCAGATTGAAAATTGCATTCAATCTACACATCATACATGCTATGACGAAATAAAAGAGAGTTTCAATAAATTAAAACCCAAGTTGAAAGGAGATCAGTGATAAGATTTGCTGATAACATGGCATTCATCATCGAAACTGAAGAAGAATTACAGCATGCGTTGATTGGGATGAACAGTAATACACTAGTGGCCATTTAAATTGCTACACCACGAAGATAACGTGCTACAGACGCGAAATTTAAGCGACAGGAAGAAGATGCTGTGATATGCTCTATTCAGAGCATTCACACATGTTTGGCGCCGGTGGCGACACCTACAACGTGCTGGCGTGTGGAAAGTTTCCAATCAATTTCTCATACACAAACAGCAGTTGACCGGCGTTGCCTGGTGAAACGTTGTTGTGATGCCTCGTGTAAGGAGGAGAAATGCGTACCATCAAGTTTCCGACTTTGATAAAGGTCAGATTTAGCCTATCGTGATTGCGGTTTATCGTATCGCGACATTGCTGCTCGCGTTTTTCAAGATCCAATGACTATTAGCAGAATATGGAATCGGTGGGTGCAGGAGGGTAAGACGGAACGCCGTGCTGGATCCCAACGGCCTCGTATCACTAGCAGTCGAGGTGACACGCATCTTATCCGCATGGCTGTAACGGATCGTGCAGCAACGTCTCGATCCCTGAGTCAACAGATCGGGACATCTGCAAGACAACAACCATCTGCACTAACAGTTCGACGACGTTTTCAGCAGCGTTGACTATCAGCTCGGAGACCATGGCTGCGGTTACCCTTGACGCTGCTTCAGAGACAGGAGCGCCTGCGATCGCGTACTCAACGACGAAACTAGGTGCACGAATGGCAAAACGTCATTTATTCAGATGAATCCAGGTTCTGTTTACAGCATCATGATGGTCGCATGCGTGTTTGGCGACATGGAGGTGAACGCACATTGGAAGCGTGTATTCGTTATCGCCATACTGGCGTATCACCCGGCGTGATGGTATGGGGTGCCATTGGTTACATGTCTTGGTCACCTCTTGTTCGAATTGACGGCACTTTGAACAGTGGACGTTACATTTTAGATATGTTACGACGCGTGGTTCTACCCTTCATTCGATCCCTGCGAAACCCTACATTTCACAGGATATTGCACGACCGCGTGTTGCAGGTCTTGTACGGGCCTTTCTGGATACAGAAAATGTTCGACTGCTGCCCTAGCCAGCACGTTCTCCAGATCTCTCACCAACTGAAAACATCTGGTCAATGGTGGCCAAGCAACTAGCTCGTCACAATACACCAGTCACTACTCTTGATGAACTGTGGTATCGTGTTGAAGCTGCATGGGCAGCTATACCTGTACACGCCATCCAAGCTCTGTTTGACTCATTGCCCAGGCGTATCAAGGCCGTTATTCCGGTCAGAGGTGGTTGTTCTAGGTACTGATTTCTCAGGATCTATACACCCAAATTGCGTAAAAATGTAATCACATGTCAGTTCTAGTATAATACATTTGTCCATTGAATAACCGTTTATCATCTGCATTTCTTCTAGGTGTAGCAATTTTTACTGGCCACTAGTGTATGAATACAAAATATGGTTTGGGAGTGAATTGAAGAAATACGAAAGCATTGAGAAGTAGCAGCAACGAGAACAGCAAGAAACTTAACATCAGGATTGCTGATCACGAATTAGACGAAGTTAAAGAACTCTGCTGCCTAGGAAGCGATATAATGCGCATTGACGGGGCCAGGGCGATATAAAAAACCGACGAGCACAGGCAAAAACTGCATCACTGGTCAAGAATAGCCTTCTAGTATCAAAATCGGGCCTTAATTAGAGGAAGAAATTTCTGAGAATGTACGTTTGGGGCAAAGCATTGTATGGCAGTGAGACATGGACTGTGGGAAAATCAGAATGGAAGAGAAGTGAAGCATTTGTGATATGGTGCTACAGAAGAATGTTGAAAATTAAGTAGACTAGTAGGTTAAGGAACGAGAAAATTCTCTGCTGAATCAACGATGAATGGAAATGTGGAAAACATTGACAAGACAAAGGGACAGGATGATAGAATATGTCTTAAGACACCAGTAAAATAATTTCCGTGGTTCTAGAGGGAGCTGTAGAGGATAAAAACTGTAGCGGAGAAGAGAGACTGAAATACGTCAATCAAATGACGTAGGTTGCTAGTGCTATTGTGATAAGAAGAGATGGGCCCAGAAGAGGAATTCGTGGTGGGTTGCGCTTGATTTCCTTAAATCACTTCAGACAAATACGGGGATGCTTTCTTTGAAAGAGCATGACCCACTCCCTTTCTAATCATTCCCTAATCTGAAGGGACCATTGACGTCGCTGTTTGGTCCCCTGCCCCATATCAACCAACCAACTGTGGTGGCTCGCATCAAATCAGTCAGAAGACTGAAACGGAAATTAACTGGAACCTCTCCATGCACAGATCTGCACGGTGACCATCCAAAAGTATATACTGTCACCTCTGTTTGGTTATTATTTAGAAAGAATTCTGTTGGAAATGCAACAAAAGCAGGGATCTATTTTTGCATGACTTGTTTACTTAAACTTCCAGAGAAGTGTCATGAAAGGATAATTCTGAGTCAGGCCTATATTTTTCTTGTTGACATGTTAAAATTTGCTTATTTTGCGGTAACACAGCGGAGCTTACACAATGTCAACTCACTAACGTGTAATGCAGACGCATTTACTTCAGGAACTGGGGAGATAATGAAAAACACATCTTCAATACAAAAATAAACATGTAATGCCCTCAATTACGTTGTTCCTAAAGTCACAGCAAGTTCTCATTTCAACAGCTATCGATGGCCCTTAACAAATTACAATCTTTCGTCGAAACGTCTGTATTAGCTGAATGACACGGTAGATAATGAAGTTTTGCAAAGTAACCATAAGGCAAAATACTCTTCTCTTTGCGTGCTGTCATATACCAAAATTTCGTTTCTATAACTAAAACCACTTAAGAGATATGAGAAATGTGATGGATGTCAATTCAGGCTTTATGGTTGGTGTGACGATAGCAAATGAGTGCAGTACATAGGATCAGATTTTATCGAGATTGACGACAGGTAGAGACCTACACCCAAGTCAAAACAAAAATACAATATGTTAATTAAATGTCATACTATGTAATACGCACGAAACACAAAATCATAGCGACCCCTATTTTTCATCGCAAACTTTTTCAAATTTCGTGCAGTGTCTGACTTAAAATATCACAATGACTATGATCATTAGGAAAAATATTGGCATGTCATCATTAAACCAACATATTAAGCTATAAGTTTCGCGAAAATGAAATTTTTTACCGAATATTTTGTGTCAAATCATTCCAGAAAGTCTGCATGGCGTGCTCCTCACTTCTGTCATCGCGGTGCGTCGCCAACACGCCATAAACGGATAAACAATGTCGGCTTCCCCTTGCAAAAAAAAAGAAGAAAAAAGTGAACTCGCCCAGCGCTTTGGAAGACAACTGGTCACTGCGCACCGGCAACCGTGTGCTGTACATATTCTGCTTGAATTACTCAGAAGCGCTCTGATCTTGGAGACTCCCGCTCCTTGACGTTGGCTAGTTTTGTAACCTTACTGTCAAATAATATGTACAACACGGTTAGGATAAACTTGGAATCTTTCTACGTCCATTATTCCCAACACACATTACGATGATCACCTTCTCCTATACACTTTGTAAAGGGTACACAGGACACAGACTAGCAGTTAGACTCAAAAAGAATTTATCAGTGTCAACATACTCAGCGAAAAGTTCCACAACAATCTCAGCACTTGTTTCTCTACACTCATCAGATCTCTACAAATCACATTTTAGAAGAAGAGTGTCAGTAACTGACTGTTGCCAGAGTGAGTCACAAAAACGTGTCAAGAATGGAAATGGAAAAAAATTCTAAGTGCTAAACCAGACAATTGTCAGGCGAACGAAAATGATGCGTACCTCTCTTTGTAATGTTGAGAAGGTTATCTGTTAGAAAGTAAATACTTCATTATGAACGTTCTAACTGCTGTAGAAGTAAATTGACTAGTTGATGGTGACAACAACAAAGTGTTCAAAAGTTGTTTCTGAGAGAGAAGAGCCGGCCGGGGTGGCCGTGCGGTTCTAGCCGCTACAGTCTGAAACCGAGCGCCCCTACGGTCGCAGGTTTGAATCCTGCCTCGGGCATGGATGTGTGTGATGTCCTTAGGTTAGTTAGGTTTAATTAGTTCTAAGTTCTAGTCGACTGATGACCTCAAAAGTTAAGTCGCATAGTACTCACAAGGGGAGGCCGCCAATTGTGAAATTCAGATTCGATTCATACTGCGCATAATAAAAGCTCATGGCCAGAGGTGTAAAGTGGCAAAGCACCAAGATGCACTTCTGAGCCGTTTTCGAGAAAATCGACAGTGAAAAGAAACCGTTGCCGTGTAATACTCTCTACAATTAATAATTTTCTACAGCGTCGTGACGCAACGGTAAGCGCTCGGGTTCGTAATCCGAAGGTCGCCGGATCGAAACTCGCGCCATGAAACTTTTTGTTATTATTTGTTTTTTGCAATTCAAATGTATACACACACCCACACACACACACACACACACATATATATATATATATATATATATATATATATATATATATATATATATATTGTGTCCACTTCGCGTTTTATTTCAAGTATTATTTTTCCACGACAAACGACTTTCATCAACTTATTAAATACATAATTGTTGCAACTGATTGCGGGAATTATATATATATATATTTGAAATACAAAAAACAAATAATGAGAAAAAGTTGCATGGCGCGAGATTCAATCCGGCGACCTTCGTATTACGAACCCGAGCGCTTACCGCTGCGCCACGACGCTATAGAAAATTATTAACCGTAGAGAGTATTTCACGGCAACAGTTTCTTTTAACTGTCGATTTTTTCGGCAAAGGCTGAGAAGTGCATCTTTGTGCTTTGTCACATTACACCTCTGGCCATGAGCTTTTATTATGCGCAGTATGAATCGAATCTGAATTTCACAATTGGCGACCTCCCCTTGTCAGAGCCATTTGAACCATTTTTTGTGAGAGAAGAAAACAGAACCACCCACTGTGGATAATGCTGTTTATTTACACAAATAGCGCCGTTTCTCCTTGAACCAACCGGTTTATCTTCAAACGGATGTTCCCCTTTTTATTACACTTGTTGTTGTTTAAATTCGTTGTTCACTGTTTTTTTTTCAACAAGTGCAAATATCCGTCTGAAGATAAACCAGTCGATTCGAAACCGATAGCGGGGATAATTGTATAAATAACTGGCATTATCAACCGTGGCTTGTTGCTGTCTTCTTCTTTGACTGAATCAGCTTGTATTTTGTGTAGAGCCACCGTCTCAAACATGTCAGTTTTCAGCGAAATAAGAGGACGAATGTTTTTGTTCCAACTACCATTAATACTTAGGCACTAAGTATTATTTGTGATAATATAAGAATAGAAATACAGCATTAGATTTTTAAGTTGTAGAACAGCAGTCAAGAAAAACCGTTCTCATTTCATTTAAAATTTGGAACTCGACAAATTTAAAAGAACGCAAAATCCCCAAGTTTCGCGAAGTTTTACAGATGCTCGAAATTTAGTGTGATCTTCAATGCGAGACGCTTTTAACAGTCCCCACAACGAAATTATGTCCCGAAATCTCTCAAAATAAAAAGAAAAATAAGAAATTCTGGTCGATGTAAAAAACATCAGCAACAACACGCAATCAATACCCTCATGGCTCGATAGCAATGGTCATGTTACAGACGACGATTTCATTAAGGCAGAGTTACTAAACACTGCTCTCCGAAATCCTTCACCAAAGAAGACGAAGTAAATATTCTAGAAATTTAACCAAGGACAACAGCGAACTTGAATACTTCAGCCGCAGATACCCTCAGTGTTGCTAAGCATAATGTAATAAACACCAAGTCTTCGTTCCAAATTGTACACATACCAGTTAGATTCCTTTCAGAGTATGAGGAGACAATTGCGCCATACCTTGCTATTATGTACAACCACTTACTCGCCGGTAGATCCGTACATAAAGACTGCAGAGTTGCGCGGGTCACACCAGAGCTCCAGATATCAGATAGGAATAATCCACTGAACTGCGTCTCACCAACGTCGATTTGTAGCAGGATTTTGCAACATACGCTGTGTTCGAACGTTATGACTTAACTCAAGGAATATGCTTTATTGAAAAATAACACGTATTCATAAAATATCCTTCTCGTGAAACAAATCTAGCTCTTTATTCACACGAAGTAATGACTCCTATCGACAGGGGATGTCAGGCAGGTTCCGTTTTTCTAGATACCAGAGCGAGTTCTAATCGAATTGCATGCCTATGGAGTATTACCTCAGTTGTACGACTGGATTCGTGGTTCCGCTTCCGAAAGGTCACAGTTCGCATTAATTGACGGAAACTCATCAAGTAAAACAGAAGTAATCTGCCACAGTTCGCTGTAATTGACGGAAACTCATCGAGTAAAACCGAAGTAATACGAGTATCTGGCGTCCCCAAGGAAATGTTATATGGCCTCTGCTGTTCCCTATCCATAAACGATTCAGGAGACATTCTGAGCAGCCCTCTTACATTATTTACTGATGAGGCTGTTATTTACCGTCTTTTAAAGTGATCATATGGACAAAAGCAATGGCAATATGATTTAGACGACATATCTGCTTAACAAACGTTACAGCACCAATTAATAATACATTTTGATTTCTAAGGATCGTAAGATGTTAACCGGTTGATAGCGAGACTAGGTTTTCCGGAACCGTTGTCTGGTGGCTCTACTTGCAGACGAACATATGGATAACTGTTCAATTTGTCAGTACCGGTTACATATTAGTTTACCTCGAGAAAAAAATGAATCACAGTCAGCCAAAAAGTAATTTGGTTTAACTGTATGTGAGATAACTGTAAAATTAACAAGGTTGCATAGGTTTGTTTCTAAATACCACTTATACTTACTTGGCAATTTCTTTTCCTCAGTAAATTTGGCTAATTTGCTGTGTAGAGTAGTTATCGAATTAACAGTTTTCCGAGATCAAATGAGAATTTTCATAAGCAGCAAAACTTACGTTACAATACTAAGTAACTGAATCCTGCAAATACAGAAGGGTTAAGAATGGAACATTCTGGATATCGGAAAAATTTAATAACGAATAACATGTGAAATATTTGGTTTTTGGAAAAGATAAAATAGTTATTGAGAAGAGGAACTTCCAAACGAGTTGTGTCAATACATTCAGAGTTACTTACCACGTCACATATTTTCCCATTTCAACGTGGTTTCTGTGAGACCTAAATTCTTAATATCTATTCTTGCTAGTTATCTTATTATCAGTAACTGGAAAATTGCGTTTACAGATAATCAAACTTTATGAAATTAATTCTAAATAAGAAGGTAACTATTTTATGTAAGTATCTGATACACATCATTAAGAAAACGAGACGAAATGAAAGAAAAATTATATTATTTTCGTAAAGGAATAGGAGAATAAATGGGTTAATTCCAACATATTTTGTTACAATGTCACGAGTGTGAAAATCAAAAGGGAGAATTAGTGTTTGTTATGAAAGCAAAAGAATATATTATAGAAAGTTAAGGTAAAATGTGTAAAACAGAATTAGTTACGTAGAAAAGTTCATGACCAAATGGGGTTATCAATTAATTAGAATTAGTAAGTATTAAAAGAGACGATGAGACAATGTCAATGCCTAAAGCTGTAATTTCAGTCACATTGAGCTGCTATTTCTGTGTAGTCCGGTGAGAAACTTCCTCTCTTCGAATTTGAGCTTGCAACGTAATTAGGAATACATAAACGTGACAACAGTGAGCTGTAAAGTGGCCATTATCATTTAATGACACCCTGCGTGCGAACCAGCATCGATTCCGATAACATCTCTCACATGATACACGACTCACGCCTTTGTAACATGACACCCTACACGCCATAGATGAGGGTAGTCAGAAACATGCAATATTTTTCGACTTTTGAAAAGCATTTTAGTATTGCAACTCAATCCCCTATCAGCGAAAGCATGATCTTGTAGGGTATGAAGCGTAATTTGTGTCTGGACCAATAACTAATTCACGGGAAGAACACAGAATGTTATCATGGATGGAGAGTCATCTAGAGAAGCAGAAATATCTTCAAGTGTGTCCCAATGAACTGTGTTCGGCTTCTCTCTGTTCATGTTGTAATGCAATAACATTGCAGATACTATTACTAGTAACTCATACTTTTGCAGGTATGTGGTTATCTACTGTCTGACAAAAGTTGCAGTAATATTCAGTCTCATCTACATAAAGTGGCAAGTTGATTTTCTGCACTTCACAAAACAATAAAACATCACTTTATGACTGTAATAACAATGACTCATAAGCAGTGGTGTGGAAATCAGCCACAACCCAGATGCAACTCCGGGCCACCATCGCCACCAACAGTCATGAATAAAGATCTGTTGACGCTGCATTCCTTGATCTGTTTGACAACTTTAGCGTTGACCTGCTTCCGGGGACACCTGCACCTAAAACAACGGCCCTGTTTCAGAAGTTTCGATGCGAGACCGAAACAAGGACTCTCCCACAACGGTTAGCGTCAGGCAGTGGTGTTTAAATCCTCCAGGACCAGCACGTGGTCATAAAGCAGCTGGACGGTAGTACTGACATCGCGTCTGTGTCGACAGTGCCGTACGTACAACACAGCCGCCACGGCTGTCTCCGGCACACGTACCACCGATCACTGACTGCCTGGGCTCTTTGTAGCCACCACAAAAAGGTCCGAGACATACAGATAGAGCCATACAGTTTAGCGCCGCACACTATTTTCAAGGGTCATCGGCTGTTGCCTGCTATCTGCCTGCTGCAGATACATTGCTCTTCGTTTGTTTATGATTGTTAACACATGATTTTAGCTGAGAGTTAGCTGCCTACGTCATCTACACCACCATCCACTTCCGGCAAGTAACCACTCCCACACGCCTTCCTATCTACACCCATCACATCTGGTGTCAGTCATCTGCTGCTGGGTTGTGGGGGCCGTTTTGATGCTTGTCAGAATGCATTCGACCCCATGTGGGGCGCCCTGGTCTCGTATGACGGCAAGGGTGACACGAGGAGGCTGGAGCTGATTTCAGAGAAATCATCAATGACCAAAACAGTTCTTTAGTGCTCCATCCGATCTGGACAACTACATGAGTGTGTCCTCGGCTCTGGCACACCAGCCGCTGCGACAACACAATGGTTACAGTCTGTGTCTCAGAGCTGGTTGCCCGTGACAGACAACGAAGGTGTCTTACGTTGTAGCCGGCGGTGTCTTCGTGGAGCGGTGGCAGGCAGTGCCGCCCAGGGAGATGAACTCTGGACTGTGGGCTGCAGTACTGCGTCATAGTTAAATTGTAGACTCCCACCAAAACGGGACCAAATGAAACGGTTCCATTATAAATAATCACCACAATCAGTTTATCCCACTGGGAGACGCAGAATCGGCGAGGAAGGGTCTATGTCGAAAACACTGACGAGAAGAAGGGAGAGTATTGCCATAACTTTCATGATACTATGGAGCTATGTAGACAGTAAAAACTGTAGAGGAAGTCACAGATCGAGATACATCCAGCAAGTAATGGAGAAGACGAAAAGACTGGTACAGTAGAGAAATTCGTGGCGGGCTACATCTTACCAACTAATAACTCAAAAGCAGTAACAAGGAGTATGCTCCTGAGTTGCCCAGTGAATTTCTTTCAGCTTTTCCCTTGCCTTGTGGCCTTGGAATGCGGCCTTGCGTTGTCGTACCGGCGTCATTTGTTGCGGTATGCGGCTTTTTCCTGGACCAATGATTTCTTCCCTCTAACTGTGCACGGAGGCTCGCCATCAGTATTGCAGGCTTGGTGCCTTCTTTCGTAGTGATTGTGCGCTACGCACCATACCTCTTGCTCTCTCATTGTGGTCTGACTAGAGCGGCATGTCACCCTAACTGCGGCATCACAGTGCTGTTCTAGACATCCCCACCAACATCCTGTCAAGGTGGCGCCCATTTCTGTGCACTACCACAGCCGACAGCTTTAAATTCAGGTTATTATTTGATACGCCTTTCTATGTATCTCCCAGCCTACAAATGGGAGATTCCCAACAATATCGCACCAACAGAGATTATCCGAGTATTCTAGACGGTTCTTATGGATGTACGATAAAAACACAGAATTGATTTATTGCAATCGTTATTATTTGCAACTTGAACTGCATGGCGCAAGAGTGCTGGCATTACTTTACTCAAACGAAAACACATAACAGGGAAAAGATATCCATTGGGGGGAATGTCCAGGTTTCTTGGCTTCTCCCGACCTTTGCACGGAACTGATATAGTGGGTAATACCAATGTTTAGAATTAGTCACCGACATTATCAACATTAAAGCAATATTCAGTCATTGAAAGACAACATAAATTTTTCGATATCTCATGAACGCTGCTGAAGCACTAAGTAACAGATAGTAGCAGAGCTGTAATTGTTGCACTTTTAGTAGTAACTACCAACGTCTGGCTCCAGGTACGTAGTCGGCAAGCCTCGCATTGCCGGAACAGAAGCATCATATGCATAATGATTACCATTGCAGTCGTTGAAACGAAACCTTACAATTAAGCTAAGCTTCGTAAGCGCAGCTTCGTATGCGCACTGTCCCACCTAATTACCTGCAATGTAAAATAACGAAAATATTATTGCGTAATATTACGTAAGTCTCAGTAACAACTATCTCGGAATAGCCACGCTCCACATTAGCGTACATATTACTGGCTCGTGTTCCTTGGTTCTTAATGCCACAATGTCCAAGATTGTAGAGTACAATGCTACTTTCCTAGCCAGAGGAATTACATGTCGAGCGTTTCGTTTATTAGTTCCGTCATCCTTAATCTACATATTTCAAATATCTTATCGTGTAAATATATTTGCATTCAGACAAGATCAGCAATTCAAAGAAATAAGCTTAAATAGCCTCAGTAATAGCTCACAATAAATTAGACTGAATTTCTTTAATTAGTACTGAAACAAAGCTACTCGATTTCAAGGGAATTTACTCCACTAGTGTTTTATGCTTCCATAATGGCAGCTTACAATATTAGATGAAACACTGAGCCACCATTTCGTGATGTGACATGGTTTACAACCAAAAAGAATTTTATTGAATCTGACTCCGTCACCGAAAATCTTCAAACTTGCGTCAGCAGCCTGAATGGAGGCATTACATAAGGCAGTTAGAAGTTCTGTTCTCTACCACTTTTACAACAGAATGATAATATAATTCTATAAAAGTAGTGTGTCACATCCTAGTGCAAAACTTATGTATCGTAGTGTGAAAGTTGGAATCAGACAAATTACTGCTATATTTACTGTGCTGTAAAAACAGTGCAACTAATTTTAAGTAGTAAGCTAACAGCTAGCAAAAAGTGCATGCAAACATTTCGTGTTCACTGTATCAAGTCACAAACGTTTTTCTTCTTACTATGCCTTCCAGGTTTATTTATTTCTATTTAAGAGCCACTGACTATTTGTAAGTACGAGTTTTAGTGCGCGACCTGTGGCAGTACCCAGTAGCAGAAGACAAAAACCAAACCTAGTTAAGTAGAAGGCCGAAATTTATGTGGATACTTTGATTGCGATGGTGAACAGTAATTTAAACGTAAATTTAAGTTGATACTGTATGAGGGTGGGGGAAGGATGCAGGAGAAGTTATTAAGCGTATCATTCCAAATCAGTCCTTACCGTATCTAAACTTATGGTGTGATATTAACAGTCACATACCTGCTAGGGAGGTATGATGTACATTCCTTATACTTAAATAATAATAAGCAGTTCCTTGTTGTGGGTTATATCTCGAAGCCGCAAACAATCGTTACTTTAGTAATACAGCGATGAAGATATTTGCCTTGAATAGAGCAGTGCAAAACGATGTATCGGACAATTTTTCGGAATGGAAACCAAAACAACAAAAATGTGGCCTATACTACAAGTTCAAATTAATTCTAAGCAAATAAGTAATGCAAATGCGTAACGCTTCGCAGAATTCTAAATCGTCAGGTATATAGCAACCAGTAACTCAGTTTGAGAATAAAGCCGAAGAAAGTTTCCTGACACGTACTTCTGGAGTGATTAGGGGAACAATAGAGAACATGCAGTAAATAGTTACAAGGGAAAGTGAATGCTGTCCCTCCAGTAAGTACGTCCAGTGTCAACCACTGCTCCATCCAGTGTGTTTGGTTCCTTACACTGCCATCTGTTTATGGCTGAATCAATTTGTAGTTGTTTCCATATGATCTGTTAGCCACTTCTCATTTAGCAGTGTGACGGTACAAAATCTTGCTAATTCTAAAAAATAGTCCCTACAACATCTTTAATTTGAAACTGCAGTAACACCGTGGTCAGCACTTCTTTAGCATCTTTACACAGTATGTCACCGTTGTGTGGTTTATAGGTTATACAGCTTGTGAAGCATGACGGAGCAGGAAGAACTGCAGCAAGTCGTTTCATTGTATCACTATCAGAAAGTCTTCATTCCATACCGAAACAGTTGTGCCTGGCGACTGTATACAGCACTCAGTTGCAATGATGTTTTTCGCATATCTATATTCCTGTCACTGTGTGACCCTCTTCAGCACCATACCGTGTAAATTATGATGGATCTGCGTACGAAACTTACAAGAGAGGCCATTTTAAAGCAGAAATGTTCCTGGCCTTTCGCCATACTACTGGTGGTACGACTTTTATCACCAGTGTTGTCGGTTCCAATTCATTTAACTGTAGTTAGTATACAGCACTGTTCTATAACATTTTATTACCTTAGGTCATTAAACGACATATTTTGTATTTTTTAAAACACGTTCAGTTGCAAAACATGCAGCAATAACTGAATCCACTGGCTAGTTAACACAGTTATCACTACCTACAAATGTAAACCACCAGTCATTGATTATAGTTACAAACACAATAAATGCTTTATGTACATAACTTTTTAAAAAGGGTAAAATAATAACTAAACGATAAAACATACGATTTTTTTTTTTGTTCATCAGTCTACTGACTGGTTTGATGCGGCCCACCAAAAATTCCTTTCCTGTGCTAACCTCTTCATCTCAGAGTAGCACTTGCAACCTACGTCTTCAATTATTTGCTTGACGTATTCCAATCTCTGTCTTCCTCTACGGTTTTTGCCCTCTACAGCTCCCTCTAGAACCATGGAAGTCATTCCCTCATGTCTTAGCAGATGTCCTATCATCCTGTCCCTTCTCCTTATCAGGGTTTTCCACATATTCCTATCCTCTCCGATTCTGCGTAGAACCTCCTCATTCCTCACCTTATCAGTCCACCTAATTTTCACCATTCGTCTATAGCACCACATCTCAAATGCTTCAATTCTCTTCTGTTCCAGTTTTCCCACAGTCCATGTTTCACAACCATACAATGCTGTACTCCAGACGTACATCCTCAGATATTTCTTCCTCAAATTAACGCCGGTATTTGATATTAGTAGACTTCTCTTGGCCAGAAATGCCTTTTTGGCCATTGCGAGTCTGCTTTTGATGTCCTCCTTTCTCCATCCGTCATTGGTTATTTTAGTGCCTAGGTAGCAGAATTCCTCAACTTCATTGACTTCGTGACCATCAATCCTGATGTTAAGTTTCCCGCTGTTCTCATTTCTACTACTTCTCATTACCTTCGTCTTTCTCCGATTTACTCTCAAACCATACTGTGTACTTATTAGACTGCTCATTCCGTTCAGCAGATCATTTAATTCTTCTTCACTTTCACTCGGGATAGCAATGTCATCAGCGAATCGTATCATTGATATCTTTTCACCTTGTATTTTAATTCCACTCCTGAACCTTTCTTTTATTTCCATCATTGCTTCCTCGATGTACAGATTGAAGAGTAGGGGCGAAAGGCTACAGCCTTGTCTTACACCCTTCTTAATACGAACACTTCGTTCTTGATCGTCCACTCTTATTATCCCCTCTTGGTTGTTGTACATATTGTATATGACTCGTCTCTCCCTATAGCTTACCCCTACTTTTTTCAGAATCTCGAACAGCTTGCACCATTTTATATTGCCGACCGCTTTTTCCAGGTCGACAAATCCTATGAAAGTGTCTTGATTTTTCGTTAGCCTTGCTTCCATTATTAGCCGTAACGTCAGAATTGCCTCTCTCGTCCCTTTATTTTTCCTAAAGCCAAACAGATCGTCAACTAGCGCATTCTTAATTTTCTTCTCCATTCTTCTGTATATTATTCTTGTAAGCAGCTTCGATGCATGAGCTGTTAAGCTGATTGTGCGATAATTCTCGCACTTGTCAGCTCTTGCCGTCTTCGGAATAGTGTGGATGATGCTTTTCCGAAAGTCAGATGATATATCGCCAGACTCATATATTCTACACACCAACGTGAATAGTCGTTTTGTTGCCACTTCCCCGAATGATTTTAGAAATTCTGATGGAATGTTATCCATCCCTTCTGCCTTATTTGACCGTAAGTCGTCCAAAGCTCTTTTAAATTCCGATTCTAATACTGGATCCCCTATCTCTTCTAACTCGACTCCTGTTTCTTCTTCTATCACATCAGACAAATCTTCACCCTCATAGAGGCTTTCAATGTATTCTTTCCATCTATCTGCTCTCTTCTCTGCATTTAACAGTGGAATTCCCGTTGCACTCTTAATGTTACCACCGTTGCTTTCAATGTCACCAAAGGTTGTTTTGACTTGCCTGTATGCTGAGTCTGTCCTTCCGACAGTCATGTCTTTTTCGATGTCTTCACATTTTTCCTGCAGCCATTTCGTCTTAGCTTCCCTGCACATCCTATTTATTATCATTCCTCAGCGACTTGTATTTCTGTATTCCTGATTTTCCCGGAACATGTTTGTACTTCCTCCTTTCATCAATCAACTGAAGTATTTCTTCTGCTACCCATGGTTTCTTCGCAGCTACCTTCCTTGTACCTATGTTTTCCTTCCCAACTTCTGTGATGGCCCTTTTTAGAGATGTCCATTCCTCTTCAACTGTACTGCCTACTACGCTATTCCTTATTGCTATATCTATAGCGTTAGAGAACTTCAAACGTATCTCGTCATTCCTTAGTACTTCCGTATCCCACTTCTTTGCGTATTGATTCTTCCTGACTAATGTCTTGAACTTCAGCCTACTCTTCATCACTACTATATTGTGATCTGAGTCCATATCTGCTCCAGGGTACGCCTCACAGTCCAGTATCTGATTTCGGAATCTCTGTCTGACCATGATGTAATCTAATTGAAATCTTCCCGTATCTCCCGGCCTTTACCAAGAGTACCTCCTCCTCTTGTGATTCTTGAACAGGGTATTCGCTATTACTAGCTGAAACTTGTTACAGAACTCAATTAGTCTTTCCCCTCTTTCGTTCCTTCTCACAAGCCCATATTCTCCTGTAACCTTTTCTTCTACTCCTTCCCCTACAACTGCATTCCAGTCGCCCATGATTATTAGATTTTCGTCCCCCTTAACATACTGCATTACCCTTTCAATATCCTCATACACTTTCTCTATCTGTTCATCTTCAGCTTGCGACGTTGGCACGTATACCTGAACTATCGTTGTCGGTGTTGGTCTGCTGTCGATGCTGATTAGAACAACCCGGTCACTGAACTGTTCACAGTAACACACCCTGTGCCCTACCGTCCCGCAGGCCGAAGTGGCCGTGCGGTTAAAGGCGCTGCAGTCTGGAACCGCAAGACCGCTACGGTCGCAGGTTCGAATCCTGACCCGGGTATGGATGTTTGTGGTGTCCTTACGTTAGTTAGGTTTAACTAGTTCTAAGTTCTAGGGGACTAATGACCTCAGCAGTTGAGTCCCATAGTGCTCAGAGCCATTTGAACCTTTTTTGAACCCTACCTTCCTATTCATAACGAATCCTACACCTGTTATATCATTTTCTACTGCTGTTGATATTACTCGATACTCATCCGACCAGAAATCCTTGTCTTCCTTCCACTTCACTTCACTGACCCCTACCATATCTAGATTGAGCCTTTGCATTTCCCTTTTCAGATTTTCTATTTTCCTTACCACGTTCAAGCTTCTGACATTCCACGCCCCGACTCGTAGAACGTTATCCATTCGTTGATTTTTCAATCTTTTTCTCATGGTAACCTCCCCCTTGGCAGTCCCCTCCCGGAGATCCGAATGGGGTACTATTCCGGAATCTTTTTCCAATGGAGATATCGTCATGACTCTTCTTCAATTACAGGCCACATGTCCTGTGGATACACGTTACGTGTCTTTAATGCAGTGGTTTCCATTGCCTTCTGCATCCTCATGTCGTTGATCATTGCTGATTCTTCCGCCTTTAGGGGCAATTTCCCACCCCTAGGACAAGAGAGTGCCCTGAACCTGTATCCGCTCCTCCGCCCTCTTTGACAAGGCCGTTGGCAGAATAAGGCTGACTTCTTATGCCGGAAGTCTTCGGCCGCCAATGCTGATTATTTATCAAAATTTAGGCAGTGGCGGAGATCGAACCCGGGATCAAAGACGTTTTTGATTATGAATCAAAGACGCTACCCCTAGACCACGGGTACTTACTACATACGAATTACGAAGTTAAAATAAAGTTAATACATGTTGTCAATGCATCATATATGTAATTCTAGCAGCCACAGTGTGAACTGAACCTCTTACATAAACAGCCCAGGTAGAACTACGTGCATATACAAGTGTTTGTAATATTAACTTACATCCACTGGCGTGTATTTTATGAGTGACTTACATTTAAAGCTTATGCAACTGCACATTTAATAAGGCATTCATGTTACTCTATTGTGATTGTTCGTCACACGTTTTTTAACACAGAAGGTGGCCACACAGTGATCTAAATCTAGATATGCAATAAACATCACTGCGACTGTTTTCTCTACTCGTTACTACCTGAACTTTCAGAAAGATTCCGATATCCGACACTGCTAACATGTGTTACACAGTCTTTAACTGTCTCCCAAAAACTTTCGCCGACAGTCTCATACAGGAGGAGTACCCAGTCCGTCCAAAAAGTTTGGAAACTGATTTTCTTTCCTGTCATACAAACAACGTCGGCACAGTTACTACTGTGGCAGCTTGAACTATCAACTGTAAACAACAGATGTGCAACAGGCGGTGTTAGGAAGTGAACGTACGGCCCTATTGTGCCGCTGTGTCACAAATCCCAATGAAGCAACGTCTCTAAATTAATTGTGTAAGATATTTTCCAAAAGCTTTCGAAGAAGAGAAATGTGCGTGCAAAATTTCTTTCACGACCCGTGAACAAAAACAACGATGCTTGGACGCCTGCCGCGTGAATGTAAATCATGGATGGTTGTTTTCTGGATATAATCGTCGTAATTGATCATCGACACGATTCTACCACAAAATGCCAAAACGCAGATGTTCACGTGAAAGAATTACGCTTTGACGACATAGCCGACATTAAACTTAATGAGACGCGTGAGTGGAACAACGTCTCAAAGAAGGAATTCTCTGGCAGTTTCACATGGTTGTATGAACGTCCTCTGCCTTCGACTCAGGTGAGGGGGAGGGGGGTGGAGACTGCGTAATTTATTTTGAAAGTTACTATTAATACCCTTATTTGAGTTACGAACTAAATTCTTACTGCTGAACAAAAGCATTCACAATAATCAAAGCCTTATCTTTAATTTCAATTGGAAAGCGCTATTCACTGTCGGCACAAAATTCTGTCTAAACTTATTTATACGTTAGTGTGTTAAGAAACTATATCAATGCAAAAGTGACCACCACTTAGTAAAATTAGCAAGCAAATAATTACAGGCCACCATCTTGAGTTAGGGCATAGTTTCTTATACAATTCATCCTTTTCTATTCGTACAGTTGTGAATATGTGTAGTTATAGTTGTATTAACTTGGTGATTACGTGGCAAACGGTGTAACACAATAAAGTTTAACTAGCTCTAGTCAAAACTTAAGAAAGAATACCAATAAAATTATGTGTTATACATTTTGCTCGGATCATTTCTGTAGAAGTAAAGGTGAATGGTTCAACTAGCGCAAAATCTTATATACTAAATTTATCATTTCTTGATTATAAATTGGGCCAACATCTTCATGTTTTATATCAAAATGCTCATCCTATTTGCGTGCATGTAATGACTTTGTTTTCAGATTTAATCTCATCGTATTGGTTCGAATGTTGTGAACTTGTTGCACTTTAGAGTGACTGTCAGAAAAGTCAGCAGCGTCTAGGAGGGGAGCAGCGGAAGCTGTAGACAGTGAGCAGCGAGTGTGCTGAGATGTGATAGGTTAGGACAGTATACGAAGTAGTTTGTGACGCGGTGAAGTAAGGTCTCGTACCTAATCCGGTGAGAAGGGACTTGCATCTACATCACGGTACAGTGAAGACCTGTTGGACTTAGCAAACGCCATTTGCGCACAGTTGTGACACAAAATTCGAGAGAAAAGTTTAGTAAATTAAGTAAAATTTAGCAAGATTGTTGATAGACTGTGAAGCAACTAGTAATCAGTTTTAATTACTAACTGTGATAGGACAGGAGTGTGCTCAGTTGACAAATATCGGAAAGTTATATTGCAATATTATGTTTGCATCATGTAATAGTAATAGAACACCCCAGCTCCAACACAACCATTGTAACGCTTTCTTTCCACTTCATTTCTTCGCTTTTATGATTCTCACAGGTCATCTGCATACAGCTCTATTTTGTGTTTAATCTTGAATGCACAATATTTACATTATCGTAAGCTAAATCCACCTGGAGATGGAGTAATAATTGCGCTTTCTTTAAATTTTGCTGGAAATCCATCCAAAATAACTGTGAAACCTCTGTATAATTTGGCATCATTTCCAACAACAAAAAATGGCTCTGAGCACCACGCGACTTAACTTCTGAGGTCATCAGTCGCCCAGAACTTAGAACTACTTAAGCCTAACTAACCTAAGGACATCATACACATCCATGGCCGAGGCAGGAGTCGAACCTGCGACCGTAGCGGTCGCGTGGTTACAGACTGTAGCGCCTAGAACCGCTCGGTCACTCCGGACGGCTTTCCAACAAAGATTCTAAGACAAGGCACTTCTGATTTCATAATAAGATTATATTACATGAAATATAGGGCTTCAGAAAATATTTGGCAGTCAAAAGTAAACACAAAACGAACCACCTGTTTGTATATAGTTGCCCTGGACGAATCATAAAAGTGAAGAAATGAAATGACATAAGAGAGGTGCATCGGCCATGCTGATACCCGGAAGTAAAAAGGTAATGTTGTTGTTTTGTTAGATAGTAGAACATCGAACTTACATGGAACCCTCACATTACGTGATGTGACATTATTTCTTGGTCAAATAGGCTTGGTCCCGAACGGTTCTTCTCAGGAAGTTCTCTGAGAAAGTATCCACTTGGAGATCCAAATAATGGACACTTCCTTGAGAAATTAGAGTTCTTGTGTTAGTATGATCAACTTTCTGCAAAACATATTAACAAAGTGAGAGGCGGACAAGAATTTGGAAATCGTTCGCAAGTGCGTTAGAATGAATTTATTTCAAGTTGAGCCAATCATGTCATCCTGCCATCTTGTAACCGAGAGAAGATGAGAGATACTATTCAATTACTGTAGAAGCGTCTCCTCATTCACATCTTGTCATACAGACAACTTTCACCGTGTGTTACGTGAACTTCCGCAAGAAATCTGATAAATATGAAATAAATGAGCTGTTTTAGGAATCCGTAGATTGTAATCAGGAAACAAGAGTTCCTACTGCACATTTAATTCGAGCTCCGCTCTTGAAACACTGCCATCGACGAGTTATGATAACGGAGATAATATGAGAAGGCCTTACAAAGGAGCTCAAACACATTTCCTTTAGTGAAATCCTTTTGACAAATTTTCTCTGTGTGCCTGTCATAGCGTTCTCTGGAACACATGCACCTGAGAGTTTTCATAAAGCACGTACTTTTTTTCGAGTGATCCAGATGATTTATAATCTGTTCAGTTGCGGTCCACAGCGATATGAAATACGGAAACAATGTGTTGGACGTCCTTCATATTCTATATATGATATCGTTGGAGGGCTCGTGTTGACGCCGTGACACCAATTGCAAAAAAAAAAAAAAGACTCTCAGCACCACGGGACTTAATTTCTGAGGTCATCAGTCCCCTAGAACTTAGAACTACTTAAACCTAACTAACCTGACGACATCACACACATCCATGTCCGAGGCAGGATTCGAACCTGCAACCGTATCGACACCAATTGCAACTCTCATAGTTAAGATTGCCATTGCTGCTGAAACTCTCAGTACGTTGAATTTTTTATCTGAAGCAGGTTTTGTGGTATGAGATATTTTTTACTGTAAGAGATCTTGCAAGTGTGTAATCATGGCACCGATTTACCTAAAGTTGTCGGCACGAGTTCACTAGAGAAGTAAGTTACTATGAGCTCGAAATACTACCACTAGTATCGAGGTAACACTCTTTGAGTACCTTTTAAATAATATAAAATATCTTCGCATAAATTGAGACCCCCCCATGAACCATGGACCTTGCCGTTGGTGGGGAGACTTGCGTGCCTCAACGATAAAGATGGCCGTACCGTAGGTGCAACCACAACGGAGGGGTATCTGTTGAGAGGCCAGACAAACATGTGGTTCCTGAAGAGGGGCAGCAGCCTTTCCAGTAGTTGCAGGGGCAACAGTCTGGATGATTGACTGATCTGGCCTTGTAACATTAACCAAAACGGCCTTGCTGTGCTGGTACTGCGAACGGCTGAAAGCAAGGGGAAACCACAGCCGTAATTTTTCCCGAGGACATGCAGCTTTACTGTATGATTAAATGATGATGGCGTCCTCTTGGGTAAAATATTCCGGAGGTAAAATAGTCCCCCATTCGGATCTCCGGGCGGGGACTACTCAAGAGGACGTCGTTATCAGGAGAAAGAAAACTGGCGTTCTACGGATCGGAGCGTGGAATGTCAGATCCCTTAATCGGGCAGGTAGGTTAGAAAATTTAAAAAGGGAAATGGATAGGTTAAAGTTAGATACAGTGGGAATTAGTGAAGTTCGGTGGCAGGAGGAACAAGACTTTTGGTCAGGTGATTACAGGGTTATAATTACAAAATCAAATAGGGGTAATGCAGGAGTAGGTTTAATAATGAATAAAAAAATAGGAGTGCGGGTTAGCTATTACAAACAGCATAGTGAATGCATTATTGTGGCCAAGATAGACACAAAGCCCATGCCTACTACAGTAGTACAAGTTTATATGCCAACTAGCTCTGCAGATGATGAAGAAATAGATGAAATGTATGACGAGATAAAAGAAATTATTCAGGTAGTGAAGGGAGACGAAAATCTAATAGTCATGGGTGACTGGAATTCGTCAGTAGGAAAAGGGAGAGAAGGAAACATAGTAGGTGAATATGGATTGGGGGGAAGAAATGAAAGAGGAAGCCGCCTTGTAGAATTTTGCACAGAGCATAACTTAATCATAGCTAACACTTGGTTCAAGAATCATAAAAGAAGGTTGTATACCTGGAAGAATCCTGGAGACACTAGTAGGTATCAGATAGATTATATAATGGTAAGACAGAGATTTAGGAACCAGGTTTTAAATTGTAAGACATTTCCAGGGGCAGATGTGGACTCTGACCACAATCTATTGGTTATGACCTGTAGATTAAAACTGAAGAAACTGCAAAAAGGTGGGAATTTAAGGAGATGGGACCTGGATAAACTGAAAGAATCAGAGATTGTACAGAGTTTCAGGGAGAGCATAAGGGAACAATTGACAGGAATGGGGGAAAGAAATACAGTAGAAGAAGAATGGGTAGCTTTGAGGGATGAAGTAGTGAAGGCAGCAGAGGATCAAGTAGGTAAAAAGGCGAGGGCTAATAGAAATCCTTGGGTAACAGAAGAAATATTGAATTTAATTGATGAAAGGAGAAAATATAAAAATGCAGTAAATGAAGCAGGCAAAAAGGAATACAAACGTCTCAAAAATGAGATCGACAGGAAGTGCAAAATGGCTAAGCAGGGTTGGCTAGAGGACAAATGTAAGGATGTAGAGGCTTGTCTCACTAGGGGTAAGATAGATACTGCCTACAGGAAAATTAAAGAGACCTTTGGAGAGAAGAGAACCACTTGTATGAATATCAAGAGCTCAGATGGCAACCCAGTTCTAAGCAAAGAAGGGAAGGCAGAAAGGTGGAAGGAGTATATAGAGGGTTTATACAAGGGCAATGTACTTGAGGACAATATTATGGAAATGGAAGAGGATGTAGATGAAGACGAAATGGGAGATAAGATACTGCGTGAAGAGTTTGACAGAGCACTGAAAGACCTGAGTCGAAACAAGGCCCCGGGTGTAGACAACATTCCATTAGAACTACTGACGGCCTTGGGAGACAAAACTCTACCATCTGGTGAGCAAGATGTATGAGACAGGTGAAATACCCTCAGACTTCAAGAAGAATATAATAATTCCAATCCCAAAGAAAGCAGCTGTTGACAGATGTGAAAATTACCGAACTATCAGTTTAATAAGTCACAGCTGCAAAATACTAACGCGAATTCTTTACAGACGAATGGAAAAACTGGTAGAAACGGACCTTGGGGAAGATCAGTTTGGATTCCGTAGAAATGTTGGAACACGTGAGGCAATACTAACCTTACGACTTATCTTAGAAGAAAGATTAAGAAAAGGCAAACCTACGTTTCTAGCATTTGTAGACTTAGAGAAAGCTTTTGACAATGTTAACTGGAATACTCTCTTTCAAATTCTGAAGGTGGCAGGTATAAAATACAGGGAGCGAAAGGCTATTTACAATTTGTACAGAAATCAGATGGCAGTTATAAGAGTCGAGGGGCATGAAAGGGAAGCAGTGGTTGGGAAAGGAGTGAGACAGGGTTGTAGCCTCTCCCCGATGTTATTCAATCTGTATATTGATCAAGCAGTAAAGGAAACAAAAGAAAAATTCGGAGTAGGTATTAAAATCCATGGAGAAGAAATAAAAACTTTGAGGTTCGCCGATGACATTGTAATTCTGTCAGAGACGGCAAAGGACTTGGAAGAGCAGTTGAACGGAATGGACAGTGTCTTGAAAGGAGGATATAAGATGAACGTCAACAAAAGCAAAACGAGGATAATGGAATGTAGTCAAATTAAATCGGGTGATGCTGAGGGAAATAGATTAGAAAATGAGACACTTAAAGTAGTAAAGGTGTTTTGCTATTTAGGGAGTAAAATAACTGATGATGGTCGAAGTAGAGAGGATATAAAATGTAGACTGGCAATGGCAAGGAAATCGTTTCTGAAAAAGAGAAATTTGTTAACATCGAATATAGATTTAAGTGTCAGGAAGTCGTTTCTGAAAGTATTTGTATGGAGTGTAGCCATGTATGGAAGTGAAACATGGACGATAACTAGTTTGGACAAGAAGAGAATAGAAGCTTTCGAAATGTGGTGCTACAGAAGAATGCTGAAGATAAGGTGGGTAGATCACGTAACTAATGAGGAGGTATTGAATAGGATTGGGTAGAAGAGAAGTTTGTGGCACAGTTTGACTAGAAGAGGGGATCGGTTGGTAGGACATGTTTTGAGGCGTCAAGGGCTCACAAATTTAGCATTGGAGGGCAGCATGGAGGGTAAAAATCGTAGAGGGAGACCAAGAGATGAATACACTAAGCAGATTCAGAAGGATGTAGGTTGCAGTAGGTACTGGGAGATGAAGAAGCTTGCACAGGATAGAGTAGCATCGAGAGCTGCATCAAACCAGTCTCAGGACTGAAGACCACAACAACAACAACAAATTGAGACACATTAAATATAAAGTTGTTTCAATTAATATTGATCCTGACTATCCGGCGGTGAGTACTAAGAAGATGAAAATCATTATACATCAAAACAAGAAATGAAATGAGAGATGTCTATTCAGAATATTTATTCAAGATAAACGGTTTAATTTCATTATTAATAGCCTAGTGTCCAACTTCAAAGCTCGATAAGAAACAGTGAAGCATTTGGATGTTTTTCTTTTTATGGAAATATTGAAAGAAGACTAATGGTCAAGTCGCTGAGGAATACAAGTTGTTTATCAATAAGTACCATAATAATGTCACAACATATTTAGAGAATAAATTAAAGATTTGAAAACAATTGATACTTTTACTTTGAAGGTATCACTTTGGAAACATTAGACCTCTTGATTAAGATGCACAAGCTTTAAACTTCAAGCCTAATTCCATATGACTGCAAAGAATTGCAAATCTTTTATACTCTTCCAATGATGGTAGCCGAAGCAGAAAGGTCGTTCAGGACGCTGGCTCATTTTAAGAATTAAGAATGGTCTCAGATTAACTCATAGATTCGGGGAAGTTGGCCACAGAATATAACTTTACAACGCAACTCGACCTTGATGCTGTAACTCAAATATTTGCTGAACAAACGACTCACAAAGTGCCACTGGCAAAGCTACAGGTAAGTAGGTTATAATATACTGCCGCTCGCACCACTCATTGTGGTTCAAATGCAAGCGCGCTGATGACTGTTTACTGAAATGTGTGTACATACCAGGGAAGATGCGGGGACAGAACACGCCATGTCGTAGCGTCACTGGCACCAGACGATTCGTCAGTGTACGAAAGACTACAACACTCAGCCTCGTGTTTTAAGGTTAGTTAGAAGCAAATTAAATGAATTTAAAAAAATTAAATTATATTTAGCGTACGTATATTTTACAATTATTATGATTACTAATTAGTATCTGAAGTCAAACTTGTAAGTTCAGCAACCGTATTAGTATTCCCCTTCCCGTGTAGATCTCTGCCGAGTTACTGTCCAGTTCCCTTTCTGTGACGGTTTCGGGTTCTTGATAACTGTCTTCATCAGTACATTTCACACCAAAGTTTATTATCTTATTTTCATTCTTCTACTCCATGAAAGCGTCATGTCACTTATATTCTTTCTCCATATATTTAAGCTTAACACACTTATGGGTCTCATTGACGTGTTACTTCTTTCAAAACAACTACATTGGGAAATTGGAGACCTGGTTTGCGACTTTTTTTGTTTGACCTCATTATAAATGATTTTGATTGTAACAGAGCATTACACAGGATGTATCATAATAACGTTTTTCTAATTTTCTCAAATAATCTAGAGGGAATGAAACCAATATGCAGTGAAGTGTCGTGTTGAACTCTTGCTAGGATGAAGGAAACTGTATCTTGTAACAAAAATTCTGGAAAACCCTTACTGCCAAACGAAAGTGAAATTTAGAGCACGACATTAGCCAATGATATGTCACTCAATTGTGCTGCAAACTGTTTTTGATTCTACGAAATTATTATAATAAAGAAAATTCAAAATATATTTATATTTAAATTGTAGCTAGCGCAATGTATCGTAGTTATAATTGAAAATGTTGATCGAAATCAGAAAGGCGAATCCAAAAAACGGGCTCGGAAAAAAATTACTCCCTGAGGACAGGAGACTGAACTTCCAGCTTGTCTTTCCGCACTTTCGTAGAAACACAAGGTTACGCATTTTAGCACTTGAAACTAAGTAAATAAATTTGAAAGAACGTATTCTGTTACTTAAAGTCACAAATAAACTTCAGTGTTCCTTGTTTCCATGGTAAGAACAGTAGCTGTAACAAAAGCTTCTGAATTCTTAATGATGAGCACCGGCTTTTGCATAAAAAAACGAAGCATTTGCAGGCACTGTATTATTGATAAGTTACGTTAATGTTCGGGTAGTCTACGACAACAGAAAATTAGGCACAGTTTCTCTGATAGTCTGTATATGAACTTCCTGTTCTGCGTCGGAACACACTGCGCAATTTCTTCGGGTTAATCTGCTTCACAAATAGAATGCAATGTTATGTCACTGTCTGTAAAATTTCTTCGAATGTGTTACCGGCTTTCTAAAACAGTATCCAACATGTCTCCGATGATACATGTGCCTATACTACCGGTCTACCCTGATTCAACTTCTTTCGCCATGAACAACTGTTGGTTCGCTCAAATTCGCTGGGAAATATCTCGTGCACCGTATGGTACTGAAGTATAAATTGCATTTATAATCAAATATTCAGCGTTTAATAATAAATTATATTTATACTATATTTCATTATAAAGATCATTTTATGAGTATCTCCATTGTTCTCCAATTTATGTTAGTTTTAAATCATGTCAAACCTTGCTTACAACAAAATTAAAATTGTACTGTTATATTTGGAGTTGTGGCACAATGAAAAAGCCTATCTCAGGCCCTGCATTGGTTCTAAGCGGCCCTGGTTACAGTTATCGATTTGCCGAACCTAGTTACTTATTAGCCGCGAAATGAAGGAATATTTTATTAATAAAGAACTCAAGATCAGACGTAAATCCTGATTACCGAGTTACGGTCATTCAAATTCTCCCCAACTACACTCCTGGAAATGGAAAAAAGAACACATTGACACCGGTGTGACAGACCCACCATACTTGCTCCGGACACTGCGAGAGGGCTGTACAAGCAATGATCACACGCACGGCACAGCGGACACACCAGGAACCGCGGTGTTGGCCGTCGAATGGCGCTAGCTGCGCAGCATTTGTGCACCGCCGCCGTCAGTGTCAGCCAGTTTGCCGTGGCATACGGAGCTCCATCGCAGTCTTTAACACTGGTAGCATGCCGCGACAACGTGGACGTGAACCGTATGTGTAGTTGACGGACTTTGAGCGAGGGCGTATAGTGGGCATGCGGGAGGCCGGGTGGACGTACCGCCGAATTGCTCAACACGTGGGGCGTGAGGTCTCCACAGTACATCGATGTTGTCGCCAGTGGTCGGCATAAGGTGCACGTGCCCGTCGACCTGGGACCGGACCGCAGCGACGCACGGATGCACGCCAAGACCGTAGGATCCTACGCAGTGCCGTAGGGGACCGCACCGCCACTTCCCAGCAAATTAGGGACACTGTTGCTCCTGGGGTATCGGCGAGGACCATTCGCAACCGTCTCCATGAACCTGGGCTACGGTCCCGCACACCGTTAGGCCGTTTTCCGCTCACGCCCCAACATCGTGCAGCCCGCCTCCAGTGGTGTCGCGACAGGCGTGAATGGAGGGACGAATGGAGACGTGTCGTCTTCAGCGATGAGAGTCGCTTCTGCCTTGGTGCCAATGATGGTCGTATGCGTGTTTGGCGCCGTGCAGGTGAGCGCCACAATCAGGACTGCATACGACCGAGGCACACAGGGCCAAAACCCGGCATCATGGTGTGGGGAGCGATCTCCTACACTGGCCGTACACCGCTGGTGATCGTCGAGGGGACACTGAATAGTGCACGGTACATCCAAACCGTCATCGAACCCATCGTTCTACCATTCCTAGACCGGCAAGGGAACTTGCTGTTCCAACACGACAATGCACGGCCGCATGTATCCCGTACCACCCAACGTGCTCTAGAAGGTGTAAGTCAACTACCCTGGCCAGCAAGATCTCCGGATCTGTCTCCCATTGAGCATGTTTGGGACTGGATCAAGCGTCGTCTCACGCGGTCTGCGCGTCCAGCACGAACGCTGGTCCAACTGAGGCGCCAGGTGGAAATGGCATGGCAAGCCGTTCCACAGGACTACATCCAGCATCTCTACGATCGTCTCCATGGGAGAATAGCAGCCTGCATTGCTGCGAAAGGTGGATATACACTGTACTAGTGCCGACATTGTGCATGCTCTCTTGCCTGTGTCTATGTGCCTGTGGTTCTGTCAGTGTGATCATGTGATGTATCTGACCCCAGGAATGTGTCAATAAAGTTTCCCCTTCCTGGGACAATGAATTCACGGTGTTCTTATTTCAATTTCCAGGAGTGTATATTCTGACAGGTGTACACAGTTCATATTCTGGAATGAACTAAAAAAACGATACGTTGTACAATAATTAATTTGCAACGGTATGTGATCGTATTTTGACTGACTGATATACGTGCCAAATACTTATGATGGTCGGGTGCACATTAAATTTCAAACCATCAAACTAGTTGAGTAGTTTCAAACAGGGTTTCAGTTCGCAAGTGCCAAGTCGATATGGCTAGAAGCAGGTGGCCTCAGTGAGGAACTTGTCACGTGACAACGCTTTATGGAAGATCACTTCCGCAAAGCGAGGAGTTAAGTCTTTAATCTCTGACTGATTAACATTTCACTTGATCCAATAAATCAACAAAAATATCTGAAAACATCAAATTGTCCACTGTAACGAGACGAACGAATTGACTATTTGTAACTGTTTCTACATTTAAAACGCGGAGTGTTGCAGATATTTTTCTGCTTAATGCATTTTTTTTACGATCTGTGTTATAAATCTTACAGTGCGCTAACGCTTATAGTTACGCTACCATATTATGAGAGATATATTTATGCTACCAGGAGATAGAGGAAATGAAAGGCATTTGATACAGCTAAATGTAGTGAACACCATCTTTCAAACCTGTGGCTTTTCGTTCTTGGTCTTAAGTTATTGATCTTTCGCTGGTAGCTACGATGATAGTTTCTGACCCCTCTTCCATAAAAGTCACTAATAACATCGTAACTTTTTGCAAGAGATTCGTGTGTTGCAGCACTGAAGGCAGTTATGTGATACTCTTACGCTATGCTGCACTGGTACTTCAAAATTACACGCCTTAATTTGCGATGACAGACTTTACGGAATTTATGTAACTTGTTTGTGATTATTAAGACTTTAAACGCCTAACAGAATGTAATGGGATTTAATTGTACGATGTTTCAAATGCTGATATATATATTGTATTTAAGACAAACATTCTCCAGTGTGAGACTAGCTGAATGAATAAATAGTTACCCTTCTTTCTTATACCTGAATATCGCCGACAACTGTTGTTTACGACTTTTCGTTATAGTTTTGCAAGTATCATTTATTTGCTAACTTCCCAGCCTTCACTATCTACTCAAGACTGTCAACAATTACGGTACTGAACCTGTGACTTAGCAAGTGAGCTAATGCCGTTGACATACACTACATGATCAAAAGTATCCGGAAACCTGGCTGAAAGTGACTTACAAATTCGTGGCGCCCTCCATCGATAATGCTGAAATTCAATATGGTGTTGGCCCACCCTTAGCCTCGATGAAAGCATCAACTCTCCCGAGCATACCATCAATCAGGTGCTGGAAGATTTCCTGGGGAAAGGAGCCCACTCTTCACGGAGTGCTGCACTGAGGAGAGGTATCGATGTCGTTCGATGAGGCCTGCCACGAAGTTGGCGTTCCAAAATATCCCTAAGGTATTCTGTAGGATCAATTCTCTGTGCAGGCCATTCCATTATAGGGATGTTGTTGTCGTGTAACCGCTCCGCCACAGGCCGTGCATTATAAACAGGTACTTGATCGTGTTGAAAGATGCATTCGTCATCCCCGAATTGCTCCTCAGCAGTAGGAAGCAAGAAAGTGCTTTAAACATCAATGTAGGCCTGCGCAGTGATATCGTCACGCAAAACAACAACTGGTGCCCGCCCGCCCCCCCCCCCCCCCCCCCCCCATGAAAAACACGACCACACAGTAACTCCACGGCCTCGGAATTTTACTGTTGGCACTACACACGCTGGCAGATGACGTTCAACGTCCATTCGCCATACCCACACACTGCCATCGGATCGCCACATTGTGTACCGTGATTCGTCACTCCACACAACGTTCTTCCACTGTTCAGTCGTCCAATGTTTAACCTCCTTACAGCAAGCGAGGCGTCGTTTGGCATTTGCCGGCGTCATGTGTGGCTTATGAGCAGCAGCTAGACCATGAAATTCAAGTTTTCTCACCTCCCATCTAACTGTCATAGTACTTGCAGTGGATCCTGATGCAGTTTGGAATTCCTGTGTGATGATCGGGATGTCTATCACACATTAGGACCCTCTTCAACTGCCGGCGTTCTCTGTCAGTCAACACAGGAGTTCTGCCAGTACGCTTTTGTGCTGCACCTGTCCCTTCACGTTTACATTTCACTATCACAACGGAAACAGTGGACCAAGGAATGTTTAGGAGTGTGGAAGTCTCACGTACAGACGTATGACACAAGTGACACCCAATCACCTGACCACGTTCGAAGTCCGTGAGTTCCACGGAGCGCCCCATTCTGCTCTCTCACGATGTCTAATGACTACTAAGGTTTCTGATACGGAGTACCTGGCAGTAAGTGGCAGCGCATTGCACCTAATATGAAAAACATATGTTTCTGGGGGTTTTCGGATACTTTTGATCACATAGTGTGTATTCCTACCACCTGGGCTGTTGGGATTTGAATCAGGCAATTCACAGCTACGCTGGTTACGTACTGAGTCAGAGTATTACTCTATGGGTAGGTTACAAAATGGTTCAAATGGCTCTGAGCACTATGGGACACAACTGCTGAGGTCATTAGTCCCCTATAACTTAGAACTAGTTAAGCCTAACTAACCTAAGGACATCACAAACATCCATGCCCGAGGCAGGATTCGAACTGCGACCGTAACGGTCTTGCGGTTCCAGACTGCAGCGCCTTTAACCGCACGGCCACTTCGGCCGGCCGGGTAGGTTACAACTTAATCCATTGCTCCATTAACTTTTAGAATTAGTTGATCACATGTGTGCTGTATAAAACTATACAGGCCTTCCGATTTCAAGAAATTCGTTAACCTTCTTTTCCTGTTGGGATCTTAGGTTTGTTAGAAAGTACTACATACGGTGTGCAATTTGCTAGCACATGTTTCGTATTGAAAATACTAAAGAAACACCAAGTTAGAGAGCGTAGTAATTGTTTTCATCCCAAAAACATACGTACATTGCATGTGAGGACAAATGTATCCCATGCAAGTGGGACATTTTGAAATATATTTTACCAAAATACAGATTTTTTAATCATTTGCGCATCGTAAAATCGCTAATAAACTGAGTGGTAAAAATAAATGGAATGTAGTCGAAACACTGCGTAATTTTGTTAAAAGAATGTTGATTGTCATCAACGGCCAGACAAAACTTGATGAAACTAAACAAAGATGGCGGCTATGTAATTTTTATTGCCTGAGATAATGCATAAACATCGTAAGTAAATTCAGTGGCTATTAAATAGACAATTATACAATTAAATTACGTAAATTCAACTGTAATTCAATTAATTATTTCACTGAAGTGGCCTTGTCAATTTTATTACAGCTGAAAATGCAATACGTAGATTTTTGCAGTACCGGATTTCGTGGTGTTCGTAATGACATGGTTTGTTTTGTTCAGCTATTTCTGCTTAAGCAAATTAAAAACGGGACATATTAAAATGACGTAGGACATGAATTACCGATAGAGATCAGCAGTTATTCTGTTCAGCGCTCAAATAATTATACATATTTTTCACTATTTAAATGTATTACAGCGCATGATATAGGCGAACGCACTGAAACGCGAAAACAATGCAAAAAATTGATTGTGCGATTGAGACTTTACATTAAAGATGTAAGTGATTTGTCCATTTGCTTAAATCACAAAAATACGTAGCACAAGAAACATAAAAATATTCCAGTTGATGCTTGGAGCCGGCCGGTGTGGCCGTGCGGTTAAAGGAGCTTCTGCCTGGAATCGCGTGACCGCTCCGGTCGCAGGTTCGAATCCTGCCTCGGGCATGGATGTGTGTGCTGTCCTTAGGTTACTTAGGTTTAAGTAGTTCTAAGTTCTAGGGGACTGATGACCACAGATGTTAAGTCCCATAGTGCTCAGAGCCATTTGAACCATTTTGATGCTTGAATCTGTCCGGTTACAACTGAAAATGTAACTTTACATTAGGATGCACGTGTGTTTGAATCGATGCCTCCGCTTCACAAAGAAAAGCGCTTGTTGCAGCAGTACACGCATTTCCTTGTTGCAGAAAATGTGAATAACTTAAATGTTGTGTGTGCTGTTGTTTAAGTATATGCGGTCATCAGCACACTCGTTTTTGTAAAAGTAACAATCTGCGACTGAAGCCTTTTAATACTCATGTTGTTTCTAAGAACTAATGGTACCGCTGCTTTGACAGAAATCGCGTACAGGTGAATATTTAGTAGTGTGGGAGAGCTATCCGGATATTAACCTCCGTGTGCATGTAGCGTGTGTTATAGCTATGCCAACGGGTAGGCGCTGAGTCGCCTTAGGTAGCAGGTCGGTCTCCATAGAGCTGCGATACCTAGAAGACCACTCTGCTTTTCTTTTGTCAACAGAAGCAGTAAAATACGTGTAATGTGATTACAGATCCCGCAAAATGTGACATCCGATCTCTAACACGATTTTTAGTGCCAAAAATCTCAACGCTGTTGTCATGCATAGCTGTATAGTGACCAAATGAGTAAAAGGATTGTGGGCCAATAGAGCTCTTCATGTAGTGGTGAAAGGACGAGCATTTATTTTGATGACGGGGCTGCCCGTCCGTCAATAGCAACACCCAAGTGATACAGAAAATTGATGAAGAAAAGGAGGAAACCGGCGTATCTAGGTACTAAGTAAGTAAAACAATTTTACGTAGAGTTCTTAAGGAGTGAGTTAGTGATTAAACAATTATGGTACCACACGTTCTGTGCTCTTGGGTTCCAAAATACCTTTGTGACCGCTACACACTCAGTGCACGACTTCTTCTCGAAACTTCTTCCATTACGATGAGGAAGGAGAAGACTTCGTAAAAAGAATCGTGACCGGCGTCGAGACATTTGTTTGCTATGCATCCGCGTTTGTGTAAGCCCGGAAAACTAACAGAAGCATGCCACATTAGGTTGGCCGGAAAGATTGTGGATACAGTCCTTTCTTCCTTATTTATATGATAAAAGCGTTTTTCTCGGGATTTTTAAACTGGAATGAAATCAATTCTATTATAAAGCTGAAAAGAGCCACTTCAAACAAATGTTGTGCTCTGTAAGGCTGTCGTATTTTTGCAAGATAGTTCTTGGGCACACACAAACGCTGTGGCGTCTGTTGAAATGGGATATCAGAACCAAAGCCCATATTTGGCTTCAACTGATTTCCGTCTTCTCAGACACAAGACGAAGTGACTTTTTCTCCAACGATTGGACTCAAATCAGAAATTCAGGATTGTGCAATGGGTTATCTGCAATTTCAGGAGAAAGAATTTTGTGTTGAGGGCATTTGTCAACTACTTAAGAGGTAGGATTATCGACGAAGAAATTCAAGGTTGTGTCATGGGCTATCTGCAATCTCAAGCGGAAGACTTTTATGCTGAGGGTATTTGTCAACTCCTTCAGAGGTAGTATAAACGACGAACACATTGAAGATTCTGTCATGGGCTACTTGTAATCTCAGGAAGAAGAATTTTACGCAGAGTGCATCATTTTGTCAGGTGCTTAAGAGGTACGATAATTACTTAAAAGTGAGTGGTGATTACAAAGAAATAGTAGTTAGATTTCCGTAATGCACTTTCTATAACTTTTACAGTACTTCAGCACAAGTTACTTTCCGGACAACCTCGTCCTCTCCGCCTGCCGCAGTGCGCGTGCCGTGTGCCGTGTGCTAGCTAAGCGGCCGCCTTCGGCCAGGTCGACACGAGCCCGGCCAGGGCCTCAACGGTTAATTACCGGCCTGATCGCATAGCAGCTGCGCGCTCGAGCCGGCGCTATGTAATAACGCACCGGCGGATCCGCGCGCGTCAAAGGCTAAAGGGATGCCTGCCTCCCAGGCGCTGCGCTGCGCGGCGGGCAATCCCCTCGGGACGGGACGCCTACTTGCCGTAGGCGCGGTGCTCCCAGCCTCCTAGCGGATGGAGACTGCAGTGCCACTTATTGCTGACTCACAGGCGCGCTTTCCTTGGCTCACTCTCACTAGCTACAAACCTGAAACTCAACACACAGTAATCAGTAAATGTTTGAAGTATATCTTTATCCACCTGGTCTCAAAAACGGATGTCGAGTCCTCCAGGAACGACGAGATAAAAAACAGTGAATTTATCTTTAAAGTGACGAAGAATTCTTCTGTTTACAGCAAAAAAATTATCAGACCTTCCTGTCTTTAGTGACGAAGAAGAAATTAGTCAAATACGTGAACAGATATTGTTGCAATATTTCAACAAAGTCGCTAACTAAATTCCTTGCCCTTCAGTGGTGGGCTCTATTTCTTTGGACAAATCTCACTTATTTTCGCTGTTTATCATGATTACATCAACGTACTTTGTCCAAATGCTTTCCAAGAGGTTGGTTCAAATGGCTCTGAGTACTATTCGACTTAACTTCTGAGGTCATCAGTCGCCTAGAACTGAGAACTAATTAAACCTAACTAACCTAAGGACATCACACACATCCATCCCCGACGCAGGATTCGAACCTGCGACCGTAACGGTCACGCGGTTGCAGGCTGTAGCGCCTATAACCGCACGGCCACTCCGGCCGGCTTCCCAAGAGGGTAGATTTCATCATTAATTTACGTTGTCAAATCCTCTTTATGCGAAGCGCAGTGTTTTCCATCTACAAGGAGTTTTATACAAGTTTTGTTTGTCTTCATCGCAAATTATTGTTCAGGTTATCGATTTCAATTGTTACAAAATCAGCTACAGATCATAGAAAACTTTGTTACAGCAGACAACACTAGAATCCAATAATTTTTACGTCATCTAGATTATTGTTTAACATTCTAAACTGGTAATATGAATAATAATTTACTAACAGTACAAATGGAAGTGGTACTGAACAATCAAATCATGTACTCCATAGGTCAGCAAAGTCAAGTTGTATACAACTGTTTTACATTCCTCGATAGGTAGAGGACACAACATGCCAAATGTCGTAAGTGCAGTGGATGTTAAATCAACTGCTTTGTCATTGCTAAATCATGTTTCTGGATAGGTAAGGTGTCCTTTTATTTTACGATTCCAATTCTTCCATGTACCTATATGCTGCTGAATAGCTGCTTATTATTGTTTAGTGTTGTTGCATCAGTTGCTAGTTAACTTAGTAAATAATCACTGTTGAGTTTCCTGTAAATGTACTGGCTTCGCCTATGTTTTGTGCTGGGCTGCTTGTTCTCCCCCACTTCCATGATTTCTTGTTCGGTTTTAGCTTGAACTGACAATCTCAAGAATATTTGATAGCAACTAACAAGCGAAGAAAGTCAGCTCTATTGGTTCTAATACTGTCGAAACATTTCTTATACATTAGCTCATAAACTTGTCTTTTGTCAGAATTCAAATAGGACCCTCCTATCGCATGCGCAATCGTTCGGTACCATGAAGTGTACTTTTGAATATTTTAATGTGTGCTTGCAGTTTTTGGACGTTCTTCACGTGTATCTTCTTCTATCGAAGTACGACACCTTTTGATTCCATCGCCGATTTTTAACTGTAGGTAATTAAACAACAAACTCTTAATAAATTTTCACCAATATCGGGTGAATATCTGGCGGCGTCAAATATTTCTTAACAAACAAGTTCTTTCAAGCCTATGGACTTTCCATGATACGAAACACTGTATGCGAACGGCTAGCAGCAGTGCAGAATCCTCCTCCATGAGCCGCACGTCGTTCGGTAGTCAATGTTGTCGTCACAGTGAACCTACAAACAGTTCTCTCTTACTGCACATGCAGCATTCATCTCTTTCTCTCTCTCTCTCTATCTCTTTGTAGGACAACACCACCCTTAAGCAGTGCTATTTCTCAATAAGACACCAGTGCCTCTAAACGTTGATATATTGTTAAGTGAACGTGCAAGATTATGGTGGAATATCATACTTGTTTAGTTTATTCACAGAATAAATACCGAGGAACAGCAGAGCACGGCAGTGCAATGTACTCCACGTATTTTCTAATAAAAAAAACTATCAAATAATAACTGCTATTTACACATTACAAACATCTGACAACCGAAATAACGTAACTGAGATTGAAACCGTGTTGAATTAATAACAACGTATCTAAATCGTAACATAACACAGGCGAATGTATATTTTGAATATTTTTCTGTGATAAAACGTCATGAGCAAGTTGGTGTTCACACTCCAAAGGTAAATGCAGTATATTTACCATATTTTCCAATGGAAAGATAAATATCTGACACTTGTTGACAGCTATTTGCACATAGCAAACCTCTGACCGCTTAAATACAATAATTGAGGTTGAAAACGTGTGGTATGAAAACTACCATGTATAAATATTTAACATAAAAAGGACAATGTATGTTTTAAACATTGCAGTGAAACAAAATGTCATGAGAAAATCTGATCGGCACAGCCCAACATTAAATGTTTTGAAAGAATATGTAGAATTTTTATTTTTATCGTGTCTTTCCGTACTGTAATGCGCTGTTTGAAGTTCATTATTCATTATACAGCAATAAATTGCACTTTACAAATTACATAACATCATCTTAAAACAGTTGGAGAAAAACAGCTGGACATTAGTGGAGCAACCCGAAACCTCACCAATCCTGCTAAACAATAAATTTAGACGGGACGAAATCCACAACTAACAACGGGCAGACCATGAAATACAGCATATCGAAATCGAAGAACTTGATAGTTCTGAAATGTCACATTTTTTCCTGCTGTATCATAATGTCGTGGCTATATTCCGTCTGCACGCGAGCAAGCGATTTCCTTACCTATGAGGGAGGTGGTCTGTACACCGGAAGAGTGAATGTCAGATCGATTTTCAACAACTCAAATGTAGTTACTCTGCATTTTATACAAAAGAAATTTTCGTTTTCAAACAAGAAGAAAAAGTTAATGTAAGTATATCTTTTGTTTTATGTACGTATATAACCTGATCAGATTAGAATATTAAGGTACTGTCTTATATCGGACCAGAGTCTCACATATGCAGTACTATTTCCACTCAGTAACTGTCTAGGAGAGAAGAATAATTTTCATGTTACAAATAGTAATAAGACAGAATTGTAGAACTGAATATAATCTGAATGTGTGCAGAGACAATGTGACTAACTAGTAATAAGAACTAATAAAGATAATACTCGGGGTACTACTGCTACCAATGTTACCACTACTACTTCCACTAATAATAACAACAATAAAATGTATAGGTTACGAAAGTGATACTTTCTCACATAGAGAGCTCTAAGGGAGAGAAAATTAGACAGATTGCACCAACTGGGAGCATTCGAAATGAAGATTTGATTGGGGAGAAAGTGAAATAGTATAACGAGTATGTATAGGGACAAAGGTCGACTATACTGTTGCTTCAGTAGACGTGTTATTAACTGCCTTTTAAAACAGTAGAAATTTCTTAGTTGTCTGATATAATGAGGGAAGTCATTCTACGGTCAAATTTCTGCTATTGACAAGGGCCTCGAGAAACCAGCTGAGTGATAGGGCCAGAAATGATTTTGCTCTATTGGGAACGACTGTCGTCAACTATTGTATCCCCCTTTATTTTACGCTGTTCAATTAATCATTGAAAACCAGTGTATGTCTACATGAGCGACATCTGGTGAACTTACAACACAAACATCTTGTGGCTACTGTACGGCATATTGTTTTGAACAGTAGTGCTACTGACAACATGACTCGTGCATATGATGTTGTTTATATATATTTAACGATGCTGGTGCTGATTTTGTATTTAACATTTGACGATGCCACAATGGCTGCATTACATTAGGACTTTGTTTTATAAAACAGGTATGCTTCTTCATACTTAAGGCGCACAAACGCATTTATATGTCGGTAGTACTTTTCATTGTGGTCTATTTATTGTTTTTAAGCTATAGACAATCTATGTTTATGTTTTTTCCCATTTTTGTTGTAGATCTGATGATGGTCATTATAGACTGAAAACGGTAATCTGTTAACAAAGTGTTTGTGACCATAGACGTAATTTAAAGGGAACTTATTGTATATACGGGTCACTGTTTTATTCACGACAGTGTCGCAGCTTGTGAAACAATGCATTTCCTCAGGGTTCTGCCAATACGTTGTAGTCTTCGCTTTGCTTTCCCCACAACATCATTTACATGATCATTTCAACTTAGATTATTCGAAACAGTAGCCCCTAAGTGCTTAGCAGAATTAACAGCCTTTAGATTTGTACAACTTATCGTGTAACCGAAATTTAGCGGATTCCTTCTGGTACTCATGTGGATGACTTCGCACTTTTCATTATTCAGTGTCAATTGGCATTTTTCGCACCATACAGACAGCTTGTCTGAATCTTTTGCAATTAGTTTTGATCATCTTTGACTCTAAAAAAGGTAAATGGCAGCATCATTTGCAGACAATCTAAGAGCACTACTCGGATTTTCTCCTAAATCGTTTACGTGGGTCAGGAACAGCAGACGCCCTAAACACTGCCTTGGGGAAAGCCAGATATTACTTCTATAGAATGAAAAATCAGTCCAACTTAAAAAAATTACTTTTTTATTCATTCGATGACTTGTTTGGGGCCAAGACCTATTTTCAAATAAGCGCCGAGAATGGCATTTAAGAAGATGTCAAAAATGTACAATGAACATTTACAATGCATACAGTTCTCTGTATGCACTGTAAATGTTGATTACACACCACTGCAGATCGACGTTAGCGATATGGCTCTGTAATTCAACAGTTTTTCCTATTTCCTTACTATTTCAACCAACCTTCGTACACATATCCCTCACTGTCAGACATCAATTACTCCCAGGGTAAGAACTACCTACCTGTCATAGGTTAGGAGACATGACGTCATAAACAATGAGACACAAGAGATATGGCGTCATAGAAAATGAGATACGTGAAAAACTGACGCATTACGCATGAAGTTTACATTTGTTACTTCTCTGCTCCTAACTTAATACACAATAATTTTCACAGACTGTACCCACATACTTCTCGCTTAGTTCAAATGATTATGTGTAACTGCACAAGTGGTCTACACGGATCAGAGACTCATTATGACTGCGAGAGATAGATTATCTCTGACTCGTGGTATAAAAACTCTGTGGATATAATGTACAACATTAAGTATACCACGGTCTTATTTACTTTTGATTTAGAATTGCGGAGAGTAGGAGGAAATATAAGATTTTCCATTCAAGTAACCAGATATTATTCAGCCATAATAATCTGACTTCAGTTTGAGGGGGAGAGAAGTTCAAGTACGAGGCAATGATCAGGAGATATGGTACCACAAACACTGAGATGCGCGAGAGACTCTCGCATCATTCATGACATTTAAATTTATTGCTTCTTTTCTACCAGTTATATTCACAACTTATTTCATGATGTCATACCTATGACTCCATGAGCATGAGATGTGTGAAGAAGTACCGCATGATGCATGAAGTTTTAATAAATTTGTTCTTTACTACTAAGACACTCCTACAGTCGAGTCAATTTAAGGGAATCCCTGACACTTGGCAGCACCTTTAACAGCTTTCAACTACGAAGCGCTAACGGCTGTAGGAGAAAACAATTGCCGTCTGTAGAGCTATGAAGACGCGTTGGTACAAAATGACGCTGTAGACTCGTCAAGCAGTTGCGCCCAGCGTACTGAAACTGTCTGCGATGATCTCACAGTCAACTGCATAATTTCAAAGGTCTTTCCATGAATACATGTCAACTGACTTTTTCAATATTGCATCACACATACTCATTTATTGTTTTCGTTTCGGATAGAATGTTGGCAAAACGAACACACGAGCGGTTCAAAAATGGCTCTGAGCACTATGGGACTCAACTGCTGAGGTCATTAGTCCCCTAGAACTTAGAACTAGTTAAACCTAACTAACCTAAGGACATCACAAACATCAATGCCCGAGGCAGGATTCGAACCTGCGACCGTAGCGGTCTTGCGGTTCCAGACTGCAGCGCCTTTAACCGCACGGCCACTTCGGCCGGCGAACACACGGGCGGTGCCGAGTTTGTCAGATAGAGATGAATGTAATCTTCTCGCTTACAAGCGACGCCGCTTGGAAGAAAAGGTTCGAGCTTTCGCTGCCGAGTTTACAGTGAGCTACCTAACATGCCTCACTTCACGTGCATAACTTCCGCTCTGTCTGGAAGGTTCCAGACCCTACAGTCGCGCCTCTACAGGGTGACTCAGCTGCTCCTACCTATGTAGTTTTATGTAACCCGCAATATTATATCCACCCTCCATAAACCACACGCGAGATTTTCGTGTTTTTGGGCTCGCTTCACGAAAACTGTTGGTCCTACAGAAGGACCTTTTTGTAGGAAATTTAATGTAGTTACATTTTTAATACGATAGTTTTTCGCAGGAGGCCTCGGTCTTCCAGTTATTCAAGAAAAATATGTGAAAGTGATCTTCAAAAGCAACTCCACTCCTACACTCATTCCTCATCAGTCAGTGTTTCTAGTATGTTGTTCGAGATACTGCCTCTTACTGCTGTACGAAAATTTCCGACTACACGAACTATTCCCCATATTAGACGTCCTTTGGTCTGTATTCAGTGCGCTATTTTGCCACCTGCATAGTCCGGTATTTCGTTAATGTTCACAATGAGACCTACCCATGACGGTAACGGGAAAAGAACTGACTGTTGTAAGCGTTACGCTAAAATTAACTATGTTGAGAATTCAATCTAAACTTAACCCTACAAGCGCAGTAGTTTCACGGTCAGGAGGCATGATGTATATGACGGTGTAATTGTTTATTTTATGCCGTTAGTATTCACAAAACTGTTAGGTAAAATCTACACAAGCGTGAGTTTTCCCGACTTGTAAGTGCTCGACTAACCTGGTGGCTAAATAAACTCAGTCAATGAAGACCAAAAAATGTCAAATGTGCGAAATAATTCGTGCAGTCGCAAATTTCTTTATAATCCTAGGCGGCAGTGCCACGAACAGCCTTTCAGAAATTCTGTGCGTTGGGGCTGAGTGTGGGGCCGAGTTGAATAACACAAGATCTTGGCCCCTAGAGAAAATATTTCCCGGTACAAAATTTAATTACATTAAATTTCCTACAACAAGATCTTGCTCATTTTTCTGTATCACTAACAGTTTGTGTGGAGTGGCCGAGAAAATACATAAATATCGCGTTTGTTTTTGAACGTCAAATATAATATTATGGATCGGTTAAGCCTACATCGGTAGGGGCTTGTGACGCACCATGCGAGGCAGCCTGACCCAGCGAGGGAAATAACCCTTGTTATCCCATGAAACAGCACGTACTGGCAGTTGGGTGGTAGTGCTGACCAGCTCAGCTCTGTGCCTGCAGGCGAGCCGGAATGAACGAGACGTTCTTTGCCCACTTTAAGCATGCCAGTTAGCGACGCTCTTCACTGACATAATCGTCGGGCACGCCCTGCAGTCTTTCTCAAACGATTTTGTAAAAACTAATCAGAAAAAAATATTAATTTTCACGTTACGTGTAACTTTAAACATCATCTTCACGGTGAAGTGCCCAGAATGTCGATAATAGTCATACTTACTGTGCTATTCCCATTTAAGTAAGACGCTGTGCGAAATTCGAAAAAGTGTAAAATGAAAAATTTGGATGGCTATGATATTGCGTTTAGTGCATATTACACCACATTTTGCTGCAAATAAAATTTAATTGTTCTTTAGACTTGAGAGGAAGTGTGTATCTGTCTCCAATCTCGAGAAAATGGATTTTATGTAGCACTTACACTTCCGACCGCACGGGAGCGAGAGTTAAATATTCGTAACATTCCTAATATCTTCTAAACCATCTTAGACATCGATAGAAGATTTTGGCAAGTGATAGAACACAAGGAGGAGAGTATTTCGCTGTATGATTAAGACATGGAACTCAGTTATCTTAAGGCGATTTAGCAGAATCTATGGTTTTTATTTTTGTTATCAATCCAGTGCTATAATTTTTTAAGGTTTTGACAGCCATTGAAAAGAATATTTGCTGAAATGAAACAAATGTAAAGTTTATTATCTTATGTAACAGAAATTCGACACCATCAAGTTTTCCATAAGGTAGTGATCACAATGGTCTCCTATTGATTGTTTAATAAGATACTCTGTTTCAAGATTCTGTCACTATAGTTACTGCAAAGTGAGTTAGTGCAATTTATATTTGCTTTGATAAAAAAAAAGTAAAATTAACTTGTTAATAAGAGAAATGTAACCGCTGCTTATAACTGACGTAGCTTCTTCAAACGAGAAATGAATAGTGAACTCAGACAAAAATATATCGCTAATACTGTTGCAATTTTGGCGAAATCGTGTAATCCATCGTATTTTTAATAGTGAACAACTGGAAATGAAACTTATCGAACAATCTTTCTCTTTGTTCTTCATCTGAGGCATATAAAACATTTCACAGCAAACAGTGTACCATATTTCTGATCCTATCCCATTTCAGAGTGAAGCGGTGACCTTCTTCATCATAACCATTTTTTAATCTGTTGAAGATAGATTGCATACAATTACAACCTATTTTAACCTTAATGAGTTGTGTCAAGCGGTTCATAAATTACTGTCATGTTTTGGTAACATTTTTATCCACAGATACACAGGTACCAAATTTATTATCTTTGTTAAACCGGTAGTTTTTTTGCTGTATACGAGGTGCATTCAAGTTCTAAGGCCTCCGATTTCTTTTCTAATTAGCTACTCACCCGAAATCGATGAAACTGGCGTTACTTCTCGACGGAATCGCCCTGCAGACGTACACATTTTTCACAACGCTGACGCTATGATTCCATGGCAGCGGCGAAGGCTTCTTTAGGAGTCTGTTTTGACCACTGGAAAATCGCTGAGGCAATAGCAGCACGGCTGGTGAATGTGCGGCCACGGAGAGTGTCTTTCATTGTTGTAAAAAGCCAAAAGTCACTAGGAGCCAGGTCAGGTGAGTAGGGAACATGAGGAATCACTTCAAAGTTGTTATCACGAAGAAACTGTTGCGTAACGTTAGCTCTATGTGCGGCTGCGTTGTCTCGGTGAAACAGCACACGCGCAGCCCTTCCCGGACGTTTTTGTTGCAGTGCAGGAAGGAATTTGTTCTTCAAAACATATTCGTAGGATGCACCTGTTACCGTAGTGCCCTTTGGAACGCAATGGGTAAGGATTGCGCCCTCGCTGTCCCAGAACATAGACACCATCATTTTTTTAAGCACTGGTGCTTTCCCGAAATTTTTTTGGTGGCGGTGAATCTGTGTGCTTCCATTGAGCTGACTGGCGCTTTGTTTCTGGATTGAAAAATGGCATCCATGTCTCATCCACTGTCACAACCGAAGAAAAGTAAGTCCCATTCATGCTGTCGTTGCGCGTCAACATTGCTTGGCAATATGCCACACGGGCAGCTAAGTGGTCGTCCGTCAGCATTCGTGGCACCCACCTGGATGACACTTTCCGCATTTTCAGGTCGTCATGCAGGATTGTGTGCACAGAGCCCACAGAAATGACAACTCTGGATGCGATCTGTTCAATAGTCATTCGGCGATCCCCCAAAACAATTCTCTGCACTTTCTCGATCATGTCGTCAGACCGGCTTGTGCGAGCCCGAGGTTGTTTCGGTTTGTTGTCACACGATGTTCTGCCTTCATTGAACTGTCGCACCCAGGAACGCACTTTCGACACATTCATAACTCCATCACCACATGTCTCCTTCAACTGTCAATGAATTTCAATTGGTTTCACACCACGCAAATTCAGAAAACGAAAGATTGCACGCTGTGCAAGTAAGGGAAACGTCGTCATTTTAAGTGTTTAAACCAGTTCTCATTCTCGCTGCTGGCGGTAAAATTCCATCTGCCGTATGGTGCTGCCATCTCTGGGATGTATTGACAATGAACGCGGCCTCATTTTAAAACAATGTGCATGTTTCTATCTCTTTCCAGTACGGAGAAAAGAAATCGGAGGCCTTAGAACTTGAATGCACCTCGTAGTAGAAGCGGCAAACTCTTTCCTAACTCTGAAACTGTCAACACACTGACGACTTGCGGAGCCTTGCAAACTATTCACCAAAGTCAATATCACTGATGAATTAAAAAATACTTGTAGTAAGAATATTCACGCCACTCTGCATAGAGAAACCAATCGACACATCGCATAGTATTTTCTGTATTTTTTTCGTGTGTCAAATTGAATGAAGTTTAGAGAGACAATTATTTGCTTAGTTTCAGTCGGAGCTGTTAATTCCTAAAGATAACTGCATTACGGGTTTTCCCTGAAATTGCAACAAAATTGGGGATTTAATTGCATCGGAATTGTTAAACTTTTTAGCCAAAAATGGCCACTGATGACGCTTTCCAGGGGAGAGAATGTTAACAAGTCAGTCCAAAGTAAATCAATCATCTTGTTGCTATTTCAGACTAATCTTGTATCCCAGTGTCTCTCTAACAAGGGAATGCCAGTATTGAAATTTAGCAAATGATTTTCTTTCCACGATTTAAGGCTCCTGAAACAGTCGTTTATTAAGTGAGGAACTGAGAACAAATTACGTCGGTAGGTTATCAAAAGTACATTCTTGTTAAGAAAATAAATTTTTAGTTTCTTCACTTACGTTGTTACAGGAAACCACAACAAATCTCGTTTCACCATCTATCAATGGCCGTCCGTTGTGGCCTAGCGGTTCTAGGCGCTTCAGTCGGGAACCGCGCGACTGCTATGGTCACAGGTTGGAATCCTGCCTCGGGCATGGATGTGTGTGATGTCCTTAGCTTAGTTAGGTTTAAGTACACTCCTGGAAATGGAAAAAAGAACACATTGACACCGGTGTGTCAGACCCACCATACTTGCTCCGGACACTGCGAGAGGGCTGTACAAGCAATGATCACACGCACAGCACAGCGGACACACCAGGAACTGCGGTGTTGGCCGTCGAATGGCGCTAGCTGCGCAGCATTTGTGCACCGCCGCCGTCAGTGTCAGCCAGTTTGCCGTGGCATACGGAGCTCCATCGCAGTCTTTAACACTGGTAGCATGCCCTGACAGCGTGGACGTGAACCGTATGTGCAGTTGACGGACTTTGAGCGAGGGCGTATAGTGGGCATGCGGGAGGCCGGGTGGACGTACCGCCGAATTGCTCAACACGTGGGGCGTGAGGTCTCCACAGTACATCGATGTTGTCGCCAGTGGTCGGCGGAAGGTGCACGTGCCCGTCGACCTGGGACCGGACCGCAGCGACGCACGGATGCACGCCAAGACCGTAGGATCCTACGCAGTGCCGTAGGGGACCGCACCGCCACTTCCCAGCAAATTAGGGACACTGTTGCTCCTGGGGTATCGGCGAGGACCATTCGCAACCGTCTCCATGAAGCTGGGCTACGGTCCCGCACACCGTTAGGCCGTCTTCCGCTCACGCCCCAACATCGTGCAGCCCGCCTCCAGTGGTGTCGCGACAGGCGTGAATGGAGGGACGAATGGAGACGTGTCGTCTTCAGCGATGAGAGTCGTTTCTGCCTTGGTGCCAATGATGGTCGTATGCGTGTTTGGCGCCGTGCAGGTGAGCGCCACAATCAGGACTGCATACGACCGAGGCACACAGGGCCAACACCCGGCATCATGGTGTGGGGAGCGATCTCCTACACTGGCCGTACACCACTGGTGATCGTCGAGGGGACACTGAATAGTGCACGGTACATCCAAACCGTCATCGAACCCATCGTTCTACCATTCCTAGACCGGCAAGGGAACTTGCTGTTCCAACAGGACAATGCACGTCCGCATGTATCCCGTGCCACCCAACGTGCTCTAGAAGGTGTAAGTCAACTACCCTGGCCAGCAAGATCTCCGGATCTGTCCCCCATTGAGCATGTTTGGGACTGGATGAAGCGTCGTCTCACGCGGTCTGCACGTCCAGCACGAACGCTGGTCCAACTGAGGCGCCAGGTGGAAATGGCATGACAAGCCGTTCCACAGGACTACATCCAGCATCTCTACGATCGTTTCTATGGGAGAATAGCAACCTGCATTGCTGCGAAAGGTGGATATACACTGTACTAGTGCCGACATTGTGCATGCTCTGTTGCCTATGTCTATGTGCCTGTGGTTCTGTCAGTGTGATCATGTGATGTATCTGACCCCAGGAATGTGTCAATAAAGTTTCCCCTTCCTGGGACAATGAATTCACGGTGTTCTTATTTCAATTTCCAGGAGTGTAGTTCTAAGTTCTAGGGGACTGATGACCTCAGATGTTAAGTCCCATAGTGCTCAGAGCCATTTGAACCATCTATCAATGCCCTTCAGGAACTACTTTCTTTCATTCCTTTGTGAACCGCCTGATAGTAGTAATTAAGATTAAAATAGGTTACAGGTTGGATGAACTTCTCCACTTTCCTCTGAATGGTGAAGGGAAGAGAAATTCTAAACTATTTGCTAAGAATTATATTCATATTTTTCAAATGAAAAACGGGAGAAAATCCTTTGGTAAGTTTCCATTCCTGTAATCCACTATTAAAAATACGGTGGATTACAGCATTCCGCTAAAAGTGGACCAGAATTGGCGATTTATTTTTGTCAGAATTATTAATCTTTCCTCATTTTAAGAAGCTTCATCAGTTATGAGTAACAGATACAGGTCTCTTGTTCGCAGGTTTAATTTCGCTTCGTTTGCCAAAACACAGTATAATATGCGCAAACTCATGTTCCAGTATCTATTGCGACACAATCTCGGAACAGTGTGTCTTATTGAACAAGTAACAGCCGAGAAGAACGGTCAGTATCTTAGAAAAACGTCGTTTTGTCGGTTTGCGGTAATATAAGAGAAGAACGTTCACGTTTACTTTCATACTAGCAGATTCACTTTCCACTAGTTACCGATGACTTTTTTTGATAATTTACAATACCGGAATTAAACAATGTAAATTAAAGCTATAGCTTCCTCTATATCGACGCAGATAAGAAAGGTCCCTTTCTTATCCGTATGGCAAAATACTCTCCACTTTCTATGCATTCATTTGCCGAAATCTCGTTTTGCTATCTCCCACGGTTTAAGAGATATAACGTACGTTATAAACATTTCATTTTGCCCGAAGTGAACTAGACACGTAAATTCCATTTTGTCGAGATTGGAGACAGATAGAAACCTCCTAAGTCTAAAGTGAATTTCAGAATCTTAGCTTATATCATTCGTCGCAACATACAGTGTAATGTGCACCATACGCAGAGACCTAAAGAGCCGTATTTTTCATTGCAATCTTTTTTTTTAAAATTTCGTGCAGCGTCTTACTTAAATCAGAATATAACAATAAATACACTACAGGCCATTAAAATTGCTACACCACGAAGATGACATGCTACAGATGCGAAATTTAACCGACAGGAAGAAGATGTAGTGATATGCAAATGATTAGCTTTTCAGAGCATTCACAGAAGGTTGGCGCCGGTGGTGACACCTACAACGTGCTGACGTGAGGAAAGTTTCCAACCGATTTCTCATTCACAAACAGCAGTTGACCGGCGTTGCCTGGTGAAACGTTGTTGTGATGCCTCGTGTAGGGAGGAGAAATGAGTAACATCACGTTTCCGACTTTGATAAAGGTAGGATTGTAGCCTATCGCGATTGCGGTTTACCGTATCGCGACATTGCTGCTCGCATTGGTCGAGGTCCAATTACTGTTTGCAGAATATGGAATCGGTGGGTGCAGGAGGGTAATACGGAACGCCGTGCTGGATCCCAACGGCTTCGTATTTCTAGCATTCGAGATGACAGGCATCTTATCCGCATGGCAGTAACGGACCGTGCAGCCGCGTCTCGATCCCTGTGTCAACAGATGGGGACGTTTACAAGACAACAACCATCTGCACGAACAGTTCGACAACTTTTGCAGCAGCATGGACTATCAGCTCGGAGACCATGGCTGCGGTTACCCTTGACGTTGCATCACAGACAGGAGCGCCTGCGAAGTTGTACTCAACGACCAACCTGGGTGCACGAATGGCAAAACATTTTTTCGGATGAATCCAGGTTCTGTTTACAGCATCATAACGGTCGCAACCTTGTTTAGCGACATCGCGGTGAGAGCACATTGGTAGTGTGTATTCGTCATTCGTATCATCCGGCATGATGGTATGGGGTGGCATTAGTTACACGTGTCGGTCACCTCTTGTTCGCATTCACGGCACTTTGAACAGTGGACGTTACATTTCAGATGTGTTACGACCCGTGGCTCTACCCTTCAATCGATCCTTGCGAAACCCTACATTTCAGCAGGATAATGCACGGCCGCATGTTTCAGTTCCTGTACAGGGCTTTCTGGATACAGAAAATGTTCGACTGCTGCCCTGGCCAGCACATTCTCCAGATCTCTCAGCAATGGATAACGTCTGGTCAATGGTGGCCGAGCAACTGGCTAGTCACAATACGCCAGTCACTACTCTTGATGAACTGTGGTATCGTGTTGAAGTTGCGTGGGCAGCTGTACCTGTACACGCCATCCAAGCTCTGTTTGACTCAATGCCCAGGCGTATCAAGGCCGTTATTACGGCCAGAGGTGGTTGTTCTGGGTACTATTTCTCAGGATCTATGCACCCAAATTGCGTGAAAATGTAATCACACGTCAGCTCTAGTATAATATATTCGTCCAATGAATACCCGTTTATCATCTGCATTTCTTCTTGGTGTAGAAATTTAAATGGCCAGTAGTGTACGAGCATCAGCGAGATGATTGGCACTTCAACATAAAGCTGACGTATAAAGCTATACATGACACAAAAATCCTTTTTTTATTAATAGGTTTGTAGAATCGTATGAGAAAGTCTACAGAGCTAGCGGAGCGCACATGACGTAATGGCTCTGCTGCACCTTGACTAACCAGCGTTCTCTGTGTGCAACAATAAGCGCGTACAGCAGCGCTGGACAGCGCGGCGAGTCAGCACGCATATCTCTGTCTTTCTTTCTGTCCTTACATGAACACGGTTCCAGTCACAATACTAAGTGGCTTGTACTCCTGATGACGATGGCGGAGACAGCGGTCGAAACCCCACGTGTCTTATGTGAACTGATGCAGCTTACAAACTAGAAGATTTTACTCAGGCATGCTACTGCAAAAGACTCCGGAGACACCAGCTAAAACATGTTGGTCTGTGGAGATTTGATCTGTCTCCGTCTCTCGCTGATTAACACCAGGGCCTCGGAGAGGCCAGCACGTGTGTCGCGCGACCCTCGCCTCACCTGTAGAGCTGGCCCAGGTTGTAGTGGGCGTGCACGTGCGCCGGAGCCAGCCCCACTGCGGCCAGGAAGTGGGCCTCGGCTTCCGCCCCCGCCAGCAGCGTGCCCAGGTTGTTGTGTGCGCTCGCGTAGTCCGGCCACAGCCTGCGGGCACACAAAGGGGCTTTACCACACACTGCCGTACAAGGACATGCTGCAGTTTCTACATCGCCAGCGACAATTCCAAATCAAAATGACAGCAGCAGCAAGCCAGAATTACTTAACCACCTATATACTATCGCACAAAATCTTTCTTAATAGGCTGTTAGACTTCCTTTGGTATGAGTTAAATCTTGTATCCGCCATCGAATGACCAAATACAAGTCTTGAACAACCGTCAGAGTATTAAGCCCTCTTCATCGTTTTGTCCGGACGCCCCGAAAGCCCATGTCATGTTCGAGAGATATATTCCACAACTGTCGCAAGAAGGTCGCAGAATACAGGGCTATTACAAATGATTGAAGCGATTTCATAAATTCACTGTAGCTCCATTCATTGACATGTGGTCACGACACACTACAGATACGTAGAAAAACTCATAAAGTTTTGTTCGGCTGAAGCCGCACTTCAGGTTTCTGCTGTCAGAGCGCTCGAGAGCGCAGTGAGACAAAATGGCGACAGGAGCCGAGAAAGCGTATGTCGTGCTTGAAATGCACTCACATCAGTCAGTCATAACAGTGCAACGACACTTCAGGACGAAGTTCAACAAAAATCCACCAACTGCTAACTCCATTCGGCGATGGTATGCGCAGTTTAAAGCTTCTGGATGCCTCTGTAAGGGGAAATCAACGGGTCGGCCTGCAGTGAGCGAAGAAACGGTTGAACGCGTGCGGGCAAGTTTCACGCGTAGCTCGCGGAAAATTGGCTCATGCCAGAACTGGAGACCGACAGCGCCGACTTCATCTTTCAACAGGATGGTGCTTCACCGCACTTCCATCATGATGTTCGGCATTTCTTAAACAGGAGATTGGAAAACCGATGGATCGGTCGTGGTGGAGATCATGATCAGCAATTCATGTCATGGCCTCCACGCTCTCCCGACTTAACCCCATGCGATTTCTTTCTGTGAGGTTATGTGAAAGACTCAGTGTTTAAACCTCCTCTACCAAGAAACGTGCCAGAACTGCGAGCTTGGATCAACGATGCTTTCGAACTCATTGATGGGGACATGCTGCGCCGAGTGTGGGAGGAACTTGATTATCGGCTTGACGTCCGCCGAATCACTAAAGGGGCACATATCGAACATTTGTGAATGCCTAAAAAAACTTTTTGAATTTTTGTATGTGTGTGCAAAGCATTGTGAAAATATCTCAAATAATAAAGTTATTGTAGAGCTGTGAAATCGCTTCAATCATTTGTAATAACCCTGTAAATATCAGTGATATTAACAGAATCTTCCTTCGGTTCTTGGTAGAACAACATTATAATAAATGGAAAGCAACAGTTTGCTTTTGTTCTACAATATTACTTTTATTGTTAACCGGTTTTCGGCTTACAAGGCCATCTTCAGACATTAACTGAGTATTATCACCAAAGAAGTCACATGTTAGCAAACAACACTGGAAGAGAAGTAATACATCTAGACATACAGTAAGTAACATCTTTGCAATGAAAAAGTAGAAACTGAACAGTACATAAATAACAATGGAGTAGACAGGAAAAACTTTTAGCACAAAATAGGAATAGCATGCCTACGTAACAGTTTCTATTAATAAACAAAACTAATAAAATAAAATAAAATTAGTACTAGACAAGGCTGCATCAGGAGGTATGAAACATGAAGAGTCATACACAACCAATTAAAAGAAGAGACAGTTATCAATGTAAATACAGAATACATAAGGAACTTAAGCCATATCAATAAGATAAACATAAATAAATAAATGCAGGAAAATGGAGGTGTTTGAAGGAACCTAGAGTTTGAGAGTGTGGTGGTACTGCATTTTAACATTAACATTATAATCAAAGCAGTGGCTGTGTACCAGTTTTCATTAAATAAATGAGCAAAGTAAAATATGAACAGTATTTGATGAGACAACTACAAGGGTTGTTAAACATTATTAGTATTTGACGTGTTGTCGACAGTTATGAGGCGTGCTGTGCTGTGATATCTCGAAAGCGTGGTATACCCTCTTCGCAACCTCCTCCTTCACTTCCCACCCAGTGGAGATGCACACACTCCACAGAACCAACTTAACGACGTTGCGGATGAGCCCATTCTCAGTCGTTTATCACCGAAAACTGCAGGATGGTCATCGAAGGAGAAGTGCTGTCAGGCATGTCGTACGTCGATACTATCAGCATTTGCTGAAGTTGAATATGACTTCGAGCGGGTGTGTGATTCCGTATTCTACCAACTTACATGCCCAAAAAGCAATTCGCTTTGGTGGAAGACAGCCTTGACGTCTGCTATTTGTGCCTACAGAATTCACGGGCAATGTGCGAGAACTGAGCTGCAGTCATCAGCACTGCTTGGACTTACTTGGTGAGCACCTTAGAGTATATACAGACTGTACGAGCAGCTATTCAGAGCTATCTGCTGTGCCATAGAGTTCTTTATAGTATGAGTGTTATGTTGTATTACGTTTAAGATAACCAGGATTTTATTTAAAGAATTTACAGTTCCAACTAGGCTAACGTACTTACTAAAATCGTTTGTGCCACAATTATTCGGGGCGGGTTGTTCAGTTCATGTATTGGCTTTGAGACAAGCTGGTAATTTATGAATATTACATGTGCTCGTTTAATGTAATTTAGCTGCTATTCAAGAT